>NC_056732.1:1761235284-1761367784 GCF_019279795.1 Protopterus annectens | reverse complement strand
GCTGTGTCTGCTTCAGTCTTTTTTGCTACAGCAGCAGCAGCTGGAGTTCTTGGTGTTGAGAGCTTCCATTGCCTGTACATTGCGATTACATAGTGGGTCCAGTTTGTTCCCCTCCCCATGCTTGAGAGCATGGCACTGCAAAAATATAAACTTAAGAAAACTTTTGGACTACTAGTTGATCACCTCCACAGCTTCTCTGCTTCTATCCAGTGCCTGTACTTCGTGACTACATAGTGGGTCCATTTTTTCCCCTCCCCATGCTTGAGAGCATGGACACTCCAAAAATATAAACTTAAGAAAACTTTTGGACTACAAGTTGATCAATTCCACAGTCTCTCAGCTTCTAACAAGGTGCTTACAATGGCTATTTTCAACTAAACTCCATTGAATTTTGTCTTTTAATCCTTTCAGTAGCACTAGCTTCTGCTTTGTTAAGCAAATGGGTACTTGTAGTGCATTTTGGTTGAGGTCTGCATCGATATTGACAGCTACACTGTCTCCTCCCCACATGACTTCCAAGTTATTTTTACCTTTTTTCTCTTTTCCTCTATCATAGTGTTTAAACTGGGCTGCATATAAGCTTATTTTAATGCCCCCTCCCCATATTGTTAGGTGCACTCCTCCTTCCTTGTTAAAAATCTATCTAGTATAGTATCGCCCTAGTCTAAATTCTCCTAATTTCTGCCTGTTCCTTTTACCTGTCCTCCTGTTCCCAGGTCTCTGATTGTTTTTGTAGACTTGTTTTATTGCTTTGCCTGCATTCCCTGGTCTAGGTCTGATTACACTGTATTATTTGGCCATCCTCTCCCCACCTGACTGTGTTACTGACCATCCCCCTTCTAACCTGTAAGAATTTTTTTAAACCCTGGGAGCCATCTTTAACTTTCTCTAAGCAGCTGCGGTCCTTGGTGCTGTGACCTTCCATGTAAGCACTCGAATTTTACTTTCTCTTAATTTTTTTTGGCAATGTAAACCTTTATTTTAGCCTTTTTTACTGCTATATTTGGCAATGTAAACATTTATCAAACTGACTATCATCTTATGCTATAACAATAGTGGCTGGACCTGTTTGTTTTCTGTATACTGTATGATATTGTTTCACCTACTACCACTGCTTTACTTAAGTGCATATTATCCTTGTCATTGATATTGTTATATCTCTGCTAGCATTTTGTGGCTGGAACAGTTTGTTTTCTGTATACTGCAAGCTATTGTTTCACCTACTACTATTGCTTTACTTGCGTGCATATTATCCTTGTCATTGATATTGTTAATTTTCTGCTGCCATTTAATTCGACCTCCAAGATTTAACACTGCATTAGGAGCTGCACATGGGTTTTTAAATTGAACTCGTGTGTTCCGTTTTTATATTGATTTTGCTTTCTATACCTGTTAAGATCAGAGCTACATATGTATGAAGTGAGTTACCTGGCTACACATATTTTACAGTTAGTTATCTGTGTGAATTATTATTTATCTGTGTTTATATGCAATCTGTCTACTGATTGTAGCAGAGGTATAACTGAACTATTATTAGAATGTTATTGCTAATTAATTCTGCTGCCTATTGTTTGCTATACTACCTGAATGACATTGATATTAGGTTTGTTTCACTGAGGTTGTCTAACTCCTTTACTACAATTTCTTTCTACTCTATTTTCCAGTAGTGCCTGTACATCGACTACATAGTGGGTCCGGTTTGTTCCCCTCCCCAAGGTTGAGAGTGCGGACACTCCAAAAATATAAACTTAAGAAAACTTTTGGACTAGTAGTTGATCACCTCCATAGCCTCTCTACTTCTATCCAGGTGCTTACAACGGCTATTTTGATCCTCCCCAACAAATAATAAAACTCTACCTGAATCCCACTCAGCCACTACATCGCATCTGAAATTCCTCTAATTATAACTTTTAAGTTCTTTGAATTATTCTATTGGTTACTTACCCCATAGGGCTGCACTGATTGTTTTCACAGTAGTTCAGCATAGATTGGCTCTGCCCACTCTGTTCACCCTTCGGGCTCAATCTGGTCTCCTACCTTGCCTCCAATTCCCACCTGCCCTCACTAGTTCCACATTTATTTATCACTAACTCCTCCCACTCCATCTTTCATCGAATCATGCACCACCTATCCCACACACTCACAACCTAACTTAAAGTGATTAACTACATCAATACAATGTCTATCACCAACATGTTTCCTTAACTTAATACTGCCCATTGCACTCTTTATCACACTTACTTTCACAACTCTCTTATGCCTCTTGCACCCTACCACTACACTATACCTCTAACTGTACCAACACACTACATCACTCTCCTTCTCCTCTATAAACCATGAAATTTACCAGTCAAATATAACCCTCTTATATAAACACAAAGTACTACCTATCATACCTTCTTTTACCATACTATACTCTCCACTCCTTAACAAATACTCTACCTACCTATATCCTCTCAAACGCCCTCTCCACATTACACTTTATCACCCTCATATTAGATCATATCTCCCTCTCTCTTTCCAGTGAGATTCACCCCAATCCTGGGCCCACCAACCCCCCATCCATCTTCTCTCCACCACCATCATCCCCTCACACCCCCAGAGCATTTGCATTACCACAATTAATGCCCAAAGCCTCCATAATGAAATTCCTAACCTACATGCCTGGCGTAGCCACAACCAGCAAGACACTGATGCCATCTCAGAAACTTAGCTTAAACCACATATAATAGATAATGAAATCCTGCCACTTGGCTGCTATATGATTCATAATGATAGGCCCAACAAAAAAGGAGGTTATCTTACTCCCAACACCAGAAACACCCTTGGCTCCACATGTACCTTCTCCCCTCTCTAATGTATAGTGCTCCTCTTTTCTCGAATCTTCAATGCAGCCTTCAAACTAAATTAGACATGAGCTACAATAAAATCTGCAAATTCGCCATCAACTCTAAGAACTCATCCCATCACTGCATCTCCCTCCACTCACTGCAATGGCTTGAGCTTCCCAACTATCTGAACCTCCTTAAACTCACCACTGCCTATAGGCTCATATTTAACCCATCCTCCTGCCCCCCCCCTCTCTCCACATCCTTAACCCCCTATATTCCTACTCACTCACTTAGGTCAGAAAATCAGAACCTGCTCAAAATCTACAAACCTTTACAGCGACCTGGACACTCTCTGCTATCCTGCTCCTTAGCTACACTATAGAACTCTCTTCCTCCCTCCCTTAGAAATATTCATAACCACTGTAGCCTTAAATCCCTTCTCCATTCCTACCTATCTCCAAAGTCAGAATGCCCTTGCTCTTTCACCACATAGCACCCTCCTGTATCAAAGCCCATCTTCTAACCCTCTGCATCATCTCTGCACTCACATCATTTGCCCTCCTACTCCTCCTTAACCTGCAAATTCGGTTAATAGTTTATTTCCAACAAATTTTCATGCTCATTTGCAATTCACTGTTAATGACCCTTAGACTGTATTGCTGTAATATTTTATGACTATTATTGTGGAATTTAAAATTTCAATTGGTATTCACTGTTAATGAGTCTTAGACTGTACAGTTGCTAAATTTTATTATTATTATTATTATTATTATTATAGAATGTACATTTTTTTACTGTAGAATGCTGCATAAAGCTGTATGACTTCTTTGCTTTGTATGTGTATATGCTAATATATTTATTATTGTTACTGCAGCTTTTATCCCCAGTCATCTACTGAAAACAGGCTCTTTTTAAGCCCAGTGGTCTTCCCCAGTCATCAAACTGAAATAAACAAATAAGTAAATAAATAACTTTATTAACTTATTTTTAACTGTTGAATTAATTGCTTACTTTTGTTAATTACCTCATATAAAGAATTTAAAAATAGACTACTTGAGGATTTTATTTAAAATACATAGACATTTTACTTTCTGGCGTAAACATGTTAAGTTTTGTTATGCCACACTAAATAAGTGATATTACTAAGACATCCCACAAAGGGTGTCTGCTTAGAAAAACTCATACAATACAAACAAATTGAGGAGCAATCTCTGTGAATATTTTAAAACTTGATGGCAAAATTGTCTATTTACACAGATTTATCGGGTGTTGTAGAAAACATGGTTTATACACTAGAGAATGCTTTTTACATATTAAACCATTTGTTGTACAACATGCACCAAGCATATTTATTATTTACCTTCAGTTTTGCTTGCACAGATTTTTTTTGCATTTGTGCATACATGGGCTATAATGTACACTTATTCCAGTTTACAAGCTCAGTGGCATTAATATTAAACTGAAGTCTGCTAATTAAAGATGTATTAAAATGTTGCAGACATTTCTCTAAAAGTGAACATGATACTTTTGTGATGCCCATATAGTACGTAAACATTGTGCCTGTAAATGTAATATTTGTGAGATATCCTGGCCTGTAAGTTTTAATCTGAATAAAAACAAAACCCAAAACCACAATGAAAAGCTGGAATAAAGACAGTTTTAATCTGTTTGCCAATATTTTTATGTCAATTGAGTTTAATGTTCTTAAACCTGTTCCTATACCCCCTAAAAGAGTATTGTACCAAGTTCCTTGTCTCCTACAACCAGATGCGTCAACAAAGACCAATATACTTTTATCCTGTAGTTTTATTTTAGACCCTTCTGCAGTACTGTTTACACAGTCAGTGTAAAATTGAAAGAGTGTCATTTCCCCCTGTAGTATGCAGCATTTTATTGTTTTGTAAAGATATACAGTATTTGCTTTATGCTGTGAGAGTTGAACATATGTTTGACCTCTGGCTGTTTTTCAGACCGTGACACTCTGGTTTAAGGAAACGTTTTCAACATGACATTTTGTACCCTGAACAAGAGAAATCACCTTGATTTCTATTTGTAGTATCATTTACCCAGTACAACTTTATATTAGTAATATTACTTCTGTATACTTTTTTTGCCAGAGTCTCTGCTACTTCTGGTGCTATTATAAATATTGATCTAGCTAGCACATGCTTAAAACAAATATATTCACATTATTTACATTTGCTGTCATGTGCCTTTTGCTCTTGTGCATTTTAAACAGGTGCACTTTAGGTGAAAAGAAAATAAATGCATGCCATTCTTGTGACTTCATGTCTTTACTGCTTTTAAGTACTCTCATTTGATTTTTATGCACTAGAACTGTTCTGCTTGTTTTTTACCTTTTGACTTGAAATTATCTAACAGCTTAGCTATGAAAGGCTATCTCTGTGTGTGTACACCATGTGAATGGCAGTCATACACCCTACTTTACTGTTTAATTTATAAGCATTTTGATTTAACTAGAAAGTTTTAAAACATTTGGGAATACAAATTTAAAAGCATTTAATTAAGGCATCTATCCATACATTAGATTCTGCTGTGTATGCTAACCATTTTTTTCAAATGTAGAGTAGTGTACTGTAAATTATTGTCAGTCAGCATAGCTATCTGCTGTTTAAGGTCTGGAATTTCTTTCTTTAACTCTTTACTAACTAGATTTTTCTTGTCTAGTAATTTTGCATGGGCTGTCTGATATTTCTTAGTAACTTGTTCTGCTGTCTCCAAATCTTTTATGCACTTCTGAAAAGTGTTTGTATATGTTGTCTAAACTTTCTGAACTCCTTTTGTCTGTCTTTTAGAAGTTTATTAAATTTTTCTTTCAGTTTACCACAAACCTAATCCCCGTCCTTATCTGCTTTGTGCTGTGCAGTAGCTTTATTCCATTTTCCCCTAAAGAGTGTAACAAGATGTACAGAAGATTCTATCAATAACTAATTTGACTGCTGTTGTAACATTGAAATTAATGTTTTACATGTGGTGACAGGATATAACTGTTTAACATCTGGAAATAATGTAAATGTATTACCCTTATCTGGTTCTTTACCATCAAAATATGTTTATTTACCACTTAACTTGTTAACAATGTTCTGCTCTGTATTTGTATGACATTGTACTCAGAAGCAGTTTTATATGACTCACACAATAAACATTTGCTGTCATACCACAAATTCTTCTGTTAAAGATACCAGTCAAATGTTACTACCCATTTGCTTAGTGCATCTACATGAACTTGCCATAATAAGGTTTTAAATTTACCAGTATTTTGCTTATACCAAGTCTCTGGTCTTTTCCAAATTTTATCTGGTCATCCTGATACATTAAGAGTAAAACTCTCCTTACATTTTTTACTATGACCTCTAACGGCATCCATACCGCATGTGATACAGAAAGATTTTTTACTAGTTCCACAGGGACACAGTTGGCCACGCTGCTTACTGTAGATGGTTGGAAAACTTCTGTAGTTACCTGAAAAACTAATGAAACAAAACTGGCAATTACAGATTTGAAACCTGGGAATTCACCAACTTTGAGAATTTATGGCACTGCGACCTTCCTGCACAGCAGTCTCAATCTGGATCCAGATGTCTAGGAACTGTACTACTGCAAACTGTAGAAAACTGAAGTGCTCCTATTCAGGATTCAATTACATACATAAATGTTCATTACTGTGCCTTTACTGTAGTGACCTTATGCAAGGCATCACTCCCCCCTGTGTTTGAATATAGGCTAGGCTCACCACTGAAAAATTATTTAAAATGAAGCTGCTGCTGGAACCAAAGTCTGATTAATGCACTGAGCATTGTAGGCTGTTAACTTTTTAGCACTTTTTAACTTATGTGCAGTTACTAATAAAATTACTTATTTATGTACTATGTTGTTATAGTTTACAAATTTTAATGTCTCAGGTTTAGTTTTTTTCTTGCAGATGCAGATGTTAACTTTCTATTCTCCATTTACCTCAGAACAAGCATGTTCCTACATGTACCAGATCTAACAAAAATCAGATCCACCATTTAATTTTACTGTCATTTTATACAATTTTTTGTGCCATTTGGATCCTGTTTATGAAAGCAGTCTTTAATGCAGTCTGTTGGGAACTTTCAAAGTCAGTACTTTGGTATTTGCCTGATGTCATACAGTTTATTGATAAGCTGCATTTTTTTGTTTCAAGATGAATTATGTCTTAACTTAGGGAGTTGTTCCTGTATCCACTACTCCTTGCACCTGGTTTTCAGGAAGCAGAGAAACATTCTTATCTGTAGATTTCCTTGAAGCTTGTACCAAGCACAGAACATTTGTATCACACAAAGTAGTATGCCAAAACATATTTTTCTACTTAACTAAGAAATGTTTAACCCTGTAGTGTATATATGCTAACAAACATAAATGTGCATGCATTTAAATGTCTGCTTTTTACTATATATATTCTAACAAGCAGAAGTGTACATGCACTATTATAAGCATATATATATATATATATATATATATATATATATATATATATATATATGTATATAAATGAAAATGACCTTACATTTAAACCTTTACAACTTTCCTGCCCTCGATTTTAAAAATAGTGGTGATAGAAACATTTTCATTAATGCTGGGGGAGGGGATGGCATTCAATGTCAACTGCCAGTACAGCTCCGTACACTCAAGTCTAGTTTCCCAACAACCATCTCTGGAATCTTGGTCTACTATATTTAAAATGGCAAATTTAAAGCCTGTAAATTTTAAATATACTGTAGAGTGCTTAAATAGAGCATTATTAATATTCTGATTTTTTTTCTATCATATTTATGTTCATAAATCCTTTCATTAAATCTTCTCTCAGTTTTACCTATATAAAATACTTGACCTGATGAATATTTTGCAATATATATTACTGTTTTGGATATGCAAGTTCCATTTCTCAATTTGATTGTCAGTTTATCGTTTTTGTCTGTATATGTCCTATTTTCTAAAAAAGTGTCATTACAATAACTACAGCTACCATATTTTGACATTCCTTTAATTATACTGGGAGAGCTATTAATGGCAGTTTTGTTCTTCTCCAAAAGTCCTCATACTAAACTTGATGGAGTCTATATAGATGATGAACTCAAGTTTGATATCCACATTTATAACTGCATCAAGAAAATACACCAAAACTAGGATCACTATACAGAAATAAAAACTTCTTAACACAAGAATCTAGATTGTCCCTAGCTCAAGCCTACCTACTGCCTACCCTACTATATGCTGCTCCAATCTTCACTAATCTTCAAAAAAATTTGTCAACCAAACTTGAGCTCACCTACAACAAAATTGCTAATTTTGCCACTAACCTTCCCTACCTCACACACCACTGCCTCTCCTTACAAAAACTCCACTGGTTAGAACTGCACAATCAACTCCTATTACCTCAACTCCTTCTGACACATACTATCATCCATCAACCAACAGCCTGTCCTTCTCTGACAAACATCATCTCCCCCTATATCCCTAATCGTGAACTTCATAGCTTTTACCAGCACCTCCTTCAAATCACCAAACCTAATAAAGCTATAGGGAAATGCTTTATAGTTAATCAGTTAGCACCTCTTTGAATCAGCTCCCTCTCCAAATCTGAACTATCCAAAACCCATCTAATTTCAAACTCACCATAAAGGAATACATACTCAACTCCTTGAACTGCCCCTGTAAAGACCCTACTTGAACCCTGTCTACACTGCGCCCCTTGTCTCAATTTTCCTGACTACTCTGCCTCTTTTCCACCACCTGCTGCCACTTTTTCTCACTGTTAACTACTCTGCCTCTTCTCCCCCCACCTGGTGCCACTTTTTCTCACTGTAACCTATTCCTATCTGTATATCTAGACTCTCCCACTCTGCAACCCTGCCCTCCCTCTATATCCCAGTCCTCACTCTATACTTCTGCCTCCAATTTCTCCCTCCTATTTCATTCTATACCCCTCCTCTTCACTCCATTCTGTGCACAGATCATTCCCTCTGACATTTGTATGTCCCTCTATACTAGGGAATAAGTCAACATTTTCCCATTCATAGGTTCATAAGTAGGTACTAGGCTATCAGCCCTAGGTCCTATAGGAGCCTAGCCAAAAAGGTACCCTGACTTTCGCCACCCAAGAAAATTATTTTCCTGTGCCCCTGTTGAGCAGAGCCACACAGGTGATCCCCGGGGTGAATTTCCTATTTCCCATCCAATCATCAAGATTTTTCTTGAAGAGGGCTAATGAGGAGCTTTGTTTGATATAGATAGGTAGTTTGTTCCAGAATATGGGAAGTCTCTGGGACAGGAATTTATCCCTCCAGCATGTTCTGTTTATTGTGGTGATAAGGTTTAGGTCCCTAGAGCATGTACCTCGCAGGAATTTGAATTTCTTTAAGTGGAGCATGTCCAATGGTTCTGGGTTTGACATAGCTTTGTATGTTAGGCAGAGATCACCTCTGAGTAGGCAATATGCAATGGAGTAAAACTGGAGTTTTTTGAGACAGTCTGCGTAGGGTATCTGTTTGAGGCTGTTAATCCTCTTTGTGAGGTATTTCTGTGGCCTTTCCAGTTGTTGTAGATGTCTTGTGAGGTACATACCAAAAGGGGTATTGTACTCTATAATGGGTCTAATGAGTGATGAGTAGAGGGGAACAATGATCTCTTTCTTCCTGGATGAGAAACCTTTTATGATGAGGTGTGCCACATAGAAGGATTTCCTGACTACTGTGTCAATGTGATTATCAAAGGAGAGACTACTGTCTGCCTGTGTCCCAAGGTCTCTTATCACACTTTCGGTGTTAAGTAGACTACCACCTATGTGGTAGCGCATGGGTACAGAGTTTTTACCAAAGGGGATGACAATGCACTTTTTGTCATTGAGCTTGAGGCCATGGCTTTGACACCAGGCATCTGTCTCACTGAGGCCCTTTTGTAAGATGTCCACATTGTTAGAAGTTTCAATTATGGCTCCTAGTATGCAGTCATCTGCCAACTTCATTAGCCAAAGACCTTCTGTGTTAGCCTTTACTTCAGAAAAGTAGATAAACAGGAGAGGACTATAGATTTCTCAATGAGCTTCCTGTGCTTGTAAAAAACACAACTGTTAATTTATATGTTTAACTTTTTGTTTGTTTTTCCTTGCTATACGTTGTAAAAAAAAAGGGTTATCTATCCATCCAGTATGCTACCTCGTCTTGCTTGTATATATTTTAAATGCTGTATTTGATTGCATATGTAAATACCTTATTGATTGCAGCAATGCTTTAATGTAATGGGAGCTTTTTCTCCCCAGATCTCTGCAGTTATCTATCTACGCAGTATGCTACCTTCTCTTGTCTTTATATTCTAAATACTGTATTTGATTGTATATGTAAATACCCTATTGTTTGTAAAAATGCTTTACTGTAATTGGAGCTTTTATCCTCAGGTCTCTGCTGAAAAAGGGCACCTGCCCAGCTAGACTAACCTGGTTAACAAATGGCAAAAAAATAAAATAAATATCATTTGCTGTCTTATATACAAAATGGGGTTCTCTACCTATGGTGGGGATTAAAGATGTGCTTTCATTAAAATATTCCAATTATTTATTTATTCATTCATTCATTTATTTATTTGACATTTGTTGATCATGTTAGTCCAAATGGGACAAAGCCCTTTTTCAGTGGAAACCCGGGGAGAAAATCTCCACAGTAAAAAACATATAATTAATTTGACATATAATAGTCCAAAAGATTTACATATAATAGTCCAAAAGATTTACATAGACATAAGTAATAGCAAGTTTAACAAACATATCAATTTGAATATATCTTTCTGCATAAGGAAATACAGAGGAGAGAAAAAGAAAAATATAGCAAGACATTAACTTTTGAAAAGTTGATACAGAAAAAGTAAGACTGGCTGTAAGTAGGAGAAGAGCTAGTAAGTAAGGAAGGAATCAGTAAGAGTGCATGATAGAAGCAGGGAGGAAGGAAAGATGAGTAGCAGTGTTGCAATAAAGAGAGATAAGGAGAAAGGTAGGGTTTCACAGAATTAGAAGCCAGATAAGAGAATAGGATACATTTGGGAGACGAGTCAACCAGGAGGAAGACAGCACAAACATAGTTTATTTTCCTTGAAGTAAATTTTTACTGCCTTTCTGAATAGGATTTTGGATTTAATGAACTGGATGTTAAGAGGTAGTTTGTCCCATTTCTTAGTAGCATAGCAGCTATAGAGGGTTTTACCTGTCTTGGGCTTGAAAATAGTCAGGAGATGTTGTTTAGAGCTTTGCAGGGTTCTAACAGGGGTGTACAGGGAGATGATTGATGAAATACTGGGGCAGAAAGTGGGTTGATATAGAATAGAATGAATTATTTGAAGCTGAGAGAGGAGGAGGTGATGAAGGAGTTCCAACCAGTTCAGTTTTCTGAGAGCTAAACAGTGATGGGTGAAGTAGAGAAGTTCAGCAGCAAATTTAGCTATCTTGTTATAAGTGGACCCTAGTTTAGAGATAAGTGTGGATCGTAAGTTGGTGAGAATTTGAGAGCCATAGAGAAGTGTTGGTAATAGGTAGGCATGTGAAACAAACCTCTTAGCAGTACTAGAGAGGAATGTTTTGTTCCTATAAAGAAGACCATGTTTTTGATGGGTTTTTCTTAATGTTACTTAGAACATGCAGGTCGAATTTTAGCTGGTCATCAATAATGACTCATACTAGTTTGGTGTGGCTTCCTGCTATGATGGGTGTGTTATTGTGGGAAGAGATGGTGAAAGATGATTTCAAATGGGACAATTTTTTTGGTAAGAAAAGTAAGAGTTTGGTCTTCTTTGGATTTAAGATTAAAAGGTTAAGATTGAGCCAATTTTACACAGACAAGATATAGTGTTGAGTCTTAGTATGAAATCCAGGGAGGGTATCAGCAATGGTGATGACTGTGGAGTCATCTGCGTACTGGACAAGTGATGAATATTGGGTTGAGAAAGAGAAATGATTAGTAAAAATATTAAAATGCAGAGATCCAAGAACTGACCCTTGGGAAACTCCTGTCTGTATAGGGAGTTCAGGGGAGATAGCAGAGCACCATTTGACAGATTGAAAACAGTTACTAAGATAACAGGATAACCATGAGATAGTGGTGGTAGATAGGTTTAATAGAGATAGTTTGTCTAAAACAGAAGGGGGTGGGAGACAGTGTCAAATGCCTTTGACAGGTCAAGAAAGATACAGGAAACAAGTTTATTCTGATCTCTGGTTAGTGAAATGGTGTTTATGAAGGAGATGAGAGCAGTAGAGGAACTATGACCAGGGCGAAAGACATGTTGGGTAGGGGTGATTAGATTCTCATGGATAAGGTGTTGTAGGATTTGTTTGCATACACATTTTTCCAAGATCTTGGAAAGATATGATAGAATTGCTATGGGCCTATAGTTGGAGAGTTCAATAGAGTTACCTCCTTTATGGATGGGAAGAGTATAGAACTTTTCCATATTTCAGTTACCATAGCTTCCATAATAGAGCGATTGATTAGAATAGAGATGGGTAGTGCTAGGGAGTTGGCAGCTAGTTGGAGAAAGAGAGAAGGGAGACCATCAAAAGTGGGAGAACAAGGATTAAGCTTCAGGAGTAATGATCTTACATATGTAGTGGAACAGTTTTTAAGTAGAAAGCAATGTAATTATTAGAGGGAATAGTAGGAAAGGAGGGTGAAGTGAGTAAGAGTGTGAAAGATTTATAAGTTTAGCAGTAGAGTCTATGAAGTAGTAGTTGAAGATTTATTTATTTTATTTATTTATTTTACATTTGTTGACCGGGCTAGTCTAACTGGATTTATGTCCATTTTCAGTAGAGGCCCGAGGAGATAAGCTCCGAGGAAGCACAAAAAATATAATCACATATACAAAGATTAAATTCATGTTAAACATTCTTAGAAAGAAGGACCAGGAGAATTCTTGGAGTTCCAGGGAGATAAGTTCCAAGGAAGCACAAATATAATAACATATACAAGATTAATTTCATGTTAAACATTGCTAGAAAAAAATATAAGGAATAATCTCATTGGTCATTTATTCTTAGTGTAGTGCTAAGTAAAAAAACACAACATAATACAGATATAGTTGCATTATAACATGTAAAATATAGCAGCTGAGTAGAAAAGTTATTAGAAGGTGGGTTGGTATAAAGAAGGATAACAAAAGTATGAGCTGCAATATTCAGAATATGTGTAAAAACAGGTTTGATTAAAGAAGTTAAGAGGAGATAATAAGAAAAGATCCAGAAAGGAATAAGTTAGTTGTTACTAAGAAAAGGAATTGGAATATAGAAAAGAGGAGAGTAGGTAGATCCAAGGAGGAAAGGTAATAGATCAGTCAGGTTTAGTACAAGGGCATAACCACTGTGTTCTAAGAAAAAGTTTCAGTTTGTTTTTGAAGAGGGATATTGAGAGAACAGAGGAAAGTTCAGTAGGAAGAAGGTTCCAGGATTTTCCAACAGTATCACAGAACAGTCTCCAGCCCTGATTTACAAATATTTACCAGAAGTCTTTGTGACGAACGTAAGGTCTTAAGATTGTTGTATGGGACAATGAGGGTGGATTGTATAGGGGTATCCATAGGATGGTAGAGGGGTTTGTGGGCAATGGTAAGTTGGTGAAATTTAAGCTGATTTTGTAACCACATATTGACATTTGTTGATCAGGTTAGTCCAAGATAATAGCATTTTGGAGAGGAGTGAGAGAGGGGCTAGGCCAAGGAGTAGATGGGTTACTGGGATGAAGCATTTGATTAATTGTATGCCAGAATTTTTATGGGTTATGTAGGTGTGTTTGGGGGGATTAGAGTAATAGTTTCTCTTGTCATTGATAACTGCTTTTCTGTAAGGTTGCAAAGGTGTCTATATGGCTGTAGGTAAAAGGTCAGTTTGGTTGTGGACCAAATCTTCCAATTGTTATCATTTTGAGCAATTAGGGAGCAAGTGGTGTGAGTCAGCCAGGGGCAAATAACAGATTTTATCCTAACATAATGTATAGGGGCAAGATAATTGAGTATGTTATGAAACATATTACATTCAGTAACAGCTTCATTGAGATGTAATTGCTTGACAAAGGACCCATTGATAGCTAAGAGCTGACTATTATTAGATTCATTAGGGTCAAAGTTTTTTAGATTATGACAAGGTTTGATTGTATGAGGTTTAAGTAAGTGAGAAATAAAATGAAGGATTTTAATTGGACAGTGGTCACTGAGGATGTTAGGAAGGGTTTTAGGGAAGTGATATTTATGGGGATGTGATAGAAGTATCCAATCAAGTATAGATGAATGAGTAGTAGATTTAGTGGTAGAAGTAGGTGTAGTAATGAGTTGGGTAAAACCATGTACGTTGATGAAAGTGGAGGGAGATGCTAAGGTAAGAAAAGACTAGTTGATGTTAACATCCCCCATGGTTATAGTCTCATTATGGAGATCAGATGAGAAAGAGGAAAGAATACTTTCCAGTGTTGTGATGTCACCAGGTGGAATGTAAATTGCAGCAATGTTAAATGAGGTGTGGGGATTTATTTTACAGTTTGCCAATCTAGTCTTAAGATCTTATATCCAGGAGGAAGGATGCTTTTATCTGGATTGTGGGGTTTAAGCCAAGTCTCAGAAAGGGCTATGATGTTAGGTGAGTGTTGAGAGATCCAATAATGGAATTCAGAAGTTTTATTTACTAAGCTTGTCAAGTTGATGGCATAGAGAGATGTGCTTAGGTGGGATATGGGAGAAGGAACTGATAGGTTGTTTGGAGATGCCACCAGAGGGAGAGGATAAACTAGGGCCAGGGTTGGGGTGTATATCACCTGCAAGTAGGAGAGTAAAGATTAATTGTGGATACGTGAACTACAGCAAACAGTGTTTGACTTTTCCTTTAGGTTGAGTAGGTTTGAATGTCCTAAGTTTAGTTTTAGGGGTTAAGGTTTAAGACAGAGTCTTGAGAGGTTGTGTTAGGAAACAATGAGGGAGTAGAAGGAAATCTGGAGGATAGGTGGAGGTGGGTGAGGTGAAGCTAGGCTTAAGAGGAAAAGTATAAGAGGTGAGGTTATAGAGGATAGTTAGAGTGGAAGTAATTAGAAGTACAAGTGGTAGGAAGTGATAGGACATAGTGAAATGTGGATTAGTGAGGAGGTAGAAGAAAATATGTAATAGATGAAGTAAGGAAGTTGAAAGGTTATAGAGTAAAAGGAGAAGTAGATGATGGAAAGTGTGTAAGTGAGGATGAGGCTAAAAAGAAGAGTTGAAATAGGGGGTGATAAGTGTGGAAGAGGATGGAGTAGAGGGAGGAAGGAGAATAGAGGAGAAGGTAAAGAGTGGTGGGGCATTTAAGGGTGTTGGAAGGAACCTACAGTATAAAGGAAATTATGCCAGGGGTGGGTGGTAATGGGGGTAGGGTAAGGGAGCGGTGTGAGCCTGAGTGAAGTGAGGGCGAACAGAGTGGGTTAGCCCAGCAGAACAAGGTTAATGGGAGGCACAAACTACCAAAAAAAAAACAATCAGCAAGAGAAAAACAAGTTCATTTTCTCTGTTTGATTTGCAAAAAAGTATGCTCAGCTGAAAGGCAGAAGATAGAGGGAAAGTTAGAATTGGTGATAAGAGCAAGGGTAGAACAGGCACTAAGTCCCTAAAGAGCAGTGGTAACAGTAGGCAGGGAAAAGGAGTCAACAGGAAAGAAGTGGAAGTGGGCTACAAGTCAGTGCTAAAACCAAGTAGAATTACATTACCATCTGGTGGTCTTTTGTAGAGAAAGCAAGTCTAATGCAGTAAAGGGACAGTCTAGTGAAGGGGGAAGGAGTGAAAAGGGGTTAATGGATACTCTCAGAGCCTAACAGCAGTAGTGCAAACCCAGCTAAGTCCGATATTACAAGCAGTTTATTTAAAATAAGCAGAGACCTACTTTCTTGATATATAATTAAAATGAAACCAAAGTAAAACCCACACTGCCAAGAATAACTGACTTAAGTGGCACAATGTTGCTGTAGGAAGGGTTTGTCCCAAAGAAGAGATTTGGATGGAGCCTGTAGGATTTGCAGGTTTCAGATGAGGTGACCAATTCAGGCAGATTGCTAAAGGGAGCAACAACTCATTTCCGATCTTTTTCTCTGAAAAAAGGAAGATATAACAAAAACTGCAGGTGAGCTTAATGGCTCTATTTGGAAGGAGTGCTTTGTGTGTTAAATATTGAGAAGAGTAGACAGAGACAGAGTACAATGAATAGTGATAAAATAAGTCATGTATGAAGACATGCAGTTATAAACACCAAAATACAGAAAGAAGTTAAGATACAATAGGGGAAGATAACAAAAGCACGTAGGGAGATGACTGCAAATGCTAAGGTAACCAGTGCAGAAACTAGGAGAAAAATGAAAAAGAAAAAAACACAAAGTTAATGTAAAAAGGAATACAGGAGTAACAGAGTAGTGAATAGTTAGAAACACAGATTACATAAAACCCTAGCAGTAAAACCACCAACATTACGGAGGATGCTGAGGAAAACAAGACGTGCATGTAATGGTTCGGCACTGTCGGAATGGGAAAGTGGATCATGAAAAAGGTACCATAAGGAGAATAAGAGAGTGGAAGAGAAGGAGGTAGTGAAAAAAGAGCAGTTTACAAGTGGAATGGGCAAATATTTAAATATCAGCCAGTACTAAGATAAAAGTACTAAATAGCACAGGTCAGCAAGCACTTTACCTGATAAGCAGAAGTTCTCAAATGCACATACTCAAGCTATCAGCAACAATGCAAAAATATAAACATTCAAGACCCTCTTATAAACCCCTGCGTAACATATAAACCAGCACATTTGATACCTACACTGACAAAACAAATACTAGCAATAGTAATTCCAGCATTTTATTACATAACCCTTAGCACAGTTAAAGATAAATAAAAATAACCGCAGTGATATTAAACCTAGCAATACAATAGGAAGTAGTGTAAATGTAAACCGCTAACCAGGGAGCACACATGCCAAGGGCAGGAGAGCATCCATTGAAGGAGAGAGCTATTCAAATTTGAAATAGGTGCCAAACATTGACTAGGGTCTATTTGCAATCTCCACAATGGGGGGAGGGGAAAGCAGGTGGGGGGGTAGGAGACAGGATCAGAACAGGTGTGGGAGGGGATATTGTGCTGCTGAAGGACAAGCCCAGCAAAACAAGGTTAATGGGAGGCATGAACTACCAAAAAACAAAATCAGTAAGAGAAAAACAATTTCCTTTTCTCTATCTGATTTGCAAGAAAGTATGTTCAGCTGAAAATCAGGGGTTAGAGGGAGAGTTAGAATGGGTAATAAAAGCAAGGGGAGATAAGGCACTAAGTCCCTAAAGAGCAGTGGTAAGAGCAGGCAGGGAAAAGGAGTCAATGGGCAAGAAGTGGAAGTAGGCTACAAGTAAGTGCTAAAACAAAGTAGAATTACATTACCATCTAGTGGTCTTTTGTAGAGAAAGCAAGTCTAATGCAGTAAAGGGACAGTCTAAAGTAAGGACAAGGAGTGAATAGGGGTTAACGAACACTCTCAGAGCCTAACAGCAGTAGTGTAAACCCAGCTAAGTCCGATATTACAGACAGTTTATTTAAAATAAACAGAGACCTACTTCCTTAATATATAATTTAAATTAAACCAAAGTAAAATGCAAACTGCTAAGACTAACTGAATTCAGTGGCACAATGTTGCTGAATAGGAAGGGTTTGTCCAAAAGTAGAGGTTGGGATGGAGCCTGCAAGATTCACAGGTTTCAGATGAGGTGACCAATTCAGGCAGATTGTTAAAGGGAGCAAGAACTTGTTCCTGATCTTTTTTTCAGGAACCACACATGCCAAGAGCAGGAGAGCGTTCGTTAAAGGAGAAAGCTATTCAAATTTAAAATCTAAAATTTAAAATTACTACTTATTATTCTTTTAATGTCATCTATGCTGCTAGAGTATTTGATGACCACAGCTCTTTCAAAAATCATTAGAACCTCTGGTGTTTATATTCAAAGGATCTGCACCATGAAACAACCCTTCACCCAATAATGGTTTATACCTTATTCCCCATTGTTTAGCAACTTCCATACAAATATTTTCCACATCTTTTGGGGGAGTAGCCTCCATCTGTAAACATTTTACAGAGTATTTCCATTTCAGTATTCAATATATATTTTTAGAAGTAATTCCTGCAACTCTAACACATTGCCCTTTAGTAATACGTTTTTTACAGGGAAATAGATTAACGACTATTCTTCTCCTTTCGGCTTTTTTCGGTTAGTGCTCGCCACAGCGGATCACCTGTCCACTATGTGTTACTAAACACAAGTTTTATTTATATGTCTGATGCAAACTAATTTTTCATAAAAGTTATAGTTGTGTCCAAGTTATTAATTGGCTCTTCGTTCATTTGATATGTGAATTTAAAAAAAAGTTCTTGAAACCCCTAAAAATCAGTAAAATGACTGATTTTTTTCAGTATAGCCATCCCGTAAAATAAATATGCCATCTAAAAATCATAAATATAATCTACAATGTTTAAAAGGTCCTGTTGTGAATACATAATTTGATTCCCATGTCTTCATACTAAATTGGCATAGATGGAGGCACACACTGCCCCCCATTGCTATTGCTACACCTTTGGTTTGTCTGTGCAACACCACTTCAAAATGGATATAATTATTATCCAACACTAGTTCCATCCGATCCATAATTAAATTTACTTCAAAATTAGCAATAAAATTACAGTCCATCAAACTTTCAATTAATAGTTCTAACAACTCAGATGTAGGACTACAACTAAATAAATGTACTATAGCAATAGTGAGAAAAGTGATATTATCAGTCCATAATTCATGTCTCAGACAGTCTAAAAATCCCAAGAGTCTTAAATATATGGACATGGGGAAAATAGGTTTTAAATGCCTATCAATATAAGTGGTCAAAGGATAGGTTTTAGACCCTTAGGCTGCTACAATCAGCCTGAATGGTAGATCTGAGACATTTTTGTGGACTTTACGTATCCCAAAAATAGTGGGAATTCTAGGGGATGCCAAACTCAAATAAAGCACATAAGTCCCTTGCTAAAAATACCTTGCATCACTGTGTAATTCAAAAATAAATCTTTCTATATGCTGTACTCACTTGGTTGATAGAAATGTGCAATATGTTAAGCATCTCTCTTATATAATCAATACTGTCATATATAACAACTCCCTTATCAGGTTTCATCACCCTTATATTTCTGTCATTTGTTAAACTATGTATTAACAACTTCTCCTGTGTTGTTAAACTAAATGTAAAACTGTCTTTAGTTCTATTACTATTAATCTTTAAAATATCTTGTTCTCATGCCTTTTCACACATAGGCTGAGGTATGGTGGTATAAATACGTTTTTTAATGATTGATGTCTGAATTAGTAGTGTTGATACCATACTGAATGGCAAAGCTCAATTTCGTAGTGTAGAGTTTAAATTTGCACAATGCATCCGCAATATCAAAATGATAACTAGGGACAAAACAAAACCCTTTTTCAAATAAAGAAAAATATTGCTTATTAATAACATTACTATAATTCAAACTATAATTAAAACAATTTGTAAAGTCACACTTACCATTTGGATCTATAAATCTAGTATTCATTTTTCTGATTCCTGACTACTGATCTGCTTGTTTGTTTATTTAAGTGGTTGATTCTGACATTCAGCAACAGTTTTTTACTGACACTACCACTGCAGCTATGTTGTCTCTATGCAACTATGATGTAATAAAACTGCTGTTATAACTGTAATGTAAATCTAATTGACTTAGTGTTGGAGTTAGAAACAGTATTTACTGATTTAGCACTGCAGTTGTGACTCTGCTATTGATTCTGCTATGCTGTTAAGTGTTCGTTTTACTTTTTCTTATATGCACAGGATAATTGGCGTTTAAATGTATTGTGCATGATTTAATTACCGGTTTCCAAACTAAGTTATGGCACTGTGATGTGTTAACTGTTGAAGCACTCTCAGACTGTAGCAGTAGCATCTATTCTCCTGCTCTAGCCACACTATCCTCAGACTTGTATCTTTTACACCCTCCTATATCCTCATTACTTCCTTTAACCTATCATTATCTCATTCTACTAGCTTCATCCTCTCTTTTTTTCTCTCTCTTCAGAGCACATTCAAGCAACTCTGCAGTCTGCGGCTACCACCCCACCCATACAGTCTAAGAAGGAATCAGTACTGCAGAACTAAACAAGGATATACATTTTGAGCCTCAAGAGCAGGGTCAGTCCTCCCAAGCATTCTACTTGTATGTGTTATGAGAGTGAAGCTATTACATTAGCAGTATTTCTTAGTAGTTCAAAAGAAGGAATCAGTACTGTAGAACTAAACAAGGATATACATTTTGAGCCTCAAGAGCAGGGTCAGTCCTCCCAAGCATTCTACTTGTATGTGTTATGAGAGTGAAGCTATTACATTAGCAGTATTTCTTAGTAGTTCTCAGCGTGCTAATAAAACTGACCATTGTAGCCTTGTGCCCCCCCAGCTAGTGCAGTAATCCTAACTGTCCAATAGACAGTATACATTTAATTCAGATCCCTGTGACTAAATTAACCATCAAGCAGCCCTCTCAGTGCTTTCTGCCTTAGTTTGTATCACTTGAGCCCCATCTGTTTATTTGCATCTCTATACATTCCCCTTCAATGCTGATGTATCTCCCTACTCTACTTTGTGCACAAACTGGCTACTAATAAGTAAGTCAATGTGAAGACACACTCCCAACCTTAATAAACTTTGCTGTCTCTTCTCTCCTTCACTTTACAGGTAGAGTTTGAATTATTACTCACCCCCTCTGAGGCCTTCACTGATAGATTTCCACTGATTGCCTCTCTGCTTTCACTGGTTTCTTTGCATTTCACCTGGTTTACACACATTGTGCTATCCCCCTCCTCCAATACTAAGCCTATATTTGAATCCTGCTGAGCATGGAGCCATCTTTAAGGTATTAGTCTCCCACCAGGGCACAAGTGCTCTTCAGCAATTGAATACTGCTTGCTGGTAAGCCATTAGAACTAGAATTTGTTTAAAATGTTCAGATTTGTAAAGTCACACTTACTTTTTGCTGCCCATTACTCTTGTCTTGGTGGGCTCTGCCCCACTTTGTTCGCCTTCGCTAACACTCGGGCTGTCTCCACTCCCCTTCCCCCAGTTTCCCCCATGCCCACTACCTCTACATTTATAGTAATTGCAACCACACCCACAGCTGATCCTCATATCACCTCCACCAATCACAGCTCCTCAAGTCAGATCACATTACACCACACCCACTTGCTCCACCACAAAATACTCCCAACCACTCTCATTCCCACTAAGCATTATTATATCATCCCACACTATTTACCCATCCACATATAGTCCAACCCTATAATTCCTATCCACAACTCCACCTAGAACCAACTTAAACTTTATAACCATGACTATCACACAACTAAGTCTAGTCTGTCTTCTCATAATTTTTTATAACGCTACAAGTTATCACTCTAGGAATATCCCTAAACTTAGTAGCATAACACTATATTATGCATTCTCATATACAGACACCGCACATTATAATAATATCTGCCCACAACTGTTCAAGAACTATATAACAGACCAATTCAGAACTAAACACATATGCTCTCATTCCTACTCCAAAAAAACATAATACTTTCTCATACTCACCAAACTCCAACATCTGTATCACCATTTTAACACCAGGCTCACCATAAGTGGTTACATATACCCTAACCCAGGCCCAATTCCATCCTGTCCAACACAAACTGCTCCAACACAAATGTTAGAACATGACACCCCCACTATCTTCATCCCTGGGCAAATTAACAACAGCAGCAAAACCAGCCATCTTTTAATGCTAAATAATATTAGAAGTATCAAAAATAAAATTCCTGAACTCTAGGCTACAATAGCACACTACTCCCCAGACATAGTTGCTTTAACAGAAACCTGGCTAAATAAAAACATAGCTAACTCAGAAGTTTTCCCTACTGGCTACAATATTATTAGACAAGACAGACCAATTGTAAAGGGGGTGCGACCACCTTACTGTATAAGTCCAACTTAACTGTACATCAATTACCAAACTCCTACCCCTCTCCCAGTAATTGGGACATACTTATCTTATAACTTCAACTTCACCCTAAAAAGGTCATCACCACAATTGTGATCTACATTCCACCTGGTAATACACCTGCTAGCCTTGAAGACTTCTTATCCTGGTGTTCTTCCACATACTCACAAGAAACTCTTATTCTGGGGGATTTCAACCTAGTTTGGTTCACCTGTATATCAGGACCACATTAATCTAATAAATCTCCATGGCTACCAGCAGCTAGTCCAAATTCCGATTAGATGTGATAAAAAATCTAAAAGAGAATCCATCCTTGCCTGGGTCCTAACTAACAACCCCACATTGAACCGTCACACAGGCAGTCTCCCAGATACTTTAAGTGACCACAACATAATATACCTTATACGTAGTAGAACAAGCATATGCAAAACCACTAACTATAAATCCACTAGAAACACAAAAGAATTCTCTCCTGAGGTCCTCAATACTTTACTCTGTAACTGTGAATGGACCCCCCCAAAAAACCCTCCCACTTGACCAGGCTGTAGCATATTTCAACAAAGCATTTCTACAACACCTAGACACTGTCGCTCCATTGCGCAAAATCAAGGTTAGAACCTCTACAAACCCCTGGCTCAGTAAAGAATCCAAACAAATCCTCAAGTCCAGAGAGACTGCCTGGCTTTACTATAAAAAAAACAAAGAAACACAGAACCTAAATAAGTACCAAGAACGGGGCAACCATGCAAAAAATGCATTAGGCTGGACAAAATATCTTTCTACACAACATTACAAACTAAATACCAACACAACCCCGCAAAATTTTGGAAAAATGTAAACCAGCTACTAAAACCCACCCAAAAAACCAACCACCCCTGACAATAAAGTTCCCATCGAAACACAATTCAACTCCCACTTTGTGAGCTCAATTCTATCCTTAGTATCACAAGACAGTTCCAACCTCACTATCCCCCAACACAAATAACACTAATACAAGCTTTACTCTCAAAACAGTTTCCACCACTTCTATCAAAGCATGCTCTCCAAACTAAAAACCTCATCAACAGCAGCCAACCTACTCTCCAGCTATTTCTTGAAACTCACAGCAGATGCTATTGCTATCCCAATCTACACTCTCATAAACAGATCGATTGTTGAAAACTATGTGCTCAAACTCTGGAAAACATCCTATGTTACAACCATACATAAAGGTGGGACCTCCACTGAACTTAATAACTACAGGCCCATTACTTTACTCTCCCCCCTGGCCAAATTCCTAGAAAAATGCATTCATACCCAGGTGCTAAAATATCACGTAGACAGCAACATCCTGTCACCTACTCAACATTGTTTCAGATCTGCCACTACAGCCCTCCTCTGCTTCACAGACACAGTAAACCTTTTCAAAAATGAAGGCCTGCAAGTGTTAACTCTGTTTTTTTATATGTCCAAAGCATTTGATACAGTCTCACACCAAATCCTGCTAAAGAAACTAAAACAGTATCGCCTATCAAATTCCACTCTTATCTGGTTACACAGCTACTTAACTGACAGGTACCAAGCTGTGAAATGGGAAATTCTCTCTCTCCTCAGTTGCCCATAACTATAGGAGTCCCACAGGGTTCTATCTTAGGACCACTCTTATTCACATTCTTCACAAACGACCACCATACCTCCACACAACATGCATCTATCATTCAGTATGCAGATAATACTACCTTAATCTGTGCTGCATAAAACATTCCCACCCTCCTGCAAACAACTCATCTACCATTCTCTGATGTTGAAAACTACCTTACCAAAGCCCAACTTATCCTCAATCCAAAGAAAACTCAGAACCTTCTAACAAAAACACTGATAACAGTCAATTCACTATCTACTCCACAAATGCTACTCCAATCGCTCCAGTACCACAGGCTAAGTTATTGGGAATAACCATAGACTCCCACCTAAAATTTGATAGTCATCTCAATTTAACTATGAAAAAGTACATGCCAAACTGAGCTCACTCTACTGTATCAAACCATTTCATACAAACAACACAAATTTTGCCATTGCTTGCTCCCAACTTCTATCCACCCAACTCTATGCATCTCCCATTCTGACTAATCTCAACAAAACTGAATTAAGCAAAATGGAAGCCTGCTATAACAGAATTGTCCACTTTGCTATAAATTGCTCATATAAAACTCATCACTGTACTGCTTTGAGACAGCTCCACTGGCTTGAACTGCCCAACCTCCTAACATACAATCAGCTCGGCCTCTGTCATTCTATCTTTTACCTCCCCAATAAGTGTCCTGCTCTCAAAAACCTAGTACAACATCACTCAGCCAAAAGGCCTCTTAGATCATTAAGCAAACTACTACTTGAAGTCAACAACAGCTACAATAGCTTTGGAGACACACTATATAGTAGTTCAGTGGCTACAAAATGGAACTCTCTCCCCACTAGCATACAAAACACATCATCCAAAGCCTCCTTTAAAAACCTCATTGAAAACATCTCAAGCAAAGTTGGCAGTGCCATGACTGCTCCCCAGGCTAGTGAAAGTTGATAAGGTGCACATACCAAGCCTAGAGTACTTGATAATAGTTTTCCCTCTTACTCAAATACACTGGCTAATGTACAATGTATGTTCTGTACCTGTGCACTATGTATGTATTCTACCTGTGTTCCAAATTTCAGCTGTACACCACAAATCTATTAATTACCTTTATTTTTAAATTAATATTTTCTTGTTTGTTCTCTCTACTGTAACTGTTAATGTGCTGCATACAACTGTAAAAAATGTCTATTGTAATTTGTTTGTATACTGGTCATGTCTAAATATCTAAATGTATTTGTAATTTTCCTATGTGGAGCTTTCCTCACAGGGCCTCTGCTGAAAAAGGGCTTTTTCAGCTCAGTCAGGCACCCCCAGTTAACAAATGTAAAATAAAATAAAAGTAAAATAAAATAATAAATATTAAAAGCATTATGGGTATAAATAATCCCATCATTACTTAATATGATGTTTGTTCCAAATTTTTCCTTTATCTCTTCCCTTACTTGACTGCCTACACCTCTATGTTTTGCTCCCCTGTATGAGGATATTCCCAATTGTCTTGCCACCCTGTCCATTCTTCAATTCTCTGGGAGCATCTCAACAGGGAAATCTAAAGGGCAATTAATATTATAACACTATTTTTGTTCTATGAATAATGTTGCCCATTCAAAATCATTAACATTGACATTGCAAACAAGGTTTGAATGTATGAAATTTTAATGTAACTAGTCTGCTCACTATTTCTAAGGTGTGTCCCAAAGCACATATGCCTTACACGGTTTAAATTGCAAAGTATCCCTTTCTATCTTTTTATTCTTCCTATGAATAATGAACTCTGCCTGCTTATCTAATTACCTAAAAACTCTGTCATATTTATCTTCAAAATTCTTAGATAATAAATCACTGATAATGCATTCATTCAATAAATTAATATCGTCTAACAAAACCGTAATAAAATAATTATCCCTTTTAATTAATAATTCCATTAAATCAAAACCATGTTGGTCAAACATTTTAACAAGCTTGCTATAAAAGTTGTCATTTGCATCCATCCTGTTAGGAAATTTGTATGCTTTCAAACCCTGAGTCACTAAACTTATTTTCTGGCACTCTCTGAAGTAATTGTTGTCAAGCTGTAAACTTTTAACCTTCAACGATTTCTTTTCCAATCTCTTAATCATACTGTCTAAATTAGGAAATTCACTGTCATTACTAGAAGAGTTTGATCTTAGAAACTTATTAATTGAAAAAGAATGAGTCTCGGACAACCACGCTGAACAATTGGATGTAGTTCCCTTCTTAGGCAAAAATACCCCCTCAGTAGCAATACCTGAATCATGAGTGTTCCTTGAATGGGTAGAATTCAAACTGAAATCACCACTATTGTCAGCTGAAGTGCTGCTACTAGTTACAATTAGAGTAACCTTTTTGTCCACAACCTGTTGTTATTGCTGAGTGAGTAATCCAGGCTTATTACTTTAATTTTGGTTCAATGAACCACAAAAATCCAACTTGTGTCAAAAAATTGCTCTGCAGCTGAGTAAACAACTCAGTAAGCTGTGTGAATTCCCCTTTCAGTGTAGTGACCTCTGCAGCCAGTGCTTATATTGTAACCTCCCCAATGAAACCTGCAAGGACATACCCATAAAATATTTTGCTCCTGGGAAGAACCAACAAAAACTGTAGCAACATGTAGAGCTTTTAATAACTAGAAGTTAAAAACATGGATTTAATGGCAAAGTACAATCAAGGTATTTTCATCTGAAACACAAGATTTTACCAGAACTAACTTTTCAGTACTTTGTTATCAGTCCAGCATGCTTGGTTCATTTATAACAAAATGTATTAATCTTAAACTGATTAGAAAACTCCATTTCCTTACTTGAAACTCAAAAGTGTCTTAGAGTCTAGTTAGATCAGCACAGATACTTTTATCAACAAACTGAACAATCAGGTCATAAAAACCTTAAACCAGCTTAAAATCTCCTACAAGATCTTCAGTCTACTCTACAATGAAGCAAGTTTTGCTATTGCAACAGATGTAGTAAACCAAAGAGTAGAGTAAGCTTTACCAACTGTCTCTAGTTCAGGGTGACATACATAACACCCTGTACTTCCTGTACCTGTGTAGCTATACACATCATCATTCCACAAAAGGTAACTCATTGTTAGAGCCATGGCCACCTTTCCATTAAACCATTAGTTTGAATTCTTAATAATGATACTGACCCTCTCTAAGGACAAAAAACTAAAAAATGCTTCCAACTCCTTTGAGCTATTTTTAATATTCATTTGCCTGTGTTGGAATTTGCTGTTGTTGGATGATGTACACCAAGCTGTTTTAAATACAAAAACTACAAGAAATTACCTGATTCTGTTTTGCACACTGTTGTAATTTCTTTCATTTCGAAATCTGCAGAAAATAAAACAGAATTTTAAAGGAAAAACATTGGAATCCCGAATAAGCAGTTTAATTCAGTTAATTAAGCCTATAAGCTGTTAGTAAGCTTTAACCTCTAATCGTGGGGCTCATGCCCACAATTTCCCCTTATAAGATATCAGTCAGAGCAAGTCCCTTACCAGACAGTGTTTGCTGGTCATCTCTGAATAAGAATACTTGCGTCAAAGTATATTTATCTGTTTACTGAAAAGTCGTTTATTATTTTTTATAAAACTATGAATTAAAGTGAAATTTAGTAAGTTGCTTGCATCATGATGTATTACATTTAGAACACCATCATAAATGACTTGCGTAGTATCTTTCAAGTAGCAAATTTACACCAACAAAAAATAAAATAACAGCAAAAATAAAATATAACAACAACGGCATGGTTTAAAATCATTGTTTTAATAGTAAAGTGCTTTCATCCCTAAAAACAATAATGCGACTTCATCAGAACAATTAGAAACCCCAGATTCATTGTTTCAATAATGAACATAAGGTCATCCAGAAATAATTAACATTTTATACACATCAAACAGCTGTAAATTATCAAAAGTACATAAAAAATATCTCAGAATATTTATTTATTTAACATTTGTTATCAGGAAAATCTGACTTGGAACAAAGTCAGTTTTTAGCAGAGGCATAGGGAGAAGCACTCCAGATGCAAGTCTTTGTGATGTGGGAGGAAACTGGAGCACGCAGAGGAAACCCACATGAATGCAAGGAGGACATGCAGACTCCACACAAAGGCACCCCAGCTGAGAACTGAACTGGAGAACCTCTTGCTCTGTGGTGACAATGCTACCACTGCACCACTGCACCATCCAATAATATATAATAAGAATAAAATGTAATATTATAAAATCTCAAACATGCCGAAAATCCTAAGTACATCAATAACAAATATAATTCATAATTTAGCTGCTCTTAACTTTAATACTAGAAAAATAGACATTGCTTACTAAGACCCGGTAAGAGTGAAGTGTTTGTTTTGAACTGCCACATAAGTTTTTTGTATTCATTCTTATTTTCCCTGGAACTTGTTATGATAATCAATTCTGCGTGGTTATAGGAATTTTTCAAAACTCTTTTTGATGTGCTGTAATGCCAGAGTTTGTACATTTATAATTTATTACTTTTTTTTCTCTAATCAAAGAGCATAATGGGATTATGCTCAGTTTTTCAATACCAGCCCAGATTCACATCAAGGAGGTGAAATCCTCTTTCTAGTCAGCAGCAATGCAAACCATTGCCCTAAACTACACGTTATAAGCAATAGTACTGGCACTGTCCCTAATTAGTAACTTTTCCAGTTATTAGTTGGTGTCCTCATCAAAATATATGTCTAAGTTATATATTCCCCTTTGGTGGCTATTCCAGAATATATGTACCAAATGTTCCCTGCCTTCCTCAATATCGCTTGTCCTTCACACTATAAAATGCATCTCACATCTCCAGCCTCTCCACTGATATATAATTCCAGTATTATTCTTTCTTTGTGGTCACTTAAAGCTAATAAATCTACCCTGTACATATATAAAAAAGAATATTCCACAATCAGTAGCATCTCCCCATCTTATAGATGTTGCTATCAATGATTGGGAACAAAAAAAGCAATCTTAGTCCTTTCTCTTTCTATAATCTATTGATTCACATATAAGAAATAACCTTTCTACTAAGGCATAGGAGGCTTTGCAGTAACAAGAACACTTTAAGAACAACTCAGGCAATTATGGCATGCAGCAATTAGAAGCAAGACACAATAGATTCTGAGAAATCCATAGAACAGTGTCGTCTAAAAGTACATGAGGATAACCAGAGATGCCATACAATCTATATATCTAACACATATGGCAGAGATCCATTTTACTTCATCCAAATTGTTTTTTTAATCAAGAAATTTTCTTGATAGCAACAAAATCTTTGCAGACTCACCCTGTGATATGAAATATAACAGGAGTATATTAAACTCAGTGAAAATGTTCATATAATCCATTCCCACATTAAAAACATCTCAGCATAACAATATTTTCCATCTTCTCTGGAAACTCTTGATAAACTCAAACTCCTCCATTTCATTTTAAATCTAACAGTCATATACTCTCTTTAAATATGCAGTGAATCAATTAAGTGTAATTATGTCGCTTTTATCCATACTTCATCCAGATTTTTAAAATCCAGGGAGTTCCACTCTATGTAACACTTTAAATGATACATTCAGTCTAATATGCCATTATGAATCCATTCCCATAAGACATATCTCCATGAACAGCCACTGATTTCAGACAAATAGCTAATATATGATCCTTGCAAAAACATTGCAAAAATAGTCTGTAACTATATTCTTAAATGTAGTAAGGACTTTGACTTTCTAATTCATTCTCGACATATCGTTTGCTGCAAATTGAGTACACTAAAAGTAATTTAATAACTGACTTTATATCTAATCAAACATGGAAAAGGAATTATTAACTGGAGCATGTTTTGATGAGTAGAATAATGACTTTGAAACAAGTGACAATAATCTTCCTATTCAATTACCTGTTGTGGATTCTCAGGTGATGTCAATATGGTTCAGAAATTTTTTTCATATCAGACCATTTCTGGTCATGTCAAAATATAATAAATATGACATTGTGCCATTTTGTGATGTAACCATATCTGTATTTTTTAGTATTCTCCTTATTTTGTTTTAATAACAAACATTGTGATCTGCCTACAATTAATTATGTCTATGTGGATAGTGTCATTTTTGTCTAATGTGGAACATGTTAACAAACAATAATTATAACTTGTCTACAGTCAGTTACAGTATTCCTAGCTACTCTCCAACAGCTCAGCTCAAAACGAAATGTCAAAACCAATGAAATTGTTTCTGTGCACACTTCTCGAACATCTTAAATAAACCAAGCATGCTGGGCCAATCACAAAGGTGCAGAAACAAAATAAAACATTTACAGCTTTTAATAACTGGAAGTTAAAAACTGCCATTTAACACAAACGTACTATCACAGCATTTTCTTCTGAAATACAAGACTTCATTAGAACCAACCTTCCAGTACCAGCACATTGCTTTTATACCAATTACAAATAATTAAATAATAAAACAAAACTGAATAATTGATCAATACATTGCTTAAGATTCTGTTTAAGGAAGTCACAGACTATAAACATAAAGGAAACATAAAATAACCTAAAATATCTTAAAAGGTTCATCACCTTCACCTATAATTGATCTATTGAAAAAAATATGAATATGATAAAATAATAAAAAACATATTCTATGTCAAAAGCCCATTATTATTTCTACCAGTAGGATCATAGAATATTACTAGCCTATCAAAGCAAAGATCATTTAAAGGCTAGACGTTTCAACCCAACATAACACCGTAGAGGTACTAGTCAATACCCAAGTTTGCATTTAGTGATGACTGCGCATGTCCAGGAGGGTTGTGGGCACTATTCCCATTAAGAATTTATGGTGTCCAATCCACTCATCCAAGGTCCTCTTGAACAGAGTCATAGAGGTGCTCTGTTTGACATGAATTGGTAGTTTGTTCCAAAGATGTAGCTGTAGCTGGGAGATAAATCTGTCCCTCCAGCATGTCCTCATTAAGTCCCTGGAACAGGTAGCCTTGGACCCATTTGAATTACAGATATGCAGTAAATTCATTAGGTTTGGGTCTTGGTTGGCTCTGCAGGCCAGGCATAAGTCTCCACTAAGAAGTCTTAAGGATACGGAGTATAGTGACAGAGATTTTAGTCGATCCTTGTAAGCCACATGCTGGAGACCCTTGATCTTTTTTGTTAGAAACCTCTGACGTCTCTCTAATTGCTTTAAATGCTTAGTGCAGTACTTACCAAATAGGATGTTATACTCAATTATGGGCCAAATGAGTGCCAAGTATAGGGGCGGGTTATACCTTCGTTTATTCTCGAGGCGATGCCTTTACTAATCACATGAGCTATGTGGAAAGTTTTCCTTACAGCAGTAGACATGTGGTGGTAGAAGTTAAGGTAGCAGTCAACCTCTAATCCTAGGTCCCTTACCACTTCATGGGTACTTAGGGTATTGTTATTGATGTGATAGTGTGAAGGGACATTGTTTGTGCCGAAGGGAATGATGATGCATTTCTTTGCATTAATTTTGAGACTTTGACTAATACACCAGTCATTGATCTGTGTGAGAACATCCTGGAGTACACTGACATAATTTAGGAATTCAGTGATTGCATATTGTTTGCAGTAGTCGGCAAACTGGGTCAGCCACAACCCTTTAGTTTTGACCTGAATGTCAGAGAAGTATATACCAAGCATTAGGGGGCCTAGCACTGACTCTTGTGGCACCTCACTGGTAACAGGTCTGTTGGTTGGTGTGGTGTTATAGACTTTGATAGTGCGTGACTGGTTTGTGAGCCAGTAGGCAACAAATCTTACAACAAAGATGTTTACATTCAGTTTGATAAGTTTACCGGTAATTCCTAAATGTATGATTGTGTCAAAAACCTTTGCCAAGTCGAGTTATGCTGTGTGCACAGATTAGCCCTCATCAATGACCTTGGTCACACCATCAAAAACATACACCAGATTTAACAGGCAGGATCTGCCCTTCATGAAGCTGATTTGAGTAGGGTCCAGGTGTCACATATATCTTTATTTATGATGTCCATAATAATACTTTCCATGGCATTACAAACAAGGCTGGTCAGGCTTATGTGTCTGTAGTTCCATGGGTCTGTTGATAGACCACCTTTGTGGAGGGGAATAACTGCAGCTGTTCTCCATTCTGCAGGAACAAAGCACATGGTTAAGCTATGATTGAAAAGGGTACTTAGTGGTGATGGTAGTTTATGTTTTAGCCTGTTTAGAAGACAGCCTGGGATGTCATCTGGTCTGATAGAGGCTGTGTTGTTTGCCTTGGACAGAACTTTGAGGATCTGTACCTCAGATATGTAAAGTGGGGTGGTTTGTGGGAGGGTTTGCTGTAAGTAAGGAGGGGATAAGGTAGTCAGATTTTCACCAAACCTATCCACTTGCAGGTTCTCTACCTTTGTGGGGTCAGTGTGTGTGATACCATTGGCCTCCAGTTCTGCAAATGCTTGGGTCCTACCCTTCAGGTTACGTACATAGCTGTAAAAGGCCTTATGGTTATTTTGGCATTACTTGCTAGGTTTCTCTCAAAGGAGCTCTTGGATGATTTGACAAGTTGTCTATTTGCCTGTTAAAACTGAGGAGGGTGCTTTTTCACTGTTGAGTCCTTGTCTTTATTTTCTTGAACAGCAGCTTTTTGCTTTTATTATACAGTTTGTTGATGAGGGAAGTCCACCATGGCAGCTTGATTTTACTTGGGGCTCTGGCTTTGATTCTGTCAGGTACAGCCAAGTTTATACACTTATGCAAGTGATTGTACAGGGTTTTTGTGTAAGCTTTGGCATACTTATCACTTTCAGCTTGAACTGGAGCGGGGCTTGGACTGTATTTATGTGTTCACCTAAGAGAGTATTGTTTGCCTCTGTGAAGTTTTTTAGTTTGATTTCACCTTTTGCGAGTTCTGATGTTAGTGGCAGTTTGAAGGTGATTGATTTGTGGAAATTTTTAACTAATAAGGGTCCAACAGTTGCAGCAGTGCACCTGTTTGATATGTTGCTGAGGACCAGACCTTGAATGTTTCATAGTTTATAGTTTAGTTCATAGTTTAGTATTAAGCTTACTGCCCTTGTGAGCCATTTTAAGCTTAGCCAATTATCCCTTTTGAGACTCAAGCCCTGTACCTTGTGTTTGTAAGGCAAACACCTTAGCCATTAAGCCACCCTCCCTACCCCAATATGGTATGGACAATTTGTTCCAGTACATTTGAATTCACAAAGTCAAGGAACTTTTGTTCTAGAGAGTTTGGGTTAGAAGAGGTTTCCCATTTGAAGGTGGGATAATTGAAATCCTCGATAACCAGTGCATTCAGTAAAATTTGGATTGTCTTCAGTTTGGCTAAGAAGGCTTTGTGGGTGTCATGACCGACAGAGGGGGATCAATTACTGGCTAGGACTTGAATGGGGGTCTTACCCACCGTAACCTGGACCAGAATTAACTCCATAGAATAGTTTGAACCCTCTGGCTTCAGACTCATGTACCTGTTCACTGGAGCCCAGTGCTCCACCAATGTAACATGGAAACAAATATGGCATAAAGAATAGCTATTAAAAGTGTTTCTTAAAAAGGTTTTCAGCAACATGTTGTGAAAACTTTAACTCAGTCTCCCTGTTTCCCATAATAATGCTATATAAACCTTCTCTAAAGCCATAATAAATATAAAGTATAGCAAGTGTTTAAAAATTGTAAAAAAATATTAAAATATTGTTATTAATGTTGCCAACAATGACCTTAAATTTAAACCATTACAACTTTTCTGCCCTCAGTTTTAAAATAGGTGCGATAGAAACATTTTCCTTAATGCTGGGGGAAGGGGTGTCATTCAATCTCAACTGCCAGTACAGCTCTCTATACTCAAGTCTAGTTTCCCAACAACCATCTCTGGAATCTGGTTCTACTATACCTAAAATAGCAGATTTAAGTCCTTTAAAATTTAAACATAATGTAGAGTGCTTAAATAGAGCATTATAAATATTCAGAACTTTTTCTATCATATTTATGTTCATAAATCTTTTTATTCAGTCCTCTCTCAGTTTTACCTATGTAAAATGCTGGGCACAATGAATATTTTGCAATATATACTACCATTATGGATATGCAAGTTCTGTTTTTCAACCTGATCGCCACTTTGTTTTTGTCTATATATGTCCTATTGCCTAAAAAAGTCATTACAATAACTACATCTACCACATTTTGAGATTCCTGTAATTATGCTATTAATGGCAATTTTGTTCTTCTCCAAAAGTCCTTTAATATTATTTGCTGTCTTATATACAAAATGGGGTTCTTTATCCATGGTGGGCATTAAAGATGTGTTTGCATTAAAGTATTCCAATTAATATGTATTATTCTTTTAATGTCATCCATCCTGCTAGAGTATTTGATGACCACAGCTCTTTCAAAATCATTAGAACATCCAGTATTTATCTTAGCAGGATCCCCACCATGAAACAACCATTCACCTAATAATGGTTTATACCTTAATCTCCATTGTTTTACAACTTCCAAACAAATACTTTCCACAATTTTGGGGGGAGTAACCTTTATCTGTAAATATTTTATAGAGTTTTTCCATTTAAATATTCAACATATCTTTTTTAGAGGTCATTCTTGTGACTCTAACACATTGCCCTTTAATAATAATTTCTTTTTACAGGAAATAGATAACTCTAAAAGTGCAAGTATGTGTTTATTTATATGTTTGATACAAACTATTTTTCTGAAAACTTACAGTTGTGTCCAAGTAATTAATTGTCTATTTGCTAAACTGATATGTGAATTTTAAAACAGTTGTTGAAACCCCTAAAGAATCAGTTAAAGGACATATTTTATCAGTAGGGCCATCCCATAAAATAAAATATGTCAACAAAAATCATAAATATAATCTACAATATTTAAAAAGTTATGTTGTGAATACATAATTTTATTCCCAGATCCTCATACTAAATGCCTCTTCAAAATGGGTAAAATTGTTTTCCAACACTAGTTCCATCACATCCATAATTAAATTTATTTCAGAAGTGATAAGAAAATTATAGTCCATCAAACTTTCATGAAATAATTCTAACCACTCAGATTTAGGAATACAACTAAATAGATGTACTATATCAATAGTGAGAAAAGTGAGATCATCAGTCCATAATTCATGTCTCAAATAGTCTTAAAATCCCAAGAGTCTTTTAAAATATATGGACATGTGGAAAAATAAGTTGTAAATGTCTATCAATTTAAGTGACCCAAAGATAGTTTTTATACTCTTGGGCTGCTACAGTCAGCCTGAAGGGTATATCTGAGACATGTTTGTGGACTTTAGGTATCCCAAAAATAGTGGAAATTCTAGGAGATGCCAAACACAAAAAGCACAGAGGTACCTTGTTAAAATACCTTGCATCACTGTGTCATTCAAAAATAAATCTTTCTATATGCTACTGTATATTCACTTGGTTGATAGAACCTTGCGATATGTTAAACATCTCAACTATGTTATTAATACTGTAGAATATAACAACATCTACTCCCTTATCAGGTTTCATCACCCTTATATTTCTGTCATTAAACTATGTATTAACAACTTCTCCTGTGCTGTTAAATTAAATGGAAAAGTACCCTTAGTTCTATTCTTATTAGTCTTAAAAATAGTAGGCTGAGGTATGGTGGTATAAATACTTTTGTTTTTTTTTTTTTTTTTAATGATTGATGTCTGAATTAGTAGCTTTGGAACCATATTGAATGGCAAAGTTTGATTTCATAGTGTAGAGTTTCAATTCGCACAATGCATCCACAATATCCAAATAATAACTAGGGATAAAACAAAACCCTTTTTCAAATAAAGAAAAACATTGCTTATTAATAGCAACATTACTATAATGAAATATATTAGAACCATTATGGGTACAAATAACCCCATCATTACTTAATATGATGTTTGTTACCATTTATTCCTTTCTCTTTCCCCCTTACTTGACCGTCTCCATCTCTGTGTTTTGCCCCCCTATATGAGGATATTCCTGGCCCTTACATTCTGCAGTTCTCTGCGAGTGTCTCAAGGGGGGAAATCCAAAGGGCAATTAATATTATAGCGCTATTTATGTTCTATGAAATATGGTGCATATTCAAAATCATTAATATTGGCATTATAAACAACGTTTGAATCTACGTTTTTATTTATTTTATTTATTTATTTGACATTTGTTAACCAGTTTAGTCAAACTGAGTCAGGGGCCCATTTTCAGTTCATACCTAAGGAGAAAAGCTCCAGGCAATGTACAATCTTACAAAAGATAAAACAAAATACAAAGTGGTCAAATGTACAAGCACATAACATAAAAATATAAATGATGCAATAAATACCACAGCACTCTGTAATACAATGAAAATATCAATTACAAAAGTATACAAAAATGAGATGTTCTCTCAGCATTTAAACACAAGAGACATAGCAATAGAATGATGTTTATGTTTCTAATACAGTATGGGAATAAAATTAAATAAAATAAAAGTTACAAAGACATGCATCTGGAGCATTTCTCCCCGTGCCTCCTATGAAAATTGGCTTTGTTCCATCTTGGACTTTCCCGGTAAACAAATGTTAAATAAATAAATAAAATTGCATGACAGAGAGAAAGAGACAAAAAAGTGGTGACATCAAAAAGAACAGACGTGAAATATTTGTCATATGGGGTCCTGACATGGGCAGGACAAGTCTTTTGTAGACAGAGTTTAAGCTCTTATTTAAACAGGTGCTTTTGGGAAATGTTTCCTATATTGAGGGGAAGTGTGTTTCAGGCATGAAATACTGAGTGCTTATAAAGGGACTTCCCAATTGTTCTTTTTAGGTTTGTGGATATCTAGGAGGTGTTTGTCAGTTGCACAAAGGTGTCAAAGGGGGTGTAGTAAGATACTAGGTTAGAGATAGAGAGGCAGGAGGATGGATAATTCAGAATGAAGTGTGTAATATGTAATTGCGGAAGTAGTAGTTGGTTAGAAAATTCAGGCCATTGAAGTGTCTTGAGGGTGAGACAGTGATGGGAATTGTAGGGGAGATTACTGGCAAATCTAACTATCTTGTAAGTTTGTTCAAGTTTGGACCGTAGAGTAGATTGAATATTTGTAAGGATAGGGGCAGCCTACGGTAGACAAGGTAAGAGGACTGATTGAGCTACAGAGAGTTTGAAGGAAGGTGTAAGGAATTTTTGATTTCCTTAAAGTAGGCCAAGTTTCTGGTGTTATTTTTACACATTATTGAATGTGTATGTCAAATTTTAGTTTGTCGTTGGTTATGGTGCCAAGTAGTTTGGTATGAGGTTCAGGATTAATGATGGTATTATTGAGGGAGGTGATGGTAAAGGAGGATTTGTGTTGTGCCAGTGTTCTAGGAAAGAAGAGGAGTTTTGTTTTTTTTAGGATTTAGTACAAGTTGATTATTTATGGGCAGTGGTGATAAGTGTGGAATCATTGGCAATGTTGTAGTAGTGTTGAGAGCTTACAGCAGAATGTAGTTTGTTAGTGAAAATATTGAACAAGATGGTGCCCGAGATAGATCCTTGAGGAGCCCCAGTGTTGACTGGAAGGAAGGAGGAGAGGACAGTTTGCCAGAGAATAGATTGCTGCCTATTGGGGAGGTAACTAGAAAACCAGTTTACAGAGGAGCTAGAGAGATGGAGGTCAGTGAGTTTAGTTAGAAGTTTAGAGTGAGAGATAGTGTCAAAGGCCTTAGAGAGATCAAGGAATAAACATGAGAATAACATGTTGTTGTCACGGGCCTCAGTTACTGTTTGGGTGAAGAAAGTAATGCAGTGGAAGTGGTGTGGTGGGGTCTAAAGCCATGTTGAGTGGAAGTTAGCAGGTTATTTTCAAGAAGGTGTTTGAGTAACTGTGTATGAATCAGAACTAAACACCACAGTCCACAAGCGCAAATAAATCCAGCCCTTGGAGTGCAGAAAAAAAAATTGTTCAACGATCCACAGCAAGGCACAGCAAGGCACAGCAAAACAACGATCCACAGCAATACACAGCAGTATAATGCTCCCAAAACGTTTTCGTCTTCAACTTTATCAATATACAGACAACTAAACTTAGACAAAGAATATATGAACACCTATATGATATGAAGGTTAAAAAGGACACTAATGCACTATACAAACACTCATTAAAATGTGGTTCCCAAAATTTTGAATTTTTTGTCCTAGATGTGGTTCCTGTTAACCCAAGAGGTGGTATGTGGGAAACCCAGATTGAGTATAGAGAACTATACTGGCAGGTGGTCTTGGATGCAGGAAAAAGTCCTGGTCTTAATGAAATGCTTTCTATCACACCTGTATTAAAATTAAGGGCTGCCAAACTATAGGCAATAACCCACACTGTTTAATTTATTAAAGGCTTATTCTCCTCTTTACACTATTTAATGATTTTTATTACTACTTTTAACACAATTTATTGTATATACATTTTTAATTTGAGTATTACACATTTTAAAATATTTAAAATACACTAGTTTTTTTGTATTTGCCTGTCTCCAGTCACCCACTAGATGGTGCTATTAACTTAAATGTGTTTTTTCCTAATATTTATACATACACTTTTATGGCTTGTTTCATTACACTCAAATGTTTAAACAATTATATATATATATATATTTTTTTATCATATATTTTTTAATACAAGCATTTAATTCAAACTGACAGATATAAAACATGACCTACTCATCATTTTAATAATTATTGTACACTCACTTGCTTTCCACTGAATTTTATGCTAATTAATTTATTTAATGGTTTTATTGGATAATTAATGTATTTGGAGGGAAACTGGGACATATAAATAGGCTTAGCATTTAGTTGTCTGTATATTGATAAAGTTGAAGACGAAAATGTTTTGGGAGCGTTATACTGCTGTGTATTGCTGTGGATCGTTGTTTTGCTGTGCCTTGCTGTGGATCGTTGAATACATTTTTTTTCTGCACTCCAAGGGCTGGATTTATTTGCGCTTGTGGACTGTGGTGTTTAGTTCTGGTTTTTGCTTTTTGACGCCACTTGCTTTTGTTCTGTTTGTTAACTGTTTATGAATACACGTTTCCAGAATTTGGGGGATGGGGGACAGGATAGCTATGGGAATATAATTAGAAGGATCAGTAGAGTTTCCACCCTTGTGCAGAGGGATTGTAATGAAGGATTTCCATATATTAGGAACACAGGCTTCGGAAATGGATCAATGTATAAGTATAGAGACAGGGTAGGCTACGGATTCTGCAGCAGTTTTAAGAAAGTAGGAAGGTAATGTATCAGTGGAGGGGGAGCAAGGTTTGAGTTTGGTCAGTAGAGATTTGATGAAGGTGGTGGAAACTTGTTTGAATAAGAAGGTATTGGAAGGTATTATGTTTGGGGATGAAGGAGAATTGCTATTCTGAGTAAGGTTTTTGATTGTTTCTATGAAATAGTTGTTTAGGAGAGTGGCTGTTTCAGCAGCTGTACTATGTGGGAAGGGGTTTGGAGTTGAAGGGTTTCCAGGATAAAGAAGATTATTAATGGCAGTCCAGAATTATTTTTGGATTTTTATATGGGCTAGATTGGTTGGAACAGAAAAAAATTGTTATCATTGTTGACAAGTTTTTTAGATTGGTTTCTAAGCTCTCTGTATCTTTGAAGTATGGGAGGGAATTTGGTTTTGATCCAGGTTTTCCAGACACTATCTCTTTTATGCATAATGGACTGGGTATGTTTTATGAGCCAGGGGGCAAAGTTAGATTTTATTCTGATTTTTCTAGTAGGTGCCATTGAATTATGTCTAGAAATATCTTATTTTCTTATTATCTTATTATTGAAAAAGCATCATTGAGAGGGAGGTGATGTAGGAAAGACCATTTGATGCTAGACAATTTAGAGCTTAAAGTATCTGGATTGAAATTAGTAAGTTTACAACATTCTCTATAGAGGTGGTCTTTAGGTGGATATTGGGAGAATCTATGGACATAGGTAGGGGTATGATCACTTAAAGAGTTAGGAAGTGTGCCAGGGTTATAAAAAAAGGTTGGGATCTGAGGTAAGGATCCAGTCAAGGGTGGGGTCCAGAAGTAGAATTCTTGTTAGTCCAAGTATGGGAGTATATGCGTTGGTGGAAGCCATGAAGATTGAGACTGGAATTAGGAGATGTAGTTGAACTTTTCATCCAGTTTATGTTTAAATCACAAAGTATAATGGTTTTGTATGGTACATATTGAGCACTCTAGGAGAGAATATTCTCAAGGATAGGAATATTATTCCCAGGAGGTATATAGACAGAGGCTACGGCAATTTTTTTATGTGGGTTTACATCGCAGTTTACAATAAGAATTTCAGCAGGCTCAAAGCTAGGTATAAAAATGGAGAGTGGTGAGCAATTAAGTTGTTCAGAGGAGAGGATGGCAACACCTCTACCCCTCTTACTGGTTCTGTCAGAGGGAAAGAAGTTAAAGCCTGGAGGTAAGATTTCAGTGTTTGAAATATGCTGTTTTAGCCAGGTTTCTGACAAAGTTAAGATATGGGGGGGTGTTAGCAATCCAGGAATGCAGTTCAGTGACTTTATTAACTAGGATTTGAATATTTAGAGAGAAGATATTTAAAATTTAGGAGAAGGAGAGGGGGTGGGGTGAGAAGTGGAGGGGTGAGGTGTGTATTTGAGAGAGGTAGAGGTCACTGGACCTGGATTGGGATGGATGTCCCCATCCAGGAAAAGTGTATTCAAGAAAGGAATAATATATGTAAGGAGGTTCATGGAAGCAGACCTTCTTGATTTCAGGGTAAAGGAGAGAGTGGTGTTTGTAAATGTGTTAATCTTGAAAAGGTGTGGAAGTGAGAAATGAAAGAGGGATGGAGAGATTAGCTGTCAGTGAGGGATGGTGCTGGTGATGTGAGTGATGGAGAGGGTAGGTAAAGATGTTTGACAGAATGTGTTATGTGGTTGAAAGTGAAATGAAAAACACAAGGGTGGCAGAAAGATAGGCACGCATCATGATGAATGATAAGTAGTGCTTGAGAAAGAAGCGTAAGAGTTTAAAAAAATAGAGTTTGTGTTAATAAGGGATACCAGGGATTAAGGGGGGGGGGGGTATTTCTTGTTTTTATAGTAACTAGTCTGCTCACTATTTCTAAGGTGTGTCCCTAAGCACATATGTGTTACTGTGTTACTTTTATAGTAACTAGTCAGCTCACTATTTTTAAGGTGTGTCCCTAAGCAAATATGTGTTACCATGTTACTTTTATAGTAACTAGTCAGCTCACTATTTTTAAGGTGTGTCCCTAAGCAAATATGTGTTACAGTGTTACTTTTATAGTAACTAGTCTGCTCACTATTTTTAAGGTGTGTCCCTAAGCACTTATGTGTTACTGTGTTACTTTTTTAGTAACTAGTCTGCTCACTATTTCTAAGGTGTATCCCTAAGCACATGTGTTACAGTGTTACTTTTATAGTAACTAGACTGCTCACTATTTCTAAGGTGTGTCCCTAAGCACATATGTGTTACCATGTTACTTTTATAGTAACTAGTCTGCTCACTATTTTTAAGGTGTGTCCCTAAGCAAATATGTGTTACAGTGTTACTTTTATAGTAACTAGTCTGCTCACTATTTTTAAGGTGTGTCCCTAAGCACTTGTGTTACTGTGTTACTTTTATAGTAACTAGTCTGCTCACTATTTCTAAGGTGTATCCCTAAGCACATGTGTTACAGTGTTACTTTTATAGTAACTAGACTGCTCACTATTTCTAAGGTGTGTCCCTAAGCACATATGTGTTACCATGTTACTTTTATAGTAACTATTCTGCTCACTATTTTTAAGGTGTGTCCCTAAGCACATATGTGTTACAGTGTTACTTTTATAGTAACTAGTCTGCTCACTATTTTAAGGTGTGTCCCTAAGCACTTATGTGTTACTGTGTTACTTTTATAGTAACTAGACTGCTCACTATTTCTAAGGTGTGTCCCTTAGCACATATGTGTTACAGTGTATTTTTATAGTAGCTAGTCTGCTCACTATTTCTAAGGTGTGTCCCTAAGCACATATGTGTTACAATGTTACTTTTATAGTAACTAGTCTGCTCACTATTTCTAAGGTGTGTCCCTAAGCACATATGTGTTACAGTGTTACTTTTATAGTAACTAGTCTGCTCACTATTTCTAAGGTGTGTCCCTAAGCACATATGTGTTACAGTGTTACTTTTATAGTAACTAGTCTGCTCACTATTTCTAAGGTGTGTCCCTAAGCACATATGTGTTACAGTGTTACTTTTATAGTAACTAGTCTGCTCACTATTTCTAAGGTGTGTCCCTAAGCACATATGTGTTACAGTGTTACTTTTATAGTAACTAGTCTGCTCACTATTTCTAAGGTGTGTCCCTAAGCACATATGTGTTACAGTGTTACTTTTATAGTAACTAGTCTGCTCACTATTTCTAAGGTGTGTCCCTAAGCACATATGTGTTACCATGTTACTTATAGTAACTAGTCTGCTTACTATTTTTAAGGTGTGTCCCTAAGCACTTATGTGTTACAGTGTTACTTTTATAGTAACTAGTCTGCTCACTATTTTTAAGGTGTGTCCCTAAGCACATGTGTTACAGTGTTACTTTTATAGTAACTAGTCTGCTCACTATTTCTAAAGTGTGTCCCTAAGCACTTATGCCTTATATTGTTTAAAATGCAAAGTGCGTTTTTCTATCTTTTTATTCTTCCTATGAATAATGGACTCTGCCTGCTTATCTACCTACCTAAAAATGGGTCTATATTATAACATTGAAATCTACAAAGATCGAATGTTATAATACTGAACCCTAAACACTGAAATCCGCAAACATCAAACTGTCAGAATAGCGATTTTTTTCCAAGGGAAAAAAAATCACTATTCTGAGAAACATACGCACAACACAAACACACACAAAAAACTGCAATCCACACACATACACTTAAAATCCTACACCTAAACCTAAACTAAACTTTACATACACTACTATCCATTTACCTTAACCCAACCCTAACCCTAATGTCCGTCACTATCACACAATCACCTCATCTGCGCCCTAACCCTAACTCACCTAACCCGCCCCCTAACCTACACACAACCACACACTTACCTGACCTGCTCCTTAACCCAAACTCACCTAACCCACCCCCTAACCCTAACCTACACACAATCGACACTTACCTGAACCCGACCCATGACCCATAACGTTCCAACATATCGAATGCTGAAAACAGCGGAGCCACAGCAACGGCCCACCGAATTCTTTCCCTGGGAAAGAATTCAGTGTCCTGCACCTTTGCTGTTTTCAGTGTTCGACAAAATTGGTTCGATATTATAACATTCGAACTTTATAAAATTCGATGTTATAATATAGACCCCTTAAAAACTCTGTCATATTTATCTTTAAAAGTCTTAAATAATAAATCATTAATAATGCATTCATTCAATAAATTAACATCTTCTAACAAACCTGTAATAAAAGAATTATTCCTTTTAATTAATTCTGTTAAATCAAAACCATGTTGGTCAAACATTTTAATATACTTACTATAAAAATTTTCTTTTGCATCCATCCTGTTAGGAAATTTGTATACTTTCAAACCCTGAGGTACTAATCTTAATTTCAGGCACTCTGTTAAGTAACTGTTGTCAAGTTGTAAACTTTTAACCTTCAAGAATTTATTTTCCAATTACTTAATCATACTCATAGGTTCATAAGTTCATAGGTAGGTACTAGGCTATCAGCCCTGGGGCCTATACAAGTCCAGCCAAAAAGGTACCCAGGCTTTTGCCACCCAAGAAAATTATTTTCCTGTGCCACTGTCAAGCAGAGCCACAGAGGTGATCCCCAGGGTGAATTTCCTATTTCCCATCCAATCATCAAGATTTTTCTTGAAGAGTGCTAATGAGGAGCTTTGTTTGATATAGATAGGTAGTTTGTTCCAGAGTATGGGAAGTCTCTGGGACAGGAATCTATCCCTCCAGCATGTTCTGTTTATTGTGGTGACAAGGTTTAGGTCCATAGAGTGTGTAGCTTGGAGGGATTGGGATTTCCTTAAGTGGAGCATGTCCAACAGCTCTGGGTTTGACATAGCTTTGTATGTTAGGCAGAGATCACCTCTGAGTAGGCGATATGCGACGGTGTAAAGATGGAGTTTTTTGAGATGGTCTGCATAGGGCATCTGTTTGAGGCTGGTAATCCTCTTTGTGAGGTATTTCTGCAGCCTTTCCAGTTGTTGTAGATGTCTTGTGAGGTACATACCAAAAGGGGCAATGTACTCTATAATGGGTCTAATGAGTGATGAGTAGAGGGGAACAATGACCTCTTTTTTCCTGGATGAGAAACCTTTTGTGATGAGGTGTGCCACATAGAAGGATTTCCTGACTACTGTGGCGATGTGATTATCAAAGGAGAGACTACTGTCCACCTTTCTAAATTAGTGCATTCACTGTCAATAGCAGAAGAGCTCATACATAGAAACATATTCATTGAAAAAGAATGAGTCTCAGATAACCACATGGAAAAATTAGGTGTAGTTCCTTTCTTAGGCAAAAATACCTTGTCAGTAACACTACCTGAACCCTGAGTGTTCCTTGAATGTGTTAATCAGCTGAAGTGCTGTTACTAGCTAAAACTGGAGTAACTTCTTTGTCCACAGCCTGTTGTCATTGCTGAGTGGGCAATCCAGCCTCATTGCATTAATTTTGGTTCAATGAAACACAAAAAGATCACACTTGTGTCAAAAAATGTTCTGCAGCTCAGTAAATAACTCAAATAAGTAGTGTGAGTTCCCCTTTCGGTGTAGTGACCTCTGCAGCCAGTGCTTGTAATGTAACCTCCCAAGTAAACCTGCAGAGTTGATGAACGTACATATCCATAAATTATTCTACTCCTGGGTCAAAGGCTACTGAAATCACAGAACTTGGTGAACCAACAAAAACTGTAGCAGCATGTAGAGCCTTTAATAACTAGAAGTTAAAAACATGCATTTAACATCAAAGTACAATCAAGGCATTTTCATTTGAAACTCAATATTTCATCAGAACTAACCTTTCAGTACTTTGTGATCAGTCCAATATGCTTGGTTTATTCAGCACAAAATGTATTAAACTAAACCTGATTAGAAACCTCCCTTTCTTACTTAACACTCAAAAGTGTATTGGAGTCTGGTTAGATCAGCACAGATCATTGAACTGAACAATCAGATCATAAACTCTTAAACCACCTTAAAATATTCAGTCTACTCTACAATGAAGCAACTTTAGCTATTGCAACAGATGTACTAAACCAAAGAGTAGAGTACAGTTTACCAACTGTCTCTAGTTCAGGTTGTCATACATAACACCCCATACTTCTCCTGTACTTGGGTAGTTATACACATCACCATTCCCCAAAATTAATTAACTTTTGTTTAAATTTCCTGTTGTTGGATGATGTATACTGAGCTGTTATGGACAGAAGGTGCAAGAAATGCCTGATGCTTCTTTGCAAACTTTTTCCACTGTCTTCATTTCAATGATTGGAGATGTTACTGTGTCAACTGTGAAAATAAAACTGAATTTTAAAGGAAAAACACTGCAATCCCTAGAGAGCGGTTTAATTCAGTTAGTTAAGGCTAGAAGCTGTTAACAAGCTTTATCATGTAATAATCATGGGGTTGATGCCCACAATTTACCCTTATAAACTCTGAATCTGAACAAGTCCCTTAATCAGATAGCGTTTTCAGGTGACCTCGGACACTTGCGTTGAGTGTATTTATTTTGTTAAATGTACAGTAGTTTATTATTCTTTATAAAAAATATTAATTAAAAACTGAAGTCTAGTAAGTTGCTTGCATCAAGCTATATTATATTTTCTTCCATAAGGCATGAGAGGCAGTTTTTTGATGTAAGCAATTCTTGATTTAACCATAAATGGCATAGTTTCTCCCTGAGGATGCATCTTCAGGGGTAACGATAACCAAAGAGGCTAATTTGATATTAGCACATTCCAAAATTAAGTTTTGTTATTAAATTTTATATTTTCTTAACTTATTTATTTTCTTTTCAAATAAACAGTTTAAAGGCATTTGTTTCAAGAGATTTTGTTGAGGATAGTAATGATTTCTGCCTACTGTCATACGTATGTTGCTGGTCCTATCATAACATTCCCTATGTAGTTGCTTATCTCAGAGGCGATCCCTGCCTAACATACAAAGCTATGTCAAACCCAGAGCTGTTGGACATGCTCCACTTAAAAGAAACCCCAATCCCTCTGAGCTACACGCTCTAGGGACCTAAACCTTGTCACCACAATAAACAGAATATGCTGGAGGGATAGATTCCTGTCCCAGAAACTTCCCATACTCTGGAACAAACTACCTATCTATGTCAAACAGAGCTCCTCATTAGCAGTTTCAAGAAAAATCTTGATGATTGGATGGGAAATAGGAAATTCACCCCGGGGATCACTTCTGTGGCTCTGCTCAACAGGGGCACAGGAAAATAATTTTCTTGGGTGGCGAAAGCCAGGGTACATTTTTGGCTAGGGTTATATAGGCCCTAGGGCCAATAGCCTAGTACCTACCTATGAACCTATGAACCTTATGTCAGTGATGATAAATGTAGGAAACTAGACCTTGCATGATGTGTATACTGACACTGTAGTGACGCAGTATGTAGGAGACATATTCCTCCAGCCTAATGTCCACCATCAATGTCTTGGTGAATTCTATCATTGTACAACTCTATACTTATCTCTGTCTAAATCAAAATATAAATCTATATCTCTATCTATATCTATATCAGCTGGCAAAGATTGGAAACTAGAATGCCTCATTGTAGTAGTTACTAATGTGTCTTCCATATAACAAAAAACTAAGAGATCCAACTGTCAGATAAATACAAGAACTTTAATATGCAAACCTTTCAAGTCAAATACTTTTTTCAATACAATACATCTTAAAATCCTAGTTCTACATTAAAAAAATAGTAAATGCCAATAAAAATGCATCCAACAAGTCACATGATACACTCATAACCACTGCATAGCCCAGATTAATTAAAGATATTAGCTACAGATTTAATAATCCAAAGGGACCCTCATGGACTCAGGCAACTCAGAGCAAACACCTATTATTAAAATATTAAAAATATATGTTAAACAATTTAATCTATTTCTAACTGGGGACTTCTTCAGAACTTACTCATCTGTTAAAAAACAGCATTCATAACATCATCAATGTGACTTGATGACTAATCAAATGTTCATTGGCTAACAACATTACCAGCTTAAACAGCAATGTGGAGCTGCTGAGTTTAAACAGTAGGTAGTAGTAACCACAGTCAAACTTAAAATCTACCCCATGATTCAATAAAATCTGTGTAGGTTATGTATAGAGCCTACATGGAATTTACTTGTGTACACAGCCATGGTTCCCCCTTGGCAGCGCGTCATGCATATTAATCATGACGCACTGCTGAGGGAGATCACAGTAACATGGATATTGAATACATGTAGACAGTAGTGTATTGTCCCATGGTTGTGGATTGTCTAGGGAATTCCTGGACAGATGTTATGTACAGGAGAAGACTCCCTGTAATGTACCCTCCTAGTGTAGAAATATGTTTCAATTTTAATATGTTTTGTTTTATTTTTGTATTTTTTTTTACTTTTTTACTGCCCATTTGTGCAGCACATAATGCAGTAATGCTGAGCTGCACTTACTCATAAACAGCTGACACCTGACAGACATATCAAAATAGAAACCAGATGTAATTACTTATTTATTTTGCTTTCTTTTAATGCCCATTTGTGCAGAGCAGCACAGAGTGAAGCACAGCAATGTCGAGCTGCACTTATACATGCACAGGTGACATTTGCCAGACATCTATAAATAGAAACCTGATGTAATTAATTATGTGTTTTTGTCTACCATGCTTTTTATTTTATATTATGTATGGCCATTTGCGCGGTACAGCTCAGTACTTAGCAATGCTAACAGATAGCTTAGTAATATATAGGATAATAGGATCATAGGAAGTTACTAGGCTAATGGCCCTGGGGCCCTTAGAAGCCTAGCCATGAATTTATGTGAAGATATACAGAGTTTCTTACTCTCCATGTAGCTGAATAGGTAGTCATGACCTAGAGTTTGGAGGTTCTAGGTTTGAGTCCCTAGCAGTCATACCTTTTAACATTTATTGCTGTGGAAATGTGTGAGGTGACCTCAAATCTGAATGTAAAATAAAATTTGTTACATTTGAAAAACTTGCACAATGCTAAGCACTGCTTAAACATGGTTAATGGCTACTCTTGTCTGTGCTTTGCTAAGCTCGCTAAAACACGACTGTGCAAGTTTACGAGATGCTCAGCTTTACTAAGCTGGTTTGCACAATGCTAAGCAATGCAGCACTTATTTCAAATGTTGCAGTATGATGTGATTTACACGTGTCCACTGGACACATGTAATTTGCTCCAATTGGCTTGACAATGCAGTTATGTTGTCCTCACCCCTCTCTCTGGGGGTGACAGTCCAAATTCATCTACAAATTCTGTCAAAGTGCACAGTTGTTGTTGTACAAGAAATGGATAGCTATTGTTCTTCTCTACACCCTTCCTGCACATACCTACTTGCCTTTCACTGTTTTTCCCCCTGCTTGCACCCCATTTCACCACTGTCCTATCTCCCATTTTTTCTTTTCTTTAAAGGTTTTTCATGCAGCACTGTGTGACGAAACACATTGTGCAGTGTTGCTAAGCTCAGCTAAATGGAGCTATACTGATATATGTGTTTTAAATGATAATAAACACATACAAAATAAACACCTGTCCCCTATTTCGAACCCGAGACCATTGCACCTGCAGACCACTGCCTTAATCTGCCATGCCACAATGCTGTTAATTAAAACATGTAGTTTAAGCAAAACATAATAATTGCAAGTTAAAGTAATTAAGAGTGTGTAAACAGAGCTGTGCATTGCTCTATGTTGCACAAATTTACTGAAAAAGTAATGGAAAACCTGGAAGTGTAATTTAGAGTCTGGTACAGGACTACACCACTAGAATGCCAGACAAATACTAATGGCTGTAACTCAGATCTCCAGTAGCAGGTAAATGGGCACTTTTAACAGCAGCATGTACAAGTACACCTACTAAAACATTAATGGCAAAATGCATGTTCAACTAGGACTTTGGTGGAGAAAAAAATCCCTATAAAGCCAGGCACATAATAATGTTTGTAATGGAGGTATGTCACAGACTGTATGTGTGCACTTATACCTTCACAAATACTCATGCTGTATCAGTGATTCAGGTCAGTCTGTTAAATACTTTGCTAACAGTAAGTTTTGCCACACATGACCCTGGGTTTAAATCCAGTGGTGTGTAGTAATTAAATTACATTATTGTGAAGCCATCAATGAATGACTGAGTCATGCACTCTTTATCCACATAATGCATTTCAAATGTAATGTCTGCTTTTCACTGATGGAAGTCACAGGTCTGCAGATAGAAACACATGCGACATATCCCTGTAGCAACACAATAAGTGCATAAAGTGTCAGGTCATGCATTAAATGAGGCCCACTAATATCACAGTGCAGCACATGATCATTTCATAATGATATTACAGGTTAGCACAGCTGTACAACTAACATACACATATGGAGGTCCTGCTAGTAACAAGGACTGCTAGCACACACATTCTAAATGACTACCATAATGTACCACATGGCCTGCCAGTTGCCCAAATTGTTGACATAATAGTATATTTACCCCCATGTTGCTCAAGGGCACACCAAACATGTTACTTAGTACTCTGTTAGTGATATGGTTGTCTAATATACTTTCCTTGAACACATGCCTTAATTTGCAGTGGAATGGGTACCCTCACTTTGGCTCTACCTCTACAACAAGGCTGCCACAGCTCACACAGTTACTCCTACAACTTGTTGTCCTACAAAGTGTTCACACTCTCCGCTTATGCCTATTACCTGCAGCAACAGCTGCAGCCTGTAGCACACAGATCTGTATGTAAAGGTGGCTGCTACAGACATACCCTCTGCAATGGCGTAGTATCTTGAGCTCAGGAATTTTCAGCACAACATATCAGAAAGGGCTGCTAATCTACATGAATGCCTTATATCCTATTCAGTTGTTGCATGTCATTGGCTGATTATACTGCAAATCATCTGCGTTGGCTGCAATTAGCATTTCAGAACCACAGATTGGTTAAGAGCCAATCACCTGGTAATGAGAATCATGTTAAAAAGGCAAACAGCTGTCTGGGGGAACCAGTCTGTATGAGACTTTCTTCAGATAGTAAATGCATTGCCAAACACTTTATATATTTGCACATATCAACCAAGGAGTATTGTACTCTGCCAGGTATGTAACCTTTTTGTTTACAAAATGATGCATATATGTGGATATACTTAGGGGGAATGGGAATTACAGCATTAAGCCTTTCCAAGAAATGTAATGATGACATGTCATTGATCTCCAGATTTGTTACATCTAGACAGGACATACAATGCATCAAGGGTGGAAAATTTTTGTCAATGTGGCACACTGGTCTCGTGGGAATGTCCCTTTATAGTGGTTGCAATACTGCACTGCTATTTGTTTAGCACTGTTGTTTTGACATATTATCAGGGACATTGCCCCTAGGGAACACATTACAATGGACTCCTGTGTTGGGTGTGTGATCATAGAGCAGTATCTGTCATGGCACACAGTGGAATAGCTGACTATTGCTAGCATCTGAGTTGTATCCACATGATTAGTATGTTTGCATAATGTGGAATATGACATGTGTGATCAAACAGTGGACAATGTCAGCCATTCTGTTTTTGCTGTATCTCTATAAAGTGTACTTCCATGTATGTGATCCGGACATGTGTCCCCATTTTGTTGTCTTTCAGGAAACATGTATGCTGGATGATGTGCCCCTTTTACAGATGCTAAGAATAACATAATCCTGTAAGGCCTCCATTAACACCATGAACTCCTACTGTCCAGAGGGAGGTAAAACAGGGAGCAGCAGGCAGCACTGTGGGCTGACCTTGTCCATGATATGAATGCCATAGGTCACCAGAACAGGACATATGAAAAGGTTTGACATCCTGCCACAGATAAGATTAATGCTGCACACAGAAGAGCAGCAGAGGTGGCTAGGGATTATCATGTCACTGGTGCAGGCCCTGCAACAGAACAACCACTCTCAGCCACTGAGGAATTCCTGTTACACTCAGCAGCTCCCAGGTATCCATCAGACTGTATATTGTGGATGTGGGTGCTACAGTTTCCACATCAGGGGAGCATCCAGGTAGGCTTAGTTTGATCAACATTGGAATACTGTAGCATTCAGTGTGTCAGGGTGTAGATACTTTTACGTGGGTGTCAGGTGTTTGTACTTTGGGGGAGGAATTTAACGGCAGTTTGAATCTCATGCTCAGATTTTGATCAACATAATTAAGAAAGTAACTACTGTAAAAGTCAGATATATGGACATATTACCTTGTTATAGTGCAACATGCAATGGTGTTTACATTACCTGTCCCTCAGCTTTTCACAGGTCCCTCAGGAATCAGACAAGGCTGTAGTCCTGCTCCTGTAAGCACAACACTGTTTTGTTAGAGATGCAGATTTACTGCAATGTGTTCCCTAAAATGTCATCCCAGGCCTGCTGGCTGGATTGCTGTACTGTTGACATGATTGCCAACTACTCAGATATTTTTTGACTGTACACACTTCAGAGTCATACCTATGCTTTGTAGGTGTGACAACACTGATAGATATGACATCATTGTCAGGTCATTACAGATTGCCATATGTGTTGGCTGTGCAGAGTCTTCACAAATACCAATAGTGTACCTCATTGTTTCTGATGAGGTTGCAGTGTAAAGAGATTTTATTTACAAGTTCCTACAGATGTTTGTGGGAAAAGTAATGTACTCATGTCCTACTGTGCTCCTTTCCTTATTTTGCTGGTTATTTCATTTGGGGCACTTTTTTCCTTCCATTTGGTGTTGTTTGAGGTCTGTAATAGTGACAACAGTGTATACAGCTTTACATATATTGCAGCAAAGTACTGCTGAGCATGATAGTACAGGTGCTAATGCACTGATTTTGCTTTTCTTAACACAGGTGACCTGAGGGTCTGGTCTCTTTCCCCTATGCAACCTGATGTCAGTGTTTTGTCAGACTCTGATGATGATGGTGGCCAAAGTGAGGCACAAGTGAGTATTTTAGGAGCTGAATCTGTCCCATCTCTCTTCTGCCCTCATTATCACCACACACAGTCAGTATGCCTACACATGCTCAGTCCCCGGAGGCCACATATACAGGACAGTCAAAGGGTGGGACACTGAATAGGAAAGTGTGACAACTATGGCTCCAGTGAGTGTAGACATTGGCCATAGCCAGAGATTTGGTGAGGTTCCACACAGGCAGATTGATAGGAGTGCTTATAGGAGGCCTGCTGTACTTCCACCACCTTTTGCAGGTGTCTCATCACAAGTCACTTGGCTTATGTTTCGGGCCATCATGAAGGCACAGACACATTCCAAAAAGAACTCCAGATGAATGCTCAGGGTTATGGATGCAGCACAGTTTCACATCTGTGACTGCCTCCACCGCATTGGTGATACCCTGGATCAGTTCACTGATACAGTGGAAAAAAGGTGGTCTGAGACAGATCACAGAATATCTGTCTTGGAAAGCACATTGTCTGTGATGGAACATCTAGTTGGAGTTGATCATCAGACTCATGGACATAGGTCAGCAACTACATCTGCTGATAGACCACATGGCCATGCTCAATCATGGTTCCATAATGAAAGTACATCCAGCACTCTAGAGGGGAGTGTGTTTTCCATACAAAGATATGACAGGCCTTGGGCTCATGGTCCTGGGCATTCCTGTGGAGGACAAGGTCCCAGCAGGCAGCAGTTACTGTCTGGTACTAGCACCGCTTCTGACCTTGGCCAGTGCAACTCCTGTCAGAGCCAGTTCCCGTGTTTGGGGTGTAGACAGTGAACTGTTAGCTGTAACATGCACTGTTCATAGCTGTCCAACATATACACATGTAGGGCTAGCACTGAACTTGATTGTGTTCATGCACACACTTACACATCACTGACAAAATCAGGTCAGCTACAGAGACAAATGGCACATTTCCATGGTTCATTTTGCCTGCTTCCCTTCCTGATTCACACACATGCTTTCAACCCATTGGGTCAGCCAAGGCCTCCTGCACCCCCACATACCCCCTTGTGCAAGTTATGATGCCTGTGCCACATCCCTGTCATCCTCATCAGGGAAATGAAACTGTGTCTGATGCACAGGGTAACTAAATAAATTAATATGTAATTGTATAATGCAGTGTTGCTTTGCTATGCCACTTGTACTGGTCACTGACAGATACTGTATGCTGACATTTGCCATAAGTAAGCCACATAATTTTGCGTACCTTATGTTGTATGATGTTGTAATGGCTGTATACTTACACAACGAAAGGTGTGTCAAGGACCTGTTTGTGGTTCAGTTTCAGGAGTCTGTAGGGAGCACCTATGGATACACAGCAGCAATAAACCCACAGACATCACAGCACAGGATGGAATGACAGCACAGCAGATATATTTTTCCAGCAAGGAACAGGGGTATAGATACATGGCTCCATAGGGTCATATGTGTGTAACAAGCTAACATGGACAATGGCGTCATGCCGCCTACTCATGCATCTCTCATCTATGACATGGTCTGATACTCTTAATAAGTATCACCAGGGTTTCTAGAGCTAACACATCTACAAGCTGTGGTGATGGAGATGACCCATCTACAAATTTCCTGTGTCCATTACACACATTTGTCCTACACCAGTTAGAATTGCCTTGTTCTGTATCCCATTGGGTAACTTGCACATGATGTGCATTACAAAAGACATGCTTCACATGCACGGGGAGCCTGTTATATATAGAGTGTAGTGTCTGTGTTACATACCTGTGTCTCCAGCATGTGCTATCTATACCACAGTGATGGTGTAGGTGTGTAGAACAGGTAATACATGTGTTAGTTCTGTCTTGGATAAGCAGGAGGCAAACAGTGGAATTTGACATCTCCCTGTATGACAGCCATACATATCATCTCCAAAGCATGTAGGAGACAGACTACACATGTACACTTTTGACACAAACTACATCAGACATGTTATCTGCAATGTGCATTGGTGTAACATGGAATGTGTGTGGCTGCTACAGTTGTAAGATATGCCTGTGTAATGATATAGCAAAGGTGCCATTGCACTCAATGATAGATGAGTGCCAAACATGGTATAACAATGACAGTCTAGGATTTACATGCCATACCTTTCTGTATAAATTGTACAAAATTGAATGGATCTCCACATCTTACTGACCAGTGAAAGTCAAAGGCTACATTATTCTCTATCCATAAGTCCATGATAAATGGCTCAATTGTGTGTGGTTGCAGTCACTACTATATTTTTCAGGGGAGGATGACATCCAAAAGGATAGTATTGTGCAGCCTTTGGCATTTACTATTTGTCAGTGGCTCTGACAACAACTGAATGTGTGTCTCAGGCATCCTGGATAACTGCTGGTTCGGTGTGGGATTCAGTGACAGCTCCGAATATGAAATCATCTGCTAATGTAGTCAGTCAGAGGTCGCTGATAGTGGCTGTGACTGCAGAGAAGGAAATGTCTACAAGGGGTACTCCATTAATGATGTCTGAGGGAAGTCCACTGATTACTGGAGTAATTGTAGCGTAGGTCTACCCAATGCTAGCTTCCTAGATTATGACTATCAGACACTGGCTATCCACCAGCTGACATACCACTCTGTAAATAACCTACACAGTATCCAGCAAGGCCTGCTGGCCTAATATTGTCAAACACCTTGTAGGCATAGTAGGTCGAGTGAGTCATATTCCCATCATCCATTGCATAATGTAACACTCAATGAGGTCCACCACTTAGGGTAGGTAAGTAGGATCTGCCCTTGAGTCTGGTGTCAGTAGGTGTACAACATTGTTACTGATCTTATCCATGCTTTCTCCTTCCATGGCTTTATATATCAGATGACTAAGAGATCTGGGGACACTGCTTGACACTGCATGCTAGTTGTCCTCTGTGCAAGTAAGTATTGCAGTTACTTCCACCATGTTTCAAGAAAAAAGTCATCCAAGGTGTCTGTACAGAGCACAGACAAACAATGGAGGGAAGTATAATATGTATAATTTGAGCAGCATTATATATGTGTGATAGTGCAGTTTTACTCGCCATTATCAGGATATGGAGGACAATACAGACATCTACAAACATATTCATGTGTATAACAGGAATGTATACAGAAATGTACATGTGTATGTGTACAATATATGTGTGTTATGTAGATATATGGGAAGAGTTAGATATATAGCTAGATATATAGATATATCTGTTTTGTCTGATGAAGCAATGGTTACCATTTTGTATTAAAAAAAAGATTTTACTTTGTCATGGTTCAGCTTCTTTATTCCAGCTATCTTCCTACTGGGAACCTGTGTTTCAACATTTTCAACTTCTGGGCTGGTTTGGATTTATTTGTTTGCTGCTTATGTATACATATATGTATGCATGTATGTATAGACATATCTATACATAACAAGTCATTTTGGGCAAGGGGCATCAGAATTGTGCTCTGTTTAACTAAGTGGGATTGTCAGTACTTACAAATTGACACCAGGCCACACCTACCTGTATGCCAGTCTGTGATTTTGTGTGTTAAGACAATAACATATGTCCCTGTGTCTGCAGTACTGTACTTCACTCAAATCGTCCATGGCATTCTTCAGCTGTCTCATGTAATTAATATGTGACAGAGGTTAATACTGTTGCACAACACACAGACTGACAGTCTGTAAAAAAAAACATAATATTTCACATCCAAAAGATGAGGATACTTCCAGATTAGAACCATCAACAACATCACCCATGGGAAATTCCCTAATCCACTGAGCCACACAGAGTGTAGTCATTCATCACACAATCAACAGCAATAATATGTACTTTGTTATTCCTGCATTAAGTGAGACATGCAGTGTATGATCAATTTATATGTTACTGCCCTGAGATTGCCTGGAATGCTGATATACCATTGATGAGTTACTGTTACAGCAGTTATATGGGAACACTGCTATGTTGGGGGTGGGGAAACAACACCACATGTTCTGGGTGATACACAGTAGTCCAAATATCATGTAACCCCTCTAACACCTCATTTGACTGATGTAGTGAATATTCCATGCATAACACCTAGTGACTATTAAAGGGTACATGATAGTGGACTGGGTAACTGTAGTCCTATGTGTATGCTACTTTTGTCCAAATAGCCCACTATATTTCCTTGCATAGATGTAGCAGACCCATACATACCACACCATATCAAACTAATCCTTACAGGTACTGTGTTGGTTAGAGACTTAACTTGCAAATGCAGCAGTTGACAGAACTATAGCTCAGGGCTGACTCTGTCTGATGCAAGCAGTACACAACACATGGATAGGTACCATTTGTGTAGGTTGCCTGACATCATGTTTAATATATGTATGTGAGTAGTAGTAAGGTGTCAGTCCCTAGGGCCCTAGGTTATCAGTGAAAGTGCTATGCGTTGTCTCTTTGCCAAAGCCAGGGCTTACTGCGCATGCCTAAGTCTGTCTATAGGAACATCAGCAGGGGGTTCCTCCTCCAAGTGACTGTGGCTGTGGTGACCTAGGCACTGGAGGGGGGCAGTGTATCTCTTCCTTTTGCTGATCCTGCTGCAGCTATTTCTGCAGTTTCATATTGTATAGCACAGCACATACTGTCAACATATGTGCACATGGGTTTGGAGAGTACTGCATGGCTCCACCAGATATAGGGAGGTACAGGAACCATGACTTCAGAAGCCCAAACACATGCTCTATGATGTTTCTAATTTGTGTGTGTGTGCCTCATTACGGCATTCTTCTGTGTGTGTATGCGCATTTCCGATGGGTGTTATCATCTACGGTTCCAGGGTGTAGCCAGCACCTCCATTAAATGGCTGCGTGGGATGTCCCCCAGCAAACTTCTGGTACAGCTGTGCTGCATGCGGGAGTCACGATAATTGCCAGGGCTGCCAGCACACACATTCAGGATAATCCCCTGGGCATTGCACATGACCTGGCAGTTGACGGAGTGGTACTCCTTGTGATTGAAGTAGATACTACCCTCTTCCCCAGGTGATGCCTTGATGTGTATGTGAGTGCAATCTATGGCACCCAGTAGTTCAGAGTAGTGTGCTACATGGTAGAAGGGTTGGATATTGCTGGCCCTTACCTCAGCGGTGAGGGGAAAAGATATGTGCTCACTGTCATGTGGTAGCATGGCATGCAGGAACTGGTGGAGTATCCTGGATGCAGATGCCTGTAAGACCCTCATCATGTCCCCATTTGGTATTTGGAAAGTACCTGTAGCCACTATTCTAAGGGCTACACATACCTTTGTTCCCACTTGGATGGGTTCCCCTCTGTTGGCTCTGGGTCTGAGTTGAGGGTGGCAGAGCTCAGTGAGTTCTTGCAGTATGTCCCTGTCCACCCTGTAGAGCTCTACAATCTCCAGGTCATGTAGCTCCTGGAAGGTAGCCCTGGGCCTGAACACTCTTCTTCTCTGCCTAGCCCTATTGTCAGCAGCAGCAGCACTGACTTCAGCATCTAGCACATATAGATGTAGCAGACCTGCAGCAGCCCCTTGCATTATCACAGTAAAAATTCCCAAGTCTGTACTCCAATGGTCCAGAGTATTGGGAGAAATCAGAATGTAGGGTGTATGCATACTTTATACAGCTCTACTGTAGGTGCAGAACATGCGATTGGCTAACTATGATGCATTCCACTTCACTTGAATATAATTAACATAATTTAATGGCCCTATTTTAGTGCACAACACCACTCACAGTGATGCACCATGTATCATAGCTTATACAAAGGTCAAAATTTCTAATTGAATACATCTGGTTTTAAGAACACACTCAGCCACACCACAAAAACATGTACACCTAAGCTTAAAAGAGCTTAGCAGTGAGAGGACACACCCCCTGATGTCAGCCATATCCTGTGTAAACATCAACATGGTGCAAGACCCTAGAGGAAGGGGATATGTCAACACAATTACTCCTTTCTGTTACTCAATAACCCACCTCATTTGCATACTTATCCATGCTGACAGCCTAGAAACTACATGCTTCATAGCCTTATCACCTTAGCAACAGCAGCAATACACCATAGTAGGGACCCACAGAAGGTCCTATACTACACGTCTGTCACACACACTATAAAATTCTATTTTTTTTTTCCTATTTTTTTCTTTTAAGCATGTTTGCGCACTGCTGCATATAGTGCAAACATGCTGAGATTATTAAAAAAGTAGCCTTCAGACCCTTGCAACATCTGGAAAAAGACTGTGGATCACCAAACACGCCGTGGCCTGCTTCTCTTCTTGGGATTGGTGCTAACATTTTGCTTCTGGTAAGAGAAGAAGCAAAGGAGTATTGTATCCCAACAGAGTGAAGCTGTGCTGAGACCAGCATTAGTAGTAGCCAGGCAGTAGCCATTCATGCGACTTCCCTCTTCATCATTCAACTAACTCTTTATTTTTCAGTAAGTACTGCTTGATTTCTTCTTAACTTTAGAATATCTGCCTAAATACTTCATCCTTAAATTTTTAGGGTCTACATATTGTTTTCCCCTCAAGTGTTTGGCAGTGCTCTGTAAAGACTCAGGGTCTACCTATTAGTTGCCCCTCAAGTGATCGGCAGTGCTTTGCACAGACTCAGACACTTTGAGTGACATTTTTCATGTAAAAGGCTTCAGTACTTAATATATTGAGCTGATATCCAGGCATGTCTAAAGGTCAGTCCTCTGTGCTTTCCCCTGTCAACCTGGTGAACTTGGGCATCCTGAGGCAATGTAGCAACTGCCTCATGTACACTGACAACCCTCTCCTCTTAGCTCCAAACAGTATTGAAAGATGCACTTATATAGCCAAATTGGAAGCCAAGCACTCTCCAGCCAAGACTAGATTAGCCAGTCAAGAGGAGAAAGTTAACACCTGCACCAAACCACATTCAACACATAGCCCTCCAGAACTTACACCAACACAACCCTCACATAGTAACACAAAACACACACCTACTTTCGCAGAGGGTCTGAATAAAAATCTGTCTAAACAGAGACCTCCAAGGCAGAAATGCAAACAACCACCACATCCCAGCACTAACCATGAGACACATAGCTCACATAAACAGCGTGCCACTCAAGCAAAGCCCATAAGGCAAAACAACTTATCCACTACACTAGTCATAGGTCACTCAATAGTGAGGCACACTGATGTCCCACTCACTAGGCTAAATAAGGAGAAAGTTACTGTCAGCTGCCTGTCGGATGCCAGGATCCGCCACATAATGCATGCACTTAGGTCACTCCACAACAGGTACAAATATGACTCTGTCATTGTCCATGTTGGTGTGAATGACCTGAGACATACCTCCCTGAACTACATGAAAAGAGATAGAGGAGCTTTCAGATCTTGTAGCCCTGGCAGGTATTACTCTAGCTCTAAGTAGCATCCTACCGTCACCCAGAATTATACTACAGTACAAAAAGAAAATGATTGACTTCAACAATTGACTAAGTTTCTGGTGTCATTATAAGGGGATCCAGTATCTGTCTGCCTAACATGACATGATTGACAGACCTCGATGCTTCGCTGGTGATTGCCTGCACCTGTCACCCCAGGGATTCTGGATACTGGCCAAGGCTCTTGCCACCACTATAGTGCCTTTTTTAGGCAATTTCCTGAAAACAAAATTACCACCATAACAGCTACAAGCAAATGGAATCTGAAGGTTATGCTACTCAATGCTAGAAGTCTAAATCTCAAAATGCACTTGCTCGAAGCACTCCTTAAAATGGAGAACATCGACATCTGTGCAGTGACTAAGACCTGGTTCAAAACTCCAGAGAGCACCACAGCACTATCAGGCTATAATTCATGCCACACCTTTTGCCCCCTAAACCTGGACTGAAGCACTAAAGGCGGTGGTGTCTCCATATTCATAAAGGATATGCACACCTCCAGACTAGCTGCCCAACATAACGCATCAGAGATACTTCAGGTACAACTAACACTAGGTAAAACTCCAAACCAGGTTGTAGCCAGCTATATATCCCCCACCATGTCCCAAGTCTCCCACTCCACATTACTAAACACACTGGAAAATATTAGGGTACAACCCAATACTCTTATATTGGGAGACTTTAACTACCCCTGCATTAACTGGGAAAATTACTCATGTACCAACACACTTGTGCAAAGTTTTCTGGAATTCATTAATTCCAATGCCCTGGACCAACTCATTCTTACCTCCACCAGGGGTAGAAACATCCTTGACCTGGTCATTACTAACATGGGTGACCATTGCTCTATACCAATAATCAACTCCTCCCTGGTCAAATCTGACCAAATACTAATCACCATGGATATCTGCATCCCACTCTCACACTCCCTAAAGGAAACCACTGTAAAAAACTTCTCCAAAGCCAGTTTTGGGCTTCTAAAAACAGAGGTGGATAACTTCATGATACCCATGTAAATGGAAAATAGGTGCATGACTGCTGAATCATACACAAAATGCACTCTATGAGCACATACACAAGTGCATGGAATGGGCCATACCAAACAGAACCAAGATGCTCTCCTCCAAAAAAGGAAGCCAATCTGGTGGTCCCCACCATAAACAAACTCTGTAACAGAAGGAAAAAAACTGTTGCAGAAAAGGGTGAATTCCTAAGACTGGAAAACTCCCCTTGTTAGCCTCAGCAAAAAACTGAGATCCATCATTAAATCCTCTAAAGCTAGCTACAAAAACAAAATTGCTGCAGATTCCAATGACAACCATGAGGCATTCTATAGTTATGTGAATAATCTACATGGCAATACTCAGATCTGCTCTGAGTTACAGCACAATGGCAATACATATGGAGAACCAACTGATATTGCCAACATACTGGCTGACAGGTTCTGAACTTTACCCCCCTTTTCCCCTTAAAGGACTTCTCACAATACCTGAGGAATGCCAAGTTCCTATTATCACAGCTACACAAGCAAAAACTGCACTGTCCAAAAACAAGAATGTAGCTTCCATGGGACCTGATAATATCCCTGGCTCTGTTCTACAATAATTACAAAGTGAACTGACACCACACCTGAGTACTCTGTTCATTCACAGCCTCATTTCAGACTTTGTTCCTACTGAATGGCCCACTGCTACGGTCATCTCACTCCACAAAGGGGGAGCGACTACAGATGGTAAAGTAAGAATGACTACAGACCATGGGAACTAGCACCCCCATTAGTCTGATGAGTCTGATATGTAAGGCTATAGAGCACATCATCATGGACCTTATAAATAAGGACATAGGGAATCTCCAAACTCTGGAACCCATGCAGTTTGGGTTTGTGAAAGGTAGAGCATGCCTGCTCAACTTGATAGACTTCCTTGAGTCTGTCACCAGATCTGTGGATGAGGGCAAGGTAGTTCACACAGCCTACCTAGATTTTGCCAAGGCCTTCAACACCATCCCTCACTCAGGAATCATAGACAGACTCACTAAATTAGGCATAAACCCCTATGTCATAAGATTGGTTGCTAACTGTCTCACTGATAGAACCCACACTGTGAAATTAGCGGACTCCAAATCTGATTACCAACCAGTTACAAGTGGTGTCCCACAGGGATCAGTCCTAGGTCCTCAACTGTTTGGCATCTACTTCTCTGAAGTTCAAGCCAACACAAAGGGACTCTGGCTGACCAAGTTCACAGATGATTGCAAACTGGGAGCCATTACTGATTCTCAAACTGATCTAGACATTCTAGAAAAAGCCTCACTGACACCAATGACTGGTGCCACAACCATGGCCTTAAGCTCAATGCCAAAAAGTGCATTGTCATTCCCTTTGGGAAAAATTCGGTGCCCATGAACTACCACATAGGCAGTAGTCCACTAAACACTGAAGGTGTGATAAGAGATCTGGGGACACAGGTTGAAGCAACCTCTCCTTTGATAACCACATTGCCACTGTAGTCAGAAAGTCCTTCTGTGTGGCACATATCATTACAAAAGGTTTCTCATCCAGGAAGAAAGAGGTCATAATCCCTTTATACTCATTCCTCATTAGACCTATTATAGAATACAATGCCCCATTTGGTATGTACCTCACTAGACACATACAAAAATTGAAAAGGCCACAAAAATACCTCACTAAGAGAATCTTGGGCCTTAGGCACATGCCCTATATGGACAGACTCAAAAAACTCCAGCTATACTCTGTCTCTTATCACCTACTTAGAGGCAATCTCTGCTTGACCTACAAAGCCATGTCTGATCCAGAGCTGCTAGATATGCTACACCTAAAGAAATCATAATCCCTCCATGGCACATGCTCCAGGGATGTAAACCTCATTACCAGAATAAACAGAACATGCTGGAGGGACAGCTTACTAACTCAGAGACTTCCCATACTCTGGAACAACCTTCCCATTCACGTCAAGTGGAGCACTTCACTGGCCCTCTTTAAGAGAAATCTTGATGAGTGGATGGGCAATAGGAAGTTCACCCCGGAGATCACTTCAGTGGCCTTGCTTGACAGGGGCACTGGGAACTAACTTTGGGTGGCATGATGCCAGCGAATCTTCTTGGGCTAGGCTTATATAGGCTCCAGGGCCATTAGCCTAGTACACACCTATGAACCTATGAGCCTATCAATTTAACTTATTCCCTTTAATCTTTCTGACATACAGACTAATAGTTTTGCTCATGTGTGTATGCGGTCTTACATTTTCAGGGGATTTAGGTCCACATTTCTACAGTTTTACCCCCTTTGTCTGTCTAGACTCCTGTATATGGAATTTTTACAATTAGACTATGGACACTGACACAGAGTCTGAACACATCCTTTTTGCATGTTGCATCACTCTACCTGCCTCATTTGCATGAGACTCACCTGGTTATGAGGTGATTTGCATGCCATGGAATTTTCCGTGTTTGCAAGTGCATGTGAGCTGCTCATTATTAAATCTTAATATGTTTGCATCCATGTAACCATCACTGTACAACACCTGCATGAAAAAAAAACATGTAGGCTTTATTAAATTCCCCCTCTAATCTTTAATATGTTGTAATTTTGAAACACTAGTCAATGACAACATGACGTTCAATACTGGCAAAGAATCAGCACTGAGTTTCATTTGCCACCATAACCCCATCAATTCAAAAAGTTCCTCACACGGTTTGTTTTGCCAAATTGTTATGAGTCCTGTCCTTTGTAATATTATGTTCATAAATAATGTTCACACAGACTATATTTTGTCTTGCCAATGCAAAATACATCACATTTTTGATAGACTGCCAGGTAAACTAACCCTTAAGTATGATAATTTGCATAAAACTTCAATTACTTAATAAACATGGGCAGAAAATTTGTAATAATAATTTAGTGTTTGTCTTTTCGGCTTTTCCCAGTTAGGGGTTGCCACAGCGGAACTCCGGTACGCTAATGATTGGCAGTAGATTTTTTATGGTGCCGAGTTGCCAGCCCGATGCCCAACCTTCAGCAAAGGCACGCCCATTCACGTATGTCTTTCGGAGGCCACTCAACTGCGGGGAGGACATGCAGACTCCACACAGAAGGCACTGCAGCCATGAATCAAACAGGAGAACCTCTTACTGTGAGGCAACAATGCATGACAGGATTCAGTAACAGCCAATTTTGTTGCTTCAGTGCAATTTGTGTGCTCAATGCTCCTTTATTTTGGAAGTTTACTTAGTAACGCTTTCAGAATAAGCTGTGTTTTTGCAGGAAATTGTGTGCTCAATGCTCCTTTATTTTGGAAGTTTACTTAGTAAACTTCCAAAATAAAGGAGCATTGAGCACACATATTGCACTGAAGCAACAAAATTGGCTGTTATTGAATCCTGTCACAGATTTACTACATTCTAACATTTTTTAATATTGAAACTTCTCCAAAAAATCACTATGGGAGAATTCCTTAAAATGTTTCAGAAATCATTAGCGTATATAAAAATGTCCCAATTGTTGTTTACAATGTCCTGAATCTGATAATTGTTGGTACTAAAAGTTAAACATAATGCTCTATCAGGCCAGAAAGAGTCAGTATGTGGGTCTGAAGTACCAGTGTTGGGAGTCATATCAGTGAATAAAGGTATATAAAACACACTTTTTCTTTTATTGATCACTTCATCCACTATTGTTTCAACAGATTAGAAGGATAACCTCTTCTCTTTAACAGGTTTGCTAAAAGTTCAATTTCCTGCAAAAACACAGCTTATTCTGAAAGCATTCTTGCTAATTGTGCCATCCGTCCTCTCACCAAATAACTTTTTCTGGAAATACAGGTGGCAACTTGTAAAATGTTAAAATGAATTAGAGAAGGTAGGTTTCCTGTTAAGAGTAGATATAAACTTATGTGTGTGAAAAATCCTTAGAAATCTTAACATCTAAAAAGATTAAATCATAACACGATAGTGTATGTGTAAATTTTGAAAATTGCAGTGGCGACCTCTAACCAGAAAAAAGCCGAAAGAAGTAGAAAAACTAATATAATCAGTAAACTGATGATGTTTTCAAGAAAATCAATTCAAAATAACTATATAATCCAAATAATGTAGATATAAACATCAACTGTTACTAAAATCTGAATTAAAAATTAGATGTTTTCAAGTATGCCAAAAGCAAGTTAGCATAAATGGGGGAACAAGGTGCTCCCATTGCTATGCCTGTCCTTTGCTGATAAAACTCACCTTCAAAAAATACAAAATTCTTAATCAAAACTATTGCTATCAGTTGTATCAAAACATGCATCTTAGGGGTTGCTAGGGTATTAATATTACATAACAATTCTGAGAACCATGCCAATCCAAGTTTACGAGGTATCACAGTTTGAAAATTGCAGTGGCGACCTCTAACCAGAAAAAAGCCGAAAGAAGTAGAAAAACTAATATAATCAGTAAACTGATGACGTTTTCAAGAAAATCAATTCAAAATAACTATATAATCCAAATAATGTAAATATAAACATCAACTGTTACTAAAATCTGAATTAAAAATTAGATGTTTTCAAGTATGCCAAAAGCAAGTTAGCATAAATGGGGGAACAAGGTGCTCCCATTGCTATGCCTGTCCTTTGCTGATAAAACTCACCTTCAAAAAATACAAAATTCTTAATCAAAACTATTGCTATCAGTTGTATCAAAACATGCATCTTAGGGGTTGCTAGGGTAGTAATATTACATAACAATTCTGAGAACCATGCCAATCCAAGTTTATGAGGTATCACAGAAAATAAATCTTTCATGTCAGTTGTAACAAACACTAAATTGTCACTAAACAGATCCATCCCTTCTCATGTTGAAAAGTCCCAATAATCTTTTAATAAATAGGGGAATTAATTAACAATCTGTTTTTACTTAAAATCAATTCATTTAGATATAAATAACATTTGGAACCAGCTGCATCAATGACAGGTCTGAGTGTGGGGAGTGGGTTGGTCAAATAAATCTTTATAGAGCTTAGGAATACCGAAAATGGTGGGTGTATATGGTTTCTTGGTATAATAGATGTAAATACTATAGTGTATTTACCATGCATAAGCATGTTATATAAAAGTGAATCTATTCTAAAATATGCAATATTTAGTTTGTTGATTGACATGGCCCAGTAGGTGTATTCACATAGGATTCCAAGCTTTTGCAACACATTTCCCAGGATTTAATGAAATCCGTGTTGGCACCATGTAGAGCCTAAACAGAATGGATCCATGTACATTGCCAAGGTACCCTCTCGGCAGCATGCCATGTATATTAATGATGGCAGAGTGGCAAGGGAGACCATAGGAACAGGGTTACTGACTTGGTGTAGGGAGAAGTTTAGAGGCTACCCATGGTTGTGGATGGCCTGTACTGCTTCCTGCCACTGTTGAAATTATGTGAAATGGTTCAAATGTGTAATATATTTTTTTTTTCCTTTTTTATGTGTGTGGGGTGCAGTGAAGAGCAGAATTCAGCAATGCCAATCTGTGCTCACATATACACAGCTGACAATTGCCAGACATCTAAAAACAGAAAACAGATGTCATTAATTATATTAATTATGTATTTTTCTTATTTTAAATTTTCCCCTTTTTTTAAATTGCTGTTTGTGTGGTGCTGAGTGCTGCAGAGCTGAGTGGCACTTATACATACATTACTGACTGTTGCTAGACATCTAAAAATAGAAACCAGATGTAATTAATTATTTATGTTTGGGTCTATTTAACTCATTCGCTCCAGTGGAGCTCAGGAAGTTTGCACTGTAACTTCCAATGGGCACATCCTAAGCCTTTTGGCAGAATCAAATTATGTCCTCACATTTCAAACAAATGTTCATACCTCTGAAGTAATAGAAGTTACTAAAAAAGTATAAACGGCACACTCTTTGGCACAAACTATTCTTATAGTGGCAGTATTCTTTAGGTTCTAGGTCTTAAACCAAATTTTATAAATCACAGTAAACACAGTAACTATTACATTTATAATATTTTGTAAACAGCTTACAATATCTCAGCAACCACTCAAGTTACATACATACTGTCAGCAGTATTTTGTTTATCTAACTGAGTGTTTTCATGTGTGGCTAAGAGGTTATACCTGTGTCACTTGGTTGTTGAGATATTTAGAAAAAATGTGAAAATCATGTCTATATAAATTAGTATAATAAAAACAACAGTTAATATCTATTTACCTGCACTAGATAGAGGTCAAATATTACTGGAGTTGAGTTTGCCATTGTGTAAGTTTTAAAATGAAATCTTTTAAAACCTTGTACATAGCATGGTGTTGGAATTGTTGATGCAAATATGAACAAGCAGTATTTGACACCTAGAGGCATCAGTAGGAGTTAAATGCAGATGCACCTGAAGGCATCACTCGGGTGTAATGAGTTAAGCTCATTTGCGTGGTGGGCTGCACCGCTGCACTTAGCAACACTAACAGGTAGCCCAGTAGTATCTGTGAAGGTATAATAATGTTCACAATATCCAAGTAGCTAAATGGGTAGATATACAGCCTAATGTTTGAGTTCATAGCTGTGATAAGACGTCTGTAAGTTAATGTATTATATATGTTTAATTATAAAAACAAATTTGTCAAATATGGCACTGTTGCACTGTGCTGAATACTGCTTAAACACGTTAACGGATACTTTTTCTTGCAGGGTGCTAAGCTTGGCTAAAATCACAGTTTGGGGAGTTTTCGTGCTCCTTAGCTATCCTTAGCTGGTTTGCTTGCTGCTAAGCAATGCGGCACTTTTTTGAATGTAGCTCAGTGATGTGTAAGGGTGGGAAAACAGCCTACATAAAGCACAATAGGCAGGAATTTTGCACCATTGGTTGGTGTCTAATAGACTGTGGATATGGCAGACAGTGCTGGAGAAGGTGTGTGCTGTTGGGTGCAGAGATGGGGTGTTTAGGAGCCCAGGGTCATCTTGGTGTGCAGTATAGTCTTCCATGGGCTTGACCGCAGCCTGCAACAGATTGACAGCATGCTGGCTGACCTGGTATGGCAGCCTTGCCTTGGTGCCCAGCCTCCAGTACTGCCACCACTGGGGCAGTGAAGAAGCAGTGCCAACAGTCCCATGGATGGAGATGTGAGTCATGTTGCTCCCTTCTGGAGGCACATGGGACTAGGATTCCACAACACCTTCCCTATCCAAGGTGTTCACTCCCTCATGTGTCACACACCACTCTTGTCTGCTATCTTGTCTGTCTGCAAATGCATCCTCACCTACACAACTTACCTCCCCCACAGGTACCTATATCCCTTTCCCAATACTCCACTCTCACTTTTAAAAAAATGGGCACCTGTCCAAAAAAATATTGTCCCATACATAGCTTTCCATTTCATACATGTGTCCACTGGACACACGTAATTTTGTCCAATTGGCTTGGCAATGCAGTTATGTTGTCCTCACCCCTGTTCACTATGTTTTCCCTATGCTTGCACCCCGTTTCACCACTTTCCTGTCTCCCCATTTTTCTATTCTTTATATTTTTCAGAGCAACACTGTGAGACATGCCGTGTTGTGCAGCTTCTCTAAACTCTGCTAAATAGAACTATATTGGCTATATGGGTTTTTAAAATTGTAATCCATACTTACAAAATAAACACCTGTCCCATATTTCAAACCCAAGACCATCACACCTGCAGATCACTACATTAACCTGCCATGCCATACAACTATTAATTAAAACAGATGGTTTAAACAAAACATAGTAATTGCCAGTTACAGTAATTAAGCATGTTTCAGTGGAGCTGTGCACCACACAGCACACACTTGATTAAAAAGTAATGGAAAAAATGGAAATGCACCTTGGACTCTGGTGCAATAGTGCGCCACTAGACAGCCAGAGACATAATAATGGATATAAGTGAGAGTTGTGATATCAGGTAAATGTGCCCTTCAGCAGCAACATGTAGAAAAACACCTATTAAGACAAGAATGACAGAATACATGTTCAGCTAGGACCTTGGTGCACACATACATCCATATAAAGCCATGCACATACTGATGGATGTAGAAAAGATATGCCACAGTCTGTATGTGTGCACATATATCTTGCAAATACACCAGCTGTAGCTGTGACTCAGTAGCTCAGTCTGTTAATTGCCTTATAAACAGTACATTCTCCCACACACAGTCCTGGTTTCAAATCCAGTGGTGTGTAGAAGTGAATATACAATATTGTGAAGGCAGCAATTAATGACTGAGTCATGCACTCTTTATCCACACAATGCATTTTAAATTACATGTCTGCTTTTCACTGATGGAAGTCATAGGCCTGCATGTAGGAACACACTTCAGATATCCCTATAGAATTGACTATATGTGCATAAAGTGTCATGTCATGAATTAATATGCATTCACAGAGAATGCCAACGCAGGTACTGCAAATGAGGGCCACAAATATCAGAGTGTACCACACAGTCCTTCCAAAGTCACTGTATAGATTATCACAGCTGCACAGTTAACATACACATTGGAAGTCCCTGCTTGTAACAAGGCCTGCCCTGATACATGCTGCAAATTATTATCAAACTGTAACACATGGCCTGACAGTTGATCAAATGGTGAACATATTCTTACATTTATACTCCAAGGACACACCAAACATATTGCCTAGTACTCTGTTAGTGATACCATTGCCTAACATACTTACCTTAAACACATGCCTTAATTGGAGTGAAAAGGGTAGCCTCACTCTGGCTCTGCCTCTACAACAAGGCTGACACAGCTCCCACAGTTATTCCTACAGCCTGTTGTCCTTCAAAGTGTTCACACTCTCTGCCTATGTGTATTACCTGCAGCAGCAGCTGCAGTCTGTAGCACACACATCTCTATATAACGATTTCTGCTACAGACCTACCCTCTGTGACAATGTAATCTCCTCACCCAGTAATGTCCAGCACAACATATCAGAAAGGGGCCTTAATCTACATGAAGGCCTTATATATTGTACACCGGCTGCATGTCATTGGCTCATGATAGTGCAAATCAACTGTGTCAACTGCAATTAGCATTTCAGACCCACAGATTGGTTTAGAGACAATCACCTGCTGATGAGAAGCATGTTTAAAAGGCAAGCGCTGGCTATGGGGAAACATTCTGTATGAGACTTTCCTCACACAGAACTTTACTATCATCACATATCAGCAAAGGAGTACTGCACTCCATCAGGTATGTAACTGATTTTGTGTACAACAGAATGCAGATGGGTGAATAGACTTAGGAGGAATAGGGATCGTAGCATTAAGCCTGTTATAGACCTGTGGTAATGACATGTCCTACACAGAATGTACAATACATCAAGGGAGCATTGTCTTTTGTCATTGTGGCACACTGGTCTCATTGGACTGTCCCTTTATTGTGGTTGTAATAGCACACTGCTAATTGTGTGGCACTGTTCTTATGACATATTATCAGGGTGTTGCTTGTAGGGGACACAGCACAGTAGACTCAAGTGTTGGGTATATGATCATGCAGCAGTATCTGTCACAGCACACACAGGAATGCCTGAGTATAGCTACTATCTCAGTTGTATCCACACACTTAGTTTGGTTGCACAGTGTGGAGTATGACGTGTGTGAGCAAGCAGTGAATAGTGCCAGCGATTTTGTCCTTGCTGTATCTCTACAGTGTACTTCCATGTATGTGATCTTGTAAAGTTTTTCTCTTTCATTGTCTTTCAGGAATCATGTATCCTAGGCACCATGCACATTTCCCTGATGTAGAAAATTATATTATACTGTAAGGACCAAGGCAATATCATCACATTCTACTGTCCAGGGGGAACAGTGAGCTGCATTGTCGGTTGACCTTGTCTGTTATGTGAATGGCATGGGCCATCAGGGCAGGACATATGAGCATAGTCAACAACATCCAATGGATTATCTACCGATCAATGCTGCACAATGAAGGGCAACAGATGTAACCAGGGTTCATGCCATCACTGGTGGAGGGCCTGCAGTGGAACAACCACTCTCAGCCACTGAGGAATTCCTGGTGAACCTAGGCAAACAAGACAGCTCCCAGGCATCCATCACACCATACATCATGGAGGTAGGTGCCCCACTTTTCACAGCAGAGGAGCGTGCAAGTAGGCTTACTGTGATCAGCATTGTAATACTATAGCAGTTAATGTGTCAGGATGTACATACTTTTATGTGGGTGTCAGATCTTTGTTCTTTGGGGGTTACCTCAGCTGTACTCTCATGGTCAGAATGTGGCCAGTACAACACGTAACACAGTAGCTATTGTAAATGTGAGCTGTATGGCCATATTACCTTGTTGTGCTGCAACATGCATTGATACTGATATTACCTCACACTCAACTTTTCACAGGTCCATCAGGTATTGGCCAAGGCCTTGGTCCTGCTCCTGGTAAGCATGACACTGTTTTGTTTAGGAACATTTATATTCTATCAAAGTTAAATTTCAGAATAATGCCCTATTGAAACATAATTTCATATGCAAACAGGGTAGAATGTTTCAATTTTCCATTCTGGAACAGGTACCTAAGGATCTTAGAGGGAGTAATCACAGGAGTGTAGTTGAACAATAAGAAACACTTTGGCAGTGACAATTAAGAGCAGATAAGCCTTATGTTTTAAATGAGGCAAGTGCTCTAAAATGCCTTTTAAAAAACAAAAGGTTGAAAGGAAAATAAATTAAGCAGTGAAACTTGTATTTTAATATATTTGTTAAGCTAGGTGTACTGGGTTTTTATGTGTTGTTTTATCAAGTATAGTTTCACAGTGATTAATTAAAAGGTAAATTTGACTGGTCAAGTTTTACTTGATTTACTCAAAGTGATTCTTATAAAGGTCTTGAGCTGAATGTGTTTTTGTTCTGAAGAAGTCTTTTTTGGATGAAAATGGAGAAGAAAAATTCTGACCACTAATCCAGTTGTGGGTCTTTGTCATTATGAGTATTGGTGGATTTTTTGTACACAATAATGCAGGTATTCATGTACCACTTTTTTCTTTCTTATCACAGGTGACCAGGGGGTTGTCCTCTTTCCCCTTATCACAGGTGACTGGGGGGGTTGTCCTCTCTCCCCTACACAACCTGATATCAGTGTCTCTTCAGATTCTGATGATGATGATGGTGGCCACAGTGAGGCAAAGCTGGGAGTGTCAGAGGCTGAATCTGTTCAAGAAGTAGACATCCCTCTTCTGCCTCCATTGTCACCACACACAGATAGTATGCTCACATATACCCAGTGGCCACATATATTGGACAGTCAGAGGGTGGGGACATTGAACAGGAAAGTGTGGCAACTATGGCTCCAGTGAGTGTAGACACTGGCCACAACTATGGCTCCAGTGAGTGTAGACACTGGCCACAGCTAGAGAGCTTGTGAGGTCACACACAAAGCAGATTGACAGGGGTGCTTGTAGGAGGCCTGCTGTCTGTCCACCACCTGTTGCAGGTGTCATATCACATTTCACTCGGCACATGTTTTGGGCTGTCATGGAGCACAGGCATGTTCTAAATGGAACACCAGATATATGCTTAGGGGTATGGATGCAGCAAAGTCTGACATCTGTGACTGCCTCTACCACATTGTAGACACCCTGGATCAGTTCACTGATGCAGTGGACAGAAGGTGGGCTAAGACAGTGTCTATTTTGGACCGCACATTGTCTGTGCTGGAATGTGTGGTTGGAGTTTAGCATCTGACTCATGGGCGTAGGTCAGCAACCCCATCTACTGAGAGTCCACTTGGCTGTGCACAATCATGCACGATGTGGCAAGCCATGGGATCATGGTCCTGGGCATTCCCATGGGGGACACGGTCCCAGCGGATAGCAGTCACTGTCAGGTACTAGCACTGCTTTTGACCTTGGGCATGGAGGTACCATGCAACTCCTGGCAGAGCCAGTTCCTGCGTTCAGGGCCAGAGACAGTGAACTGTCAACTCAACCATGTATGGTCCAAAGATGTCCAGCATACACACATGTAGGGCTAGCACTGAGCTTGACTGTGTACACACACAGACTCACACACCACTGTCAAATGCAGGTCACTTACAGACACACACAGCACCTTTCCATGGTCCATTTTACCTGCTTCCCTTCCTGACTCACACACATGCTGTCAAATGTTTGGGTCAGCCTAGGCCTCCTGCACCCCCAAACAACACCCTGTGCAAGTTATGATACCTGTGCCACATCCCTGTCATCCTCACCATTGATGCAGGGAAATGAAGCTGTGTCTGATGCACAGGGTGACTATATTAGTTAACATGCACTTGTGTAATGCAGTGTTGTTTTGTCATGCCACTTTTAGTGGTTAATAACAGATACTGTATGCTGGCATTTGTCACGAGTATGACAAATATTTCTGTGTACCTTATATTGTGTAATGTTGTAATGGCTGTATAGTTACACATTGACAGGTGTGTCACGGACCTGTTTATTTTTCTGTATGAGGATTCTGTTGGGATAACCTATGGATACCCATCAGCAATAAAGCCACACAGAATGGCATGTCAGCAAAGCAGAAATATGTCTTCAGCAAGATACAGCACTATAAGGTCACAGCTCCATAGTTTCATATGAGTATAACAGGCTAACTAGGACAATGGTGACATTCAGTGTAATTGTGCATCCTTAATCTGTGAACAGGTCTGCTACCCTTGATAATTGTCACCAGGATTTTGGGAACTCATGCATCTACAAGCTGTGGTGACAGAGGTGACCCATCTATAAATAGCCTATGTCCAGTACAGACAGTTTCCTGATACCAGTTATGATTGTCATGTTCTGCATCCCATTTTGTAAACTGCACATGCTGTGTCACAGCAGATGTGTGCTTCACATGCATGTGGGGTTTGTTTCATGTACAGCATACTGTCTGGGTTACATACCTGTCTCTCCAGCATGTACTATGTATACAACAGTGATGTAGACATGTAGAACAGGTGAGACATGTGTTAGTCCTGTCATGGATACATGGGAGGTACACAGCGGGATCCAACACTTACCTGTATGGAGTCATATACATCCCTTATAAAGCATTTAGGAGAGACTACACATGTACGGTCGTGGCATGGACTCCACAGGACATGTTATCTACACTGTGTGTTGGTGTACCATGAACCCTGGGTGGCTACTACAGTTGTACAATATGCCTGTGTGGTAACATAGCAAGGGTACCACTGCACACAGTGATAGCTGTGATGACTGCCACATTCTGTATATTACTGACAGTCTGGGATTTACATCCCAAACCTGGTGGTATAGGTTCTACAATAGTGAATGCATCCCCACATCTTACTGACCAGTGAATGTCAAAGGCTACATTACTCCCTGTGTCCATAACTCCATGTGTAAAGGCTCAACTGTGTGTGGTGTGCAGACACTACAATATTTTGCCGGGGTGGATGATTTCCCACAGGATAGTATTATGCAGTCATTGGCAGTTAGTCTTTGTCAGTAGCTCAGAGTACAATGGAATGTGTCTTAGGCCATCCTGGATAACTGTTGGTTCTGTGTGGGAGTCTGTGACAGCTCCCAATATGTAATCACCTGCTAATGTACTCAATCAGAGGTCACTGACAGTGGCTGTGACTGCAGATAGGGAATAGGTGGATGGGGTATTTCAAAAATGGAGGATGGTGAACTCCACTGATGACTGGTGTCATTGCAGCGTAGGTCTTCCCAGAGTATGACTTCCAGGCACTTGGCTATCCAGCAGCTGACATAAGACCCTGTGCATGACATATACAGTTTCCTGCAAGGTCTGCTGGCCTAATATTGTCATACACCTTATCAGACCATGGTTGGAGCGAGACATATGTCTGACATCCATTGCATAGTGTAACAGTCAAAGGGCTCTGCCGGTTACAGTAATTAGGCATGGGCTGGCCTTGAGAAAAAGTAACAGTGTTTGGTCCAGTGTCACTAGGTGTACAACAGTGTCAGTGCTCATATGCATGCTAATTCCTATCATGGCATTTCAGGTGATATGACTTAGAGATCTGGGGACACCGCTTGGCACTACATGCTAATTGTCCTATGTGCAAGTAAGTATTGCAGTTACTTCCAGCATGTTGCAAGAAGAGAGTCATGGAAGGTGTCTGTACACAATACAGACAAACATATAGGGAAATGTAATATGTAAAAAAAAAAAACAAGTAATATCTGTGGTATCCCCGAAGTCTCAAAACAACCCACTAAAGTGTAGAGGGTCTAAAAACAAAACAGTGTAAGAAACCTGTCTGTGTGGAAGATTTTCAGTCCATATATTTCTAGTTAATCACTGTATATTAATCAGATCAAACAATAGTAGTAGAAGTAGCAAACATAAACTCGTCAAGTCAAAAAGTAATAATAGAAAATAGAAAATATATAATTCTACAGCATTACTAAGTATTCGAAAGTAATCCAAGCAAGGCAGGCCGTCTGTTTCCAGTCGAAAATCCTTTATTAAGTACACAAACAAGCGATCCAAGTAAAACAAAAATAGAGTAATAATTTCCTCACAAGCTTTCTAAATATATATATATATATATATATATATATATATATATATATATATATATACTTTTTATCAGGCATGGGAGTGGTTTATTGTGCTGTAAAACAAAGTGTTATTGGTACACGTGTTAAATTCACATCCCTTCCCCCATCAGTGTGACATTCCAGCTTGTCCTGCCCTACCTAGTAGCTGTCATAATAATATATAGCCCTAATGTACTTTAATGGTACATCTTATTTAACCAAATTATTAAGTAGATTATTAAGTCTGTGATTTTATCCAAGGCAATATACTACATGGCTGGAAATATATCAACCTTAGTTCATTTTGCAATCAAAAATTATATATAAATATATGCATATACATTTTGCATGTAAAAATCAGTTTCTATTTTCATAACCTATTGTTAACAAAGATTGCTTTCGTCCTTCTAGACTTCTTCAGGTCTGTGTACAATCTGTGTACAAGAACCCTAAAAACCTATATAATTGTATAATTAGTTAGTATTGTTATTACCATCATTTTGAATAAAGTGGAAAAAACGTGAACCAGAAAAAAATAAAAATAAGACAAAATGTATGTATGGTGATGGAAACAAAATATACACTTAAATTTCAAATTATTTAAAATGGTATTTAAAACCAATTTGTAGAAAAAAAAACATAAATAATAAAATAAAATACAATTAGTCATGTACTTTTAATTGAACAGTAGTAGTTTAGTCCAGGCTTTCTAAAAGAGTTCAGCTTTAATTGCCACATGAGTTCATGTTTCTCCAGAATATTCGGGATGTCTCCTTCAAGATCACCCATGTCTATGCGATCCAGGATCTGGAACTTAAAACCTGTGTGTATTTTATGAAGAGAAAGGTGGTTGGCTAGTGCATTATTTTTACATCCAGAGTGGATTTCTGACAGATGACCTGAAATCCTTCGCTTGAGTTTATTTACAGTCTTGCCCACATAGAATGCATCACATTCATTGCACTGTGCCCTGTAAATTACTTTTTTAGTGTTACCAGCTCGAATGTCACACTGATGGGGAAGGGATGTGAATTTAACATGTGCACCAATAACACTTTGTTTTATAGCACAATAACCCACTCCCATGCCTGATAAAAATATATATATATTTAGAAAGCTTGTGAGGAAATTATTACTCTATTTTTGTTTTACTTGGATCGCTTGTCTGTGTACTTAAAAAAGGATTTTCGATTGGAAGCAGATGGCCTGCCTTGCTTGGATTACTTTCAAATACTTAGTAATGCTGTAGAATTATATATTTTATATTTTATATTACTACTTGATGAGTTTATGTTCGCTACTTCTACTACTATTTTCTGATCTGATTAATATACAGTGATTAACTAGAAATATATGGACTGAAAATCTTCCACACAGAGAAATGTAATATGTACAGACTGTGTGGCTTAGTCATGCTGCAGGTGACTTGCCGAAAGGATGTTACAGGTCCTTACCTACAATGCCCTGCAGCAGTGCTGTGACATCCCCACACACGGAACCAACATAGTGCATCATGTGTTTACCAATATGGGTGACCAGTACAATCCCCAATGTGAAGTCCTCCCTGGTGGGATCTGGCCAAAGATCAGTATATAAATATATATATATATATATATATATATATATATATATAAAATGTCAAGACAGCCATTTATTATGTCTTGTGGGATGGTTGACAGAGTGATTGACCCTTCCCCTTCAGATGTGACAGGCCAGGTATGTATGCTCTACACTCATGCATTATGTCAGCAGCATTACAATAGCATGAACTCTGCTGTACATGACAGGAGGGATACAGGCTCAGCAAACATAATTGGTAGACAACTGTCATTAGCAGGTTGTACAATAACAGATGGACAGTGCTGTGTGACAATTGGGGTGAGGGTGCCCCCTCTAACATGGTGGCACTACCTTCTCAGCTAAAAGAAGCATATAGTGTTGTGCTGTTGTGTAGACATGGTAAGTGACAAAAGTAGTCACCCACACAAAGCAGAACCACAATGCACAGTGTAGTTACGTGTGTGACCTCAAAGGACAGGTCCAGATTGTTGGCGACCTCATATGTCATGATGCCACATATGATGAGTCTGGACTCATACCTAACCTGTACACCCACACTGTCTGCGTCAACTACACTCCCTTGTCCCCACCACATGATACATGACATTCCTACCACCTGCCCATAACTTACATATTTATAGAGCAGTTCATAACTGACCTCTCATTGGAAGATACACAGCATCTATTGCACATGCTAATATTCCAGGCTGCGTCCCACATGTGATCTGACAAGGATTACTAAAACCACCATAAAACCCTTACAATCATACTGACTCTACTGGCTGCACACCAGCTGAGTGGACAATGGCAACTGTTATACCCTAGCACAGAGGTGGTGCATCCACTGACCAACAGAACTATACACCTCTTTGTCTGAGTATCCATATCTGTATGCCTGTAGGGGCGATCATCATGGAGCTGATCAGCACACATATATGCATTCTACACACAGCTGACTGAACACAGTTTGGAAGTGTCACAGCGGGAGCATGGCTGTTACACATGGTGGACATTTTCAAGGCAGTCACCATGGACCTGGGTGAGGGTATATCAGGGCATATAACCCCCTAGACTGAGCCAAAACAAGACTATATCCCCTGCTCAGGCAACATTGACAAAGCACCCACTTAGGCATCCACGATACTGTCATTGTAGGTGTCAATAAGTGGCCCATTGCCCGCACACATACGCAACATAGGGACATCATCCTCCAATAACTGATCTTTAAACAGCAGTGCTCAGTAGGGCACAGCCTTGGGTCCTCTACTGCATGGAATTCATTCAACCACAATACACATGACTACTGACCGACTGTGGCTAACAATGTTGGCTGATGCCTGCAAATTGTGTGCACTCAGATTCTCTGTGGTATGTCACTATTTTGCAAGAGGGTATTGCGAACACATGATTGTTGGCATAATAATGGCCATACACTATATGCAAATATATAGGTAGTATAATTTCTATCAGTTAGACCTATGTACATGGTAAGTAGCACATCATTCACACCATGTGATGTACATACTCAGGAGTGAATGAACTAGGCACACAGGTTTACACCTAATGTGCCTCAGATCACCATGTCTCTACAGTGGTATGGTAGAATCCATATGGGACAGCAGAGGCCACAGTCACCTGTAAGTGGCATACTCATAATCTCCAAGTACTCTTCCTTCAGCATGACAATATCTGAGTGCAATGGCCATTTGGTGATGTACCTTTTTAAACAGTACTGGCAATTGCACACAACAGTATGGTCCTTTACAAGGACACTTCACGTCTTCAGGATGTGCTCAGTAGGGGATGGTCTGCAATGAGTGTCATTGTCACCTGTGGCATATAGACGAATCAGAAGTGATCTGTGCCTTGCATTCGGGGTAATGTTTGACCATGGTTGATTGTATATGTTGCCTATCTGTAGGAGGCATAGTAGATGGAGAGCTCACTGTAAGGAAATTAACCTCATATGTAACATTAGTACTACATGCTTGTGGGAGAGATTTGTCAAGCAGACTTAAACACACCCTTGAAACAGAACCCTGCCTAATGGCACACAGAGCACCTCAGTGCACCTCACCACATGCAATCTGTATGTTTGGCTGGGTGACCATTATCTCAACACAGGGTGTCAGTCTGTGTCCCTCTTGGACTGGGACAATATGTGCTGATCCTGTAACTACAGGTATAAAGATGTCTATGATTGTGAGGGATGATTGGCCATTATGTCAGTGAAGATCAAACATCCTATGGTTCCATAACATGATGTAAAATGCTCTAACAGGCTCACACACAACCATGACTACATTGAGGCAAGCACCACTTCCAATCACTGCATACAGGACATGCCAAGGCAAACATGTACTGCAACTTGGCTGTATGTAGATGAGAATAGTTACCTATGTAATTATATACACTATAGATCACAGAACATTATGCATGCAACACACCTCATGTCTGTTAATACTATCAGTTCAGGACATATGCTTGGTGACATCAGCAGGCCTTGTTGTGGTCAGTCCTTTGGGGGGCCACATCACACACTACAAATAAAATACTGCAAAACCCTAACTATTTTTAAGTTACCAAGATGATCATATTTTTTTCTGGCAAAGTCCAACTTGGAACTAAGCCAATTTTCAGTGGAGGCCCAGGGAGAAATGCTCCAGATGCATGTCTTTGTGACATGGCAGGAAACTGGAGCACCTGGAGGAAACCCATATGAATGCAGGGAGGACATGCAGACTCTGCACAGAAGGCACTTCAGCCAATAATTGAACTGGAAAACCTCTTGCTGCGAGGTGACAACACTACTACTGCATCACTGCGCTATTCAAATATTTATGCCATTTGGACATACACACACACCAAGTAGCCTGGAGTGAGATTACAACCCCTACTTATCTAGCCTTACACATTACAGATCACAGCATTTATCATAGTCACTATGGCTTAAGTCTGATATTGTAGTCTTAAGGTGGATGACATCATCAGACCTTGTAGAACAGGGCAGTGTGGAAGCCAGCAGAAAGTTACGGGGCTAAAAAGTGCACAACCATTGCAGGTGGATAGCCCATGAGGGCATGGCATTTGTTTTGCAGGGGTTATGAAGGCTGCCAGCCTAGCCAGATAGAATTGTGCAGATAATTCTGTCATTTGTAAATATAAGTGTTGAAATACAGGCTTGTTTTCTTAACTGAAAGAATATGCTGTGAAATGATGAACTTAAAACTATGTAGCAACATTGCCCTCTTCTGTAAAGAAAGTGAAGTCAAGCATTTATTGTCTGTCCCTTGAAGTTCAAATTATTTCATGACTGTCTTTGATGTTTACAATTCAGCTCCGGCCGGGCTAGATGAAGGCTTCCTGCCTATTGTTTTAAGGCTAAAGTTAATGACCAGAATTTACATGCATAAATGTCCATTATTGCTCTGGTTTCTGTCTAGGGGTAAAATAATGTAAATGCAGTTTCTGTTGGCCTGGGAACACCAGAAAAAGGAAAGAATAATGTAATATTTTTCAGAACTGCAATTTCAATTTAAACTGAGAGAATTAGAAGACATTAAGCATTTTTGTCTTGACTATCCAACTCGTAGCACTGTCTTGCTTATATGTAAGTTATCTTAGACTTGTTTCTTTTTAGAGATAACTGTTAAGTGGTAGAGGAAAGAACTCCGCTCGTACTCAGGACGCCAGTAATCAACGAAAAAATATATAAAATGGATAATACCAAGACCAAAGTTGTAAAATCCAAAGCACTTATTTTATTGTCACCAAGTTAAGCGCTAAGCGTAATTACAAACCACCCATTAAAGATGGCACATATGAATTACCACTGGGTAGGGTATGCGTTCTTATGTATTCCCCAAGTATACACATTATCAAAGACATCTTGGAAAGGTATTGGCACACCTTGATGGTCATTGACAAGGACCAGGTCTTGGGTAACAAACCGAGATGTGTATACAAAACAGCTCCCAATTTGAAAGCAATATTAGAGAAGGGTAACCACATGTATATAAATTCAGCTACTTTTACTGGTACGGTCAAATGTGGAAACTGCAAACAATGCAAATACATAAACAATAATAAGATTATTAGGCTAGATGATGTCTGTCACACCACCATTAAATGTATAAGGAAATTGCAAAACCAAACAGGTGGTGTATTTGGCTGTCTGCAGCAAATGTAATGCCCATTACGTGGGTAAAACAGAGAGGCAACTTAACAGACGTATTTACGAACTTCTATACAGAATAAGGAAGCATGACAACAAAAATGCATTGTGCAGACACATTTTAGAAAAGGGCGAAGATCATAGCTTTTTATTTTCTATCATAGAACAGGTGGACTCTACTCCATTTGGAGGGGATTGGAAAATGAAATTGTCATCGTGTGAAAGTAAATGGCAAATTTTAACAAATTCTACGAGACCACCTGGTCTCAATGATTTTATTAGCATAAAACCCTTTTTAGCTTTAGAATAGTTGCTCATCATTTATATGTGTTGTTTTGATTAAGATGTTCATATATACATATATACATATATATATATAGTTTTTACCACATATATATATATTCAATATTTAATATTTATTATGTTTACACTTAGCGAATGCCCATCAGCATTAGAGGGATTAGTTGTGGTTTATCCATTGGTTCATTTATACATATATATACATTCATCATTGATTTTTGTTCTTATTCTTCTTTTTTTGAACTTAATACAACACCATTTGCATGTTGAAGTTCAATTCCTATGGGATGTACAAATTGTTTGAGTTTTGGGGTATTACTCAACTTTTTTACTTTTTCACTTTTTTATATTATTATAATTGTTCCCCATTCATTGTGTTTTTTGTGAGTTCCATGTTCCATTAAGTGTAGGAGAGTGTTTACATGCCATTGAGCATTTTGTTTCTTTAAACTATTTGGCGCCTTTTTTAATGATTTTAATGATGTTAATGACTTATTAATTAATTGATTGGAGTGTGTGTGTGTGTATATATACCACGTTGCGGAGATGTTTTATTTGTTCTGATGAAGGCTGGGGTACAGCCGAAAGCGCTTAACTTGGTGACAATAAAATAAGTGCATTGGATTTTACAACTTTGGTCTTGGTATTATCCATTTTATATATTTTTTCGTTGATTACTGGCGTCCTGAGTACGAGCGGAGTTCTTTCCTCTACCACTTAACAGTTATTGTGTATTAATTCTTCACCACTTGTGAGTTTCCGTGATGGCAGAGGATATGCAACTCACTGCTTCATTGTCCAAGGACGTTATTTTGGAATTAAGATCCGATCTTACAGCTTTGCAGGAAGAGGTACGCAAGCTTGTGACATTGTTTAGTGAACTGACATCTATCACCGGTAAATCTAAGGAGGAGAAGCAACGTGGGGACTCTATGGAGCTGGTTCAAGCACAATTAATACATACCACCTCGGAGGATGAAGCTGACGTTCCTGCTGTACGTAAAGAGTACACCACGCATATGCGGAACTTAGGGCAGAGACTGCAAGCTCGTAATGAGGCCAGCACACCAGATTGTGGCTTCCCAAAAGCATTATTGGACACGGATGAAGCCTTTGATCATCCTCCTGAGTCGCAACACATAGCGGAGGCACAGGCAGCCAGTCGAGCTGACAAACACCGCAATTTGGATCTAGTACACAACGAGGATGATTTCCTCTTAAGTGAACGTAACGAATTTGCCGAACAGGACTGTACCTTTGATTTCAGTTTGTGCAAAACTCGTTTGGATAATCGATTTGGAGGGGCTCGCCCGAAAATTTACAAGGACAGAAACCGTCGAGCAGGGACTGTTACGGACAATACAGGTACTATCAATATTAATGTGGGGAATGTCCCCTTGAGTGGCAACAGGTTTCATGCTCTTGAACAAACAGACTTGGCCCACCATGTTGATGGTAAAACATCAAAGGGCTATACGAGTAACGGAAAAGATATTTTTGAAAAGTTTTTATGTGATGGCTATGAGTATTTTGATAAAGGCATGAGAGCTATGAATGAGACTGATGGCCAGAAGGACATTAATCATATGTCCTTAAAAGAGTGTATACTTGACTATGGTAAAAAGCTCATTGCATATAAGAATACTAAGATAGACCGTAGTTATCTAACTAAATGTATTGCACTTAACATTGTACCAAAAGGCATGAGGTTTTTTAAGTTACCGTTGGGGATAAAGTACACATCTGAAGTAGAGAATGATTTTAATAAGCTATTTGAGGGTTTTGGACGGGATTATATGAAACTGATTATCAAACATTTGGATGCTAAATTAAGTTTGTTAGCTGATCAATTAGAAAATATTAACATCACTATCACACAGCATCCTGACTTTGATAGTTTGAAGGATTTATATGTGAAACAGTTCCATTATGCTGACAATAGTGTGTTGAATATTGTGGACAGGAAGGAAAAGAAACTACAACGGGATGAGGAGGCTTATAAAAACGATAGGGCATATGTTTGGCCAAGACATAAGAATACGGTCACACATAACAGGTATCCATCTAGGAGGAATGATCTGAACAAATCACATAGGGAAGAAAATTTTCAGGGGGGGAGGTTTTACCCAGCATGGAGGGGCACAAAACCAAGATACTGAACATGTATGAGACACACGACACTACTGCAGCTGAGGACCACACACTGTCTGTTAACAGTTCTATCCCTCAACAGAATGTTAATCTGAAGATATCACATGATAGTGACTCCCTCCCTAGAATCATCACACATGATGGGTTCAAGGTGTTCAATTATTCGAGTATGGACATCGACCACACTTGTGCAGAACTCTTAAGCAAAGGTATGAAATTCATACCTATGAGGGGATGGAATTTATTTGATTGTATTAAAGAAATTAAGAAATATTGTAGGAAGCTGAACTTGGCTTTACTATTTGACAAGCATCCTGATACAAAGAATATGGTGAAGGGCATAGCAGGTACTGGTCTTACCAAAAAAAGCACCTTTATACCCGTTTCTAATCCACACGTGCAGAATTATGAACAATTGGTTTGTAATGATATATATTGGACACATTACAACAAGGTACATAAGGGACTCAGTGACCCTGACAATCTTACCCATTATGAGAGACAAAGACTTCTAGACCTCATCACCAACAAGAACATCAGGGTTATGAAACCTGACAAGGGTGGAGGGGCTGTGGTATTCTCCACGGATGAATACAACTTGGAGATATATAACATCTTACACAATTCAGGGAACTATGAACACATTTCCTTGAATCAGGTCAACATTGGTCACAAGCGAATTGACCTCATCATTGAGGAATATCTTATAGACAATAGGATTTCCGATGAGACTTATTCCTTCTTGAAAGTAGATCATCCAGTGTTGGCCAAAATGGTGGGGATCCCCAAGATACACAAATCTCTTGAACAACCCCCCTTTCACCCTATTGTCTCAGGTTCAAGGTCCAAATCTTTCAAAATAGGCCAACTTATTGATGGATGGCTTAAGAAGACCTACGACCACATTCCACATATCATTAAAGATTCCTGGAGATTTTTGGGAGCCATCACCAAGGAAGTGTGGGATACCAATTTGATATTCTTGACTGTGGATGTGGTCGATTTGTTCTCATGTATACCCAGGACTGAAGGTCTGGAATATTTTGAAAGAAGTCTTAAGAAATTTACGGACTATTCATGGGAGAAAATCAGTCTCATATGTGACATGATGTCACTTGTGCTGGATCATAATTACATCCTATTCCAAGGAGAATACTTTAGGCAGACCAGGGGAGTGGCGATGGGAGCAGCTTGTGCTCCCATCTTCGCGAACCTGGTCATGGCTGAGTGGGAATCCGAAAATGTTTTTAAGAGTTCTTATTTCAAGGACATCGCCCTGTACGTCAGATACCTTGACGATATATTTATCTTGTGGAAAGCATCTGTAGAGAGACTTAAGGAATTTATGGTATATCTCAACCATACAGTGGAGTTCTTGCAATTCACGTATGAGTACAGCCATCAAGAAATTTCATATCTAGATGTTCTTCTGAGTAAGAATGAAAGTGGGGTTACTTCCAGTATTTACAGAAAACCAACTTTTTCGAATGACTATGTACATTACAGTAGCAATCACCCACCATATGTATTCCACAATGTATTAAAGGGACAATGTATTCGTGTGGCCAGGATGCCGTCCAATATCCAAATCTTGGAATCTGAACTTGGAACAATTAGAGACATGTTCAATAAAAGATTGTACCCTGAAAAAATGGTCACAGAGGTCATAAATTATGTATATAAACAATGGGGTAAAAAATATCTTCCATTATTAGGTAATTACAAACCACCCATTAAAGATGGCACATATGAATTACCACTGGGTAGGGTATGCGTTCTTATGTATTCCCCAAGTATACACATTATCAAAGACATCTTGGAAAGGTATTGGCACACCTTGATGGTCATTGACAAGGACCAGGTCTTGGGTAACAAACCGAGATGTGTATACAAAACAGCTCCCAATTTGAAAGCAATATTAGAGAAGGGTAACCACATGTATATAAATTCAGCTACTTTTACTGGTACGGTCAAATGTGGAAACTGCAAACAATGCAAATACATAAACAATAATAAGATTATTAGGCTAGATGATGTCTGTCACACCACCATTAAATGTATAAGGGGAAATTGCAAAACCAAACAGGTGGTGTATTTGGCTGTCTGCAGCAAATGTAATGCCCATTACGTGGGTAAAACAGAGAGGCAACTTAACAGACGTATTTACGAACATCTATACAGAATAAGGAAGCATGACAACAAAAATGCATTGTGCAGACACATTTTAGAAAAGGGCGAAGATCATAGCTTTTTATTTTCTATCATAGAACAGGTGGACTCTACTCCATTTGGAGGGGATTGGAAAATGAAATTGTCATCGTGTGAAAGTAAATGGCAAATTTTAACAAATTCTACGAGACCACCTGGTCTCAATGATTTTATTAGCATAAAACCCTTTTTAGCTTTAGAATAGTTGCTCATCATTTATATGTGTTGTTTTGATTAAGATGTTCATATATACATATATACATATATATATAGTTTTTACCACATATATATATTCAATATTTAATATTTATTATGTTTACACTTAGCGAATGCCCATCAGCATTAGAGGGATTAGTTGTGGTTTATCCATTGGTTCATTTATACATATATATGCATTCATCATTGATTTTTGTTCTTATTCTTCTTTTTTTGAACTTAATACAACACCATTTGCATGTTGAAGTTCAATTCCTATGGGATGTACAAATTGTTTGAGTTTTGGGGTATTACTCAACTTTTTTACTTTTTCACTTTTTTATATTATTATAATTGTTCCCCATTCATTGTGTTTTTTGTGAGTTCCATGTTCCATTAAGTGTAGGAGAGTGTTTACATGCCATTGAGCATTTTGTTTCTTTAAACTATTTGGCGCCTTTTTTAATGATTTTAATGATGTTAATGACTTATTAATTAATTGATTGGAGTGTGTGTGTGTGTGTATATATACCACGTTGCGGAGATGTTTTATTTGTTCTGATGAAGGCTGGGGTACAGCCGAAAGCGCTTAACTTGGTGACAATAAAATAAGTGCATTGGATTTTACAACTTTGGTCTTGGTATTATCCATTTTATATATTTTTTCGTTGATTACTGGCGTCCTGAGTACGAGCGGAGTTCTTTCCTCTACCACTTAACAGTTATTGTGTATTAATTCTTCACCACTTGTGTCTTTTTAGAGATAGCTAGAAACTAGAAAGCTTAGACTAAGTATTTTTCTTTGATGTCAGAACTGTACTACTGAATTATTTTAAGTATTTCTGTGTGATCTCTGAACTCTTGACTACCACTGTGTAGTAGAAAGTATTGTCTTGTGGTTTTAATTATTTATTATTAAATATTTTAAAACCTTTTAACTGTGGCTGGTTTGTGTAGAGATAATTAAGCTCTTTGAAGTACTTGTATGCCTTTGGTAATATTGTACAAAGCCACTCTAATAGTTTTAGCCCTGGGCTATACTACCAATTGGATAATAATATTGCACAGTAATAATTGGACACCCTTTTAAGGGCCTTTGATTAGCTGATAAATATTAGTGGGTGGTGGCAGCTGCTACTACCGTATAGTCTGGGAAAAAGGGGCACAGCTAAAGAATCTGTGCCAGCCTTTCCCAGGAGTGTCTATGTGGTTGTATAAGCTCTTATCTCAAAGTGCATGTGTGTGTGTCAGCTACTTGGGCAGGGACACGAAGCACTGGTTGGACAGAGATGGTGCTATAGGTTTTAGCTTACCCACTAGGCTGATATCTGGACCCTATAGCTGTGCCAGTGGGAAGTCATATTGGGGACCTGGAGAGCAAGGGAGCGTCCAACCCTGGACTGACTGTGATCTCTGTGTGCTCTTAAGAGAAATTACACTTTACTGTGTGTATTTGTTATTCTTTCTTCCTATATGAGATGCCCTCTCTGGTGTTAGTGGTGAGGATTGAGGCTCCTTGATTGCTGGGCCAGGGCACGTGTCACAGAGGTATGCACACATGCATACCAAGTAGCCTGAAGTGAGATTAGAATCATTACCTATGTAGTCTTACACACTATAAATCACAACATCCATCACATGTGCCACAGCTTAAGTCTGATACTATACTATCAGCTGGTAGTCTTAATGTGGATAACATAATCAGGCCATGTATAAGAGGGCAGTGTGTAGGCCAGCAGCAGGATACAGGGCCAAAAAGTTCATTATCATTGCAGGCTGATAGCCCATGAGGGCATGTCAGTTGTTCTGTAGAAGGTTACACACACACTCACCAAGCAGCCTGGAGTGAGATTAGAACCCCTACCTATCCTGTCTTATTTACTATAGTTCACAGTACTTATCACAACATGCCACAGGTTGAGTCTGTTGTATATGTAATTGCAGGCACAGTACTTGTGCCTTATACAAACTAGGCTTGTGCTGAACAGCATCTGTCATCTGCAGAGTGATATTGCTTCATATGGTTATCTGTATCTAGTATCTTAGCAGTGGGATAGCTGTTATTATAGCTATGTGTGCACAGATCTACATTTCTAAATCGAAAGTACAGTTCATTGAACCGTACTTCCTCGAACTCACTTCTGTGAAAATGCATTCCATTGAAAATGCACTTTCACGGAATAAAAAACAAAAACTAACTAAAAAAGTAAAATACACTAAACAGTGTTATGCAGGGGGGCAAGCCCCCCCCTACTTTAATATTCTCACTTTGAGATCATACTATAGTGTGGAAAATGGTATATTCCCTTACCCCCACTACACTACGATCTCAACAAAACTTTCCTTAATTGTACATCAACAGTATATGCTGATGTACAACTAAGGCAACATGCATGTTTTCCTTTATATTTGTTTACTTTAGCAAAAGTGCACATTCGACAAAATGCACTTTCGCTAAAGTAATTTCGCCAAAGTATGGTTCGATGAACCATACTGTCAATAAAATAAATAGGACCCGTGTGTACATACCAGTATGGCCATATGTGGCTGCTTGCAGTTAGATAGGAAAACCTGTGGGTAGGAACAATGTGACCTGTCCATGCATGCATTGACAACATTATACATTACACCAACCTACTTACCTGCATCTTTCTACATGGTGACATCCAGCAGGCACAGGGGTCTGTAGGTAATTGGATTATGTACCGTTGTGCCCTTAGTTTGGATCCTTTGAGCAGCAGTATAGGTGTTTGATAGTGAAGATTTACTCACATTCATTAAGGGTTGGGAGGGTGGCCTAATGGTTAAGGTATTTGCCTTACAAACACAAGGTGCAAGGTTTGAGTCTCACAAGGGATAATTGGCTAGGCTTAAAAATGGCTTGCAAGGGCAGTTAGCTTAGTACTAACCTATGAACCTATGAACCTATGTAGAACAATACAGACATCCACACACATTTTATTTTACATTTGTTGACCGGGAACGTCCAACTGGATATATGCCAATTTTCAGTGGAGGCCCTGGGAGAAAAGCTCAATATATTCAGACATATGAGAATTACATAATATAAGAGTACAATCTAGCATATCAGATAAAAAAATAAATTATAGTAAAGAGACAGTTCAACAACAGAAATGACCTATATGTCAGAGTATAATATCACAAGGAAGGATCCATATATTCAGACAAGCAACATTTCACATAATATAAGAGTATAATCTAGCATTTCAGAGGAAAAAAAAACACAGTGTATTTATAGCAAAGACACAGTTTGACAGGTAATGACATATGTCAGAGTATAATAACAATATAAGGTGCAAGACATTTGCCTAGTAGTATTAATTTCTCACAAAGAGAAAAGACTAAACATTGTACTGCAATCATCCGCTAGTTAAAGGATATGAAATACTGATAACCTGTTGACAGCTAATAGTAGAGCTGGAAGCTAGTTAGTGGTACAAGAGAAAGGGAGGTTAGTAGGGCTATGGACAAGGACATAGCCAGTGAGATTTTAGGTGTGCTTTAAGAGCATTTTTGAAGAGACTGCTGGAAGGGAGGGTAGTTATGGCAGTGGGAAGTGAGTTCCAAATTCTGGATATCAAGTAGGAGAATAGCGCTTCTCCTGCAGAGTTGTTGGGTTTGGCGACTTGGAGTACAGTTTTGTTGCAGGAGTGCAGGGGTCTGGAGGATTGATTGGGTTGGAGAAGTGTATGAAGTGAGGGAATTTTAAGAGGGTGGTTTACAAGTTTATGAGCAAAGGTAAGTTGGGTTAGGTATAGGAGTTGAGGGAGCTCAAGCCAGTCTAGGTTTCTAAGGGAGACACAGTGGTGACTGCAGTGGGAGTCCCCTGATGCAAATTTTGCAATTTTATTGTAGAGTAGGGTTGAGATTAATTGGGAAGTTGCAGTAGAAATTCTGGCTGGTTTGGTTAGGTATTGTTGGTTTCTATACAAGGCACCCAGTTTTTTGTGGACTTTTTTTATTGAGAGTGATATGTGAGTGTCACATTTGTACACCGAGTAGCTTAGTGTGGGCTGTTGGTGAGATGGAAGTGTTGCCTTTGGCAAGTATGTTGAAATGGGGGATGTTCGGGGTAGATTTTGAGGGTTGAAAGATGAGGAGTTTGGTCTTATTTGGGTTGAGGAGGAGTTTTGCATTTAATAGACAACTTTCAACAGAAGAAAAAGATGCTTGAGTGATCTGTTGTAGTTCTGTTAGAGTTGGAGCTGAGCAGATGAGAATGGTGTCATCTGTATACTGTATGAGGAGGGCATGTTTGGTGGTGGTGTGCAGGTCATTGGTAAAAATGGAGAAAAGCAAGGGGCCAAGGATGGAGCCTTGGGGAACCCCGAGAGTAACAGGGAGGTGAGGGAAGAGATCATTCTGCCAGACAACTGACTGCTGGTGGCCGTGTAGATAGCTGTGGAACCAACTGATGGCAGGTATGGAAAAGGAGAGGTTGGAGAGTGCAGAGAGTAGAAGATCATGTGATACAATATCAAAAGCCTTTGATAGGTCAAGAAATACAGCAGAGGAGAAAAGGCCATTGTTTTTATGTTGGAGAATGGTGTTAGTGAAAGAGAGCAGAGCAGTTGTGGTGCTATGGTGTGGTTTGAAACCATGCTGCATGTAGGAGAGGAGATTATTGTCTAGGAGATAATTGGAGATCTGTGAGTTGATACATTGTTTGAGTATCTTGGAGAGAGGCGAGAGGATGGCAATGGGGTGGCAGTTGCAGATGTCTGTTGAGGGGCCACCTTTGTGTAGGGGTATGATGTGAGATATTTTCCATAAGTTTGACAAATAGGACTCAGATATGGAGCGGTTTATTAATATGGAGATGGGATAAGCTAAAACATCAGCCGCTATTTTTAGGTATTCTGTGGGCAGGTTGTCAGCTGCTAGTCTTGTGGGTTTAAGTTTTGTCAGCAGTTTTTTATGTTGGAGGTGGGTACTGTGGAAAGGAAGAAGAGAGGGAGGTGTGGAGTTGGTTTGAATGTGGGGGATGTTGATATAGGGAAGTGTTTTTTAGTTATGGATAGAACGGTCTCTGTAAAATGTTTGTTGGAAGAGTCAGCTATGCTACAGGTGGAGAGAGGGGTGGTTGGTGGGGGGGGGGTTACCTTCCCTGGGCAGAGGATAGAGTTAATTGTGAATCAGAATTGCTTTGGGTTGTTTTGGGAGGAGTTTAGGGATTTCTGATAGAAAAAGGCTTTGTCTGCTTTTACTTGCTTTTTGACTTTGTTACGTAGTTCAAGGAATAGGTGCCTATCTGAGAGGTTTTTGGTTGTGTGCCACTGTTCCGATATTTTATCCCTGGATGTCATAAGGTCTTTGGTGTTTTTTTGTAGCCAGGGGGATTTTTTTAGTTTGGATTTTGGTGCATCTTTGGTGGCATGGGAGTTAAGGATGTTGAGGAAAGTGCTGTTAAAGTAGTGGACTGCTTCATCTAGGTTGAGGTATTTTAGGGGTGACCAGTTTATTTTTTGTAGGGAGGTGGTGAAGGAGCTGGAGTTGAATTTAGCTTTGGAGCAAATGTGTCGGTGGACAATGGGTTTGCTGCTATTTATGTGGTGTTTTAGTAGGAAGGTTGGGGAGTGGTCACTTAGGGAGTCAGGTAAGGAGCCTGTCAGGTAAGAGTAAGGATCTTTGTTGACTAGGACCCAATCAAGAATGGTGTGATTATTGTGGTTTTTATTTATCCTGGTTGGGGATTGTAAAAGCTGTGAGAAGCCATGGAGATCTAGGTGGAGTGCTGGGGGTTTACTGTTGCAGGATAGCCAGTTGATGTGAAAGTCACTGAGTATGATGGTTTCTTGGGGTAGGGATGGACTGGCCCAGTTTAATAGGTTTTCAAGGGGGAGTATATTTTGGCCTGGAGGGAAGTAGTAGCCTACTAAGTTGATTGCTTTCTTAGGATTTAATTTTAGGGTAGCATAGATGATTTCTTCCTTGACAAGCTGGGGAGCCGACTGGGTGAGAATTTGGATATTGAAGTGATGTTTATACATCAGGGCCATTCCTCTTTTTCTGGATATTCTGTCCTTGCGGAGGATGTTATATCCAGGTGGGAGTATTTCTTCACTTTTAATGTGATGTTTAAGCCAAGATTCGGTTAGGATAAGGATGTTACGGGAATACAGGTGTATGTATGCATGGAGGTCTTGGATTTTGTTACAGATACTTTTGGTGTTGAGACATAATGAAGAGTTCTGTTGGCTTTTTATTAAGTGTGATTTGGGTGATAGGATATTTGGAGGGAGTTTTGTGGAGAGGTTGGAGAAATTGGGGCCAGGGTTAGGGTGCACGTCTTCACTGAGAGTAAGTTTAGAGAGAATCCAGAGGATATGTTTTATATATGCAGTGAAATGCTTGTGGTATTTTAATAATAATTTCCATTCAGATGAGGTGCAGGCTTGGTAATTAGGTAGGTGTGGTGGAAGGAGGCATTTTGGGGTTGGAGTAGTAAAATTGTGTGGTGGGAATTTGAGAGGGGTATTTGACAGACTGCAATGGAAGTGGTTGGGAGAATTGACTGAAATGTCTTCGTAAGATGTAGTAAATGCAAGAATAGTACAGCAAAGGATTATAATTTTAGTAGTTAGTGACATGACTGTGTTGGGATTAGGATGTATGATCAGCAGGAAGGAGGAGTAGAGGGGTGGAGATTATGGGAGCTATGAGTTGATTAGTTGGATATTAGTGGGAGCAGTCTTTTGCTAGATTAAATTTGAGCACAGCTGGGGTGGGAGAGATTTGGGGGTAGGGAGGGGAGTGGAGTGAGCAGAGTGAACGGAGCAGGATACAACCTTTGGCAAGGATTGCAGGGTAAGTGGTAAATATAGTCTATTTGGGCTATACTTGATTTCTGTAGCCAAATTCAAACTTTTCCACTGGGAATGACTGTAAAGGAAATTATTAGGCAGTGGGTGCAAAGGTGAGTTGGCTATAGAGGGTTTCAGGTGGGAACAGCATTGGTCTGATTGAATGTATGCTACCCTACATATAAGGAAAGTTGAACACATACACTGTTCTTTGCATGGTAATGTTAATGGCAGTAAGTCAGCAGAAACCCAAGATTACCCAAGTAGAAATAAAGACTTAAACTCCTGCAAGGAAAATGCAGGGGGGTGCAGGTCCTAGAGTGCAAGTCTCAGAATGGTATTGTACAAAGTACAAAGTGTCAGGAATACAAAGATATTTAAATGTAAACCTACACAGGGTGCTTGTAAGACATCAGAAGATAAACTTTTAAAGTATCCTGTTTAACTGAGAGGCAGCTTGCAGATAGGGCCAGAGAACAGTAATCAGCACACTGTTGCAGTATAACTCTAAGTAGCTGGTAGATAGAGTAACTACAAAAGAAAAAAAAGAGAAAATAAGCATATAAAACTACAGTTTCTTAGCAAAGAGGGTCAGGATAGAACAGATAAGGAATAAGGACACTGTTTTTATACTTAAAAATTAGTACAATGATTAGAGCAGTTGAGAGGTTTTGTCTGTTATCACAATAATTGACCAACAATCCTTACATGAATATGTACTTAGCAGTAAACAGTTGTACTTAAACAGAATTAGACATAAACATTGCAGCACAGAATTTATACTTTCATAAACAAGGTCTTTTAACCACCACATACAGTTATATGAAAATTATCTAATAATTAACAGGAATATATATATATATATATATATATATATATACACACATGTAGCTGTGTGTGTATAATATGTATATGTGTTATGCAGATATATGTGGAGAGTCTATATATCAGTGTGATAAATATATATATATATATATATATATATATATATATATATATATATAAATATATAAATATATATATATATATATATATATATATATATATATATATATATATATATATATATATATATATACATATTGGTATATATCTATTTGTCACTACATAGTGATACATACTATGTATGTGCAAGAGAGATAGTGATAGATGGATCTATATACTTATATGTCTGTATGTATAGACATATATATATATATACATAACAGCTCATTCTGATGATGGGGCAACAGAACTGTGCTCATTTTAACTAAGTGTTTGGGATGCTCGGTGTGACTGTCAGTACTTATAAAGTGACTCCAGGTCACACCTACCTGCACTCCAGTCTGGGATTGTCTGTATTACAGGCCATACCTCTGAACTGTCCAGAGTTTTGCAGAATGTTTAGAGTTTTGGGTTCATCATTTTGGTATTTCCTCATAAAATGTGTGATTTTTGGCAAATCACTTGGGTGCACTGAGGACTTGAAGTCACTAAATAATGACATACATGTGAGTTTCTGACTTTAAATCCTTAATAATAATGTTTGTTGAAACAAACCCTGTTATTCTAGCAACTGTTTAAGTTTATGAGAGCAGTATTTAACATATGGCCCTATTTGTAGGCCTCCCCCCATTTTGTTGGGCTTTGTCCAGATTTCTTGCACTAAGAGGTTGAGAGGTATGCTACAGACACTGACATCTGTCTCTGTTTCTGCAGTACTGCACTTCCCTTAAAATGTCAACGGCATTCCCCAGCTGTCTGCTGTACTAAATATGTGACTGAGGTTCATGATACACCACACACAGACTGACAGTCTTTGAAAACACCAACATAATAATACCTCACATGCAAAAGATGTGACTACTTCCAGATTAGAAGCATCAACACTATCACCCATGCTAACTTCAGTAGTTCACTGAGCCACACAGGCTGCAAGGGAAAGAGGAGTTATTCATCACACAATCAATGGCATGAATATATACATTGTTATTCCTGGGTTATGTGTGACATGCAATGTGTGATCGAGTTCTATGTTACAGCTCTGAGATTGCCTGGTCTGCTTATATACCATTGCTGACTTGCTGTTAAAGCAGTTATATGGGAACGCTGCTGTGTTGAGGGTGGGGGAAAAACAGCACTGATCTGCTGGGATAAACAGTAGTCCAAATATCATGTGACCTCACTGTTTAACATCTCCCTAGACTGATGTAGTGAATATTCCAACCATGAGGTCTAGTGATTATTAGAGAACACATACTATTGGACTGGGTATCCATAGTCTCATGTAGATGTTACTTCTGTACACATAGCCCACTATAGTTACTTGCATAAATGCAGCAGATCCATACATATGATACCATATTACAGTAATCCTTACAAGTAGTGTGTAGGTTAGAGACTTACCTTGTGAATGCAGCAGTTCACAGGACTGTAGTTCAGGGCTGAATCTGTGTTATGCAAGAGTATACAGCCAATACATGGATAGGTACAGGTTGTGTAGGTTACCTGGCATTAACACTTTTACTATATGTATGTGAGTAGGAGTAAGGTGTCAGCCCCTAGGGCCCTAGGTTGTCAGTGAATGTGCTATGCATTTTGTCTTAGCCAAAGCCAGGATGTACTGGGCATGCCTACATCTGCCTACAGAGGCATCATCAGGGGGTTCCTTTTCCAAGTCCTCTTGAATGTGGCAGTAGTGATCTAGGCAATGATGGGAGGCTGTGTATGCCTTCCCTTTGCTGATCCTGCTACAGCTGTTTCTGCAGGATCATATTGTGTAGCATGGCACATACTGTGAGCATATGTACACATGTGACTGGAAAGTACTGCAGAGCTCCACCAGATATATCATGGTACTGAAACCATGACATCAGAAGCCCAAACACATGCTCTATGATGTTCCTAGTTTTTGTGTGTGTGCCTCATTATGGCATTCTTAGGTGGGTGGGTGTGCATTTCTGATGGGTGTCATCATTCACAGTTCCAGTGTGTAGCCATCATCCCCCAATAAGTGGACATGTGGATGTCTCCCCTAGCAAACATCTGGCACAGCTGTGAGTCATGATAACTGCCAGGGCTGCCAGCACACACATTCATGATAACCTCCTGGACATTGCACATGACATTGGCAGTTGATGGAACGGTACCCCTTGCGATTGACGTAGGCTCTCCCCTCCTCACCAGCTGGTGTGACTTGGTGTGTACATGAGTGCAATCTATGGTACCCAGTACCTCAGGTTAGTGTGCTACATGGTAGAAGTGTTGCATATTGTTGGTCCTCACCTCAGGGGTGAGAGGAAAATAAATGTGCTCACTGGCATGTGGTAGCATGGCATCCAGGAACTGGTGAAGTACCCTGGATGCTGATGCCTGTGAGACCCCCATCATGTCCCCAGTTGGTCTTTGGAAAGTACCTGTAGCTAGTATCCTAAGGGCTACACATACATTTGTTTCCACTGAGATGGGTTCCCCTCTGTTTTCTCTGTGTCTGAGTAGAGGGTGGCAGAGCTCAGCAATTTCTTGTAGCATGTCCCTGTCCACCCTGTAATGCTCTACAATCTCCAGCTCATGTAGCTCCTGGAAGGTTACCCTGGGCCTGAACACTCTTCTCCTTCTCTATCTAGGCTTACTGTCAGCAACAGCGCTGACTTCAGCGTCTCACACATACAGATGTAGCAGACATGCTGCAGCCCCTAGCATTCTCCCAGTCAAAATTCCCAAGTCTGTACTCCAATGGTGCAGAGTATGGAGGAAAAGTCAAATTTTAGGGTGTATGCATACTTTATAGTGCTCTGCTGTAGGTGCTGACTGTGTGATTGGCTACCTATGATGCATTTCACCTGCCTAGTATATCATTAACATAATTTAATAGCCGTAGTTTAAGTTAAACATGTGTCAAAACTAATTAATATGTCATTGGCTTTTAGATACATTCAGCACTGTGATGTGTCCCACAAGCACGTGCTCCATAGGTAAACAAAGCTTAGCACTTAGTGTACACACTTCCCAAAACTTCCACACTTGGCATGGTGGCATGCCACAAACATGCAACCCCTGGGTAGACAAAGTTTAACCCTTAGTATTCACCCCCCCAGATGTCCACGCTCAGCATAGTGGCATGTCACACAAACATGCTGAAACATGCTCCCCTTAGCTAAACAAAGCTTAAAAGTTAGTGCACACACCCCCATGAAAGGACACACTCAGTATGGTGGCACACCACACAAACAGGCACAGCTATGCTGAAATAAGCTGAGAAGTTACTGACCACACCCTCCTCTGATGTCAGCTACCCCCTCTGTAAACACCAACATGGTTCTCTGCCTACACGGAAGGGATATGCAGAGACAATTACCCCATTTATGATATTCAGTAACTCCACCTCATTTGCATATGGATCCATGCAGGGTCCTGTAATAAATGTCTGTCATATAATATTAATTTTGTTGTTACCAATTTTTTTTTAATTTTTTTAGAAAGCATGTTTGTCCACTGAGGCATGCAGTGAAAACATGCTCAGATTATTAAAAAAAATTAATTTAACTTATTTCCTTTAATTTTTCAGACACACAAAAGATAGTTTCACACATATCTATGTATGGTATGCCATTTCTGTCCATCTATCTACATTTTTACAGCCCCTTTTGTCTGTCTATATTCCTGTACATGGAATTTTTCTGTGTGCACTACAGACACTATCAAGGGGTCTGCAGAGCTGCCTATCTGCTTGCTGGATCACTCTACCTGCTTCATTTTCTTGAGGTTCACCTGCTTATGACATAATTTCCATGCCACAGAAGTTTTCATGTTGGCACGTGTGTGTGTTCTGCTGAATCTAAAATTGTTAGCACTCATGTAAGCAGTGCGGTATGATGCCTACATGATAAAAACAACATGTAGGCTTTATGAAATTCCCCCCATAATCAATCTGGTCATTCACCACCCTCCTCCTTTGTCAGTTTTCATGACCCAGACTTCAGAATTAGAACTTAATTCAAACAATATCTGTGGCTTTTTCTTAGGGACCTTGTCAGTGTTATTACTGGTGTTAGTTTTGGCTTTGTGAAATCACCAAGCAAGATTCAATTATTTTTGTGTACAGTTTCAAATCAAGTAAAATATCTGGTAATAATGATAACATTAGTCGGATTGAAGGTGAATCCTTTCTCTAACCATGTAAATGTTCAACACTAAGTTCACATTTACTAAAATTGTATAAACTAAACTCTCCACATTTGTTCTTTGTAATCTTAACTAGTGGTTGTGTTGGCTGCCCCCAAATGTCCCCTTCTTCCCAACTACTTTGTATTTTTTGAACTGATAGTGTTGGTGCTGATTCCAGTTGCAAACACCCTGATCTTGGTGTACAGGCTGGGAAAAATTCCTTAGACTTTCTGATTCTGTAGGGGAAGAACTTCCAAAGGGGAGCAAACTAGCCTCTATATCTTGTTCAATGTTCTCCCCAGTGTTAGTAGCACTGAGTTAAACCTTAATATTTAAATAATTTTTCTTTAATACAGGTAAAGGTTACGCTTTGTTGTTAATATAATCATTCCTGTCTTGCAACATATTTTTCTCCTTCCTGATCTTAATCTCATTCACCAATGCATCCAACTTATCAAAATGTTTTAGTACCCAGCTTTATGGCAGAAAACTGTTTTTACAGCTGGTACTGTCCCAGGTCCACATGTACCAGTGGAGATAGTTTCACAGACGTCATCACTGAATGAGGATTTTATTACTCCAGCAAAATGGACTTCATCTCACAAGGATGTTCTCGGTGAACATTCTGGCAATAATTCAGTCAAGGAAGACTATCCAGCCCAGACTGTTCAGTCAAGAGGTATTGATGCATGGTTACCTCAGTGTATGGATTTAGGAATAATACCAGTTTTTCACTGGTTGCTTTTGAATTGCAGTTGCAGTTATTTGAACTTAAGCTACAACAATTTTGTAAGTTGCAAGCAGAAAACATTTACTTGAATAATTATATAAAGAAATGCAATAGTTCCCAAGGGTTTCAGATAATGGAAATACCTGATGGAACTTGAACCCAATTCAGACCTTCATAACTGCTATTTGAGTTATTTGATCTCCAAGGATGTGAGATGATGCAGGTGATGATTTGTGCAAATGATAAAAGTATGGACAAACTAATTAAGGACTTTACCTCAGTGATCAGTTCTATTGTCAATAGGTGAAAGATGGGTAACTAACACAGAGACATGTGCCATGAGTTGTGTTATGGTACAATACTGAAGTAGCTGAGAAGCATTGGAAACATGAGCCATAAAGCATTATAGAAAATTATGAAGCTTATATTACATGGGATAATCCATTACCAACAGTTCAAAAATAGATGCAAGAAAACCAGAAACAGAAGTCCAAAAAAAGAAGACAAAAGTAGCATTAATCATTGAAATTGCTACACCCAGTGATTACAGTGTCTTACATACAGAGAGACACAAAGTCATAAAATACCAGGATTTGCAAACAGAAACAAGGGCAATTTAGAAGAAGGAAGCCCAGACAGTTTCAATACTAGTAGGATCAATGGGTCTCATAAAAAAGAATTTCATATCATATTTAGATATGCTACCGATATATGTAACTCCATATGATTCGCAGAAGGAGTCAATTCTGACAGCCTTGCAGGTGCCACAAAGAGCACTTTTGGATAACATCAGAGATTGAAACAATACTAATTTCATGACTTTAATCATACCCTGCATTAGGAATGGGGTCCATTCCGTCATGGTATTAGAAACCCAAATGACTTGGAGAAATTAAAGAGTGAGAAGCACTCCTTGCCAAGTCACTACTTTGAAAATGTAGGTAGAATTCTTGTTTATATTACACACACACACACACACACACACACACACACACACACACACACACACACACACACACACACACACACACACACACACGCACACACACACGCACACACACACGCACACACACACACGCACACACACACACACACACACACGCACACACACACACGCACACACACACACGCACACACACACGCACACACACACACACACACACACACACACCTACCTATATAACTGGTCTACATTTTTAGCCATTAGAATGTTGTTCCCCACAGATAAAACAATCAGCACCACTGCCACCATAAAGAATCACTTTTCAACCAAATGAATTTCAGGAATCCTAGTGAATTAAAACTCCCCTTTTGCTGTGTATACTGCCATCATTCAAGTTGATGTTTAAAATTAGAGAAAAAAATTAAAATTTTTCACCTCACAGGAGTAGTGATATAATATGATAACATGCACTCATGGAGTACCTTTTCTCAGCTTGAGACAGATATTCATAAAATAATATTATCATGTTATGCCAACATTGTGTCTATGGCTCCTGAGCCATTAAGATACTTGATATATTTTCCAAAATGTTTTTATTCATTTTATAACACAATAACGTAACAGTATAGTAACAAGAAAAAATAAATAAACTATATATAATGTCCATAACAATTAAAAAAGCAATATGCAGAAAAGAACACTTTATATTTCTCTAACAGATTAGACAATTTTGTCCAAGCAATTAAATGATGAGTTATGTTGTTAGTCTTTGTTTTTATAGTAGTAATCACATTGTTACAAATGTATTTCACAAGATGAATAAACTCAACTTTAAAGACAGGAGTAGATTGAGATTTCGAATTTCTAGTAACAATTTTCCTTGCTATAGAGAGGATAGACCATAGTAAAAATGTTATGTTTTTAGGTCTGACTTCAAACAGGAACACTGAAAAGGATAAGGGAGTCAGAAATTATACAACTGTCATTCTATAGAGCTTTACAAAGATATTTAAACTCTAACCAAAATGGAGACTGCATTGAGTAAGATTTTCAATGAGTTATCATGTAAGAGTTTGTAAAATTCCAGAACAAGACCATCCAGACCTAGTTCCTTTTTTGTCTTAAAATTTTCTATCTGTTCCTTTAATTCTTTAAAGGAAACGGGTTTATATATATTATTAATATTGTGTTTGGATAGCTTATTTTGAATATTATTATTAAGAAAGTTGTCTATACTTTTATCACTTGTAGATGGTTTATTATTATTAATATTCTTGTAATGGTTTTTAAAACATGCTAAGATATTTTTAGATCTGTAACTTTGATAGTCTGATTATTTCTAGTGTATATTATTTATTTTATATGACTTTTTTCATATAAATGTTTAGATCAAATTGTAGTCCTGTGCACACTCTTGGAATTAATTGAGTAGGATTGTAATCTGATTTTTTTCCAGATTTATTGGGTCTATATTACCAGAGCAAAACTCCTTTTGAGCGAATACCAAAACACTGACATGAATTGCTCGAACCGCGAGAATACTGAATGCACTAAACTGCAAAATTTTAAATCTCGAACTGTCATAGTCGGCCAACCCCACCACCTGCTACATACTACCTACCCAAACAAAATAAATAAACTACATACATACACTAACCAAACCCTATTTCTAACCCTGAAGAAAAGCACCAAAACCCTACTTCTACCCCTACACTAAACCCCACATACGCAACTATCTATGCACTATCCTTAACCCCTCCTTAACCCTAAGGTCCGTAACTATCGCACACTTCCCCTATGAAAATATACACAAACAAAATAAATAATCCACATGCATACATTTAACAAAACCCTACTTCTAACCCTACACTAAATCTTACATACATTAATTATCTATGCACTTACCTTAACCTGCACTCTAACCTTAAGGTCCGTAACTATCACACAATTACCTTATGTAGCTATACCACAGACAAGCCAACCATGGTAATTCAACATTTCCATATTTGCAGTTTTGGATGTTCGCTGTAATGCCAGTTCGTGCAATATGTGTCGATGTTTACAGATTTGCTTAAACGGGCTTTCGCTCTCGTAATAGGGAACTGATTTACTGACATTGTATGCTGCATGATATCCTGATATTCCTTGTTCTGTTTACCTTTATCAGCTAATGCAGGTTTGTCATTTGGTGTAAGTTTTAGTTCATCAGTTTCTTTTTATATGTCTACCAGCTTTTTTATCTCACTCTTTCCTTTTATTTATATACCAACTTTTGACTTTGCCATGTAACATTGCTTTTAAAGTGCCCCATAGGATAATATCTGTAACCTCTCCATTATTATAGATGTCTAGGTAAAGCTTTATTTTGTGTAGAAACCATTCTTTAAATCCTTGTACTGTCACTAGATAAGCAAGTAGTCTCTGGCAGAAGTTTAAGGGTTCAGTATTGAGTGTTACATTGAAGGTGATAGCATTGTGGTCAGACATAGGGCATGATGTCAGCACTACATTATCAGTTTTGGCAGTTAAAGAACTGGTTGCAAAGACCATCCTGGGGATTTAATAAAATCCATGTAGGAATAGTGATAGGCCTACACGGAAGGTACCACATCCGTGTATGCAGTACCTCCCTAGGTAGCATGCCATGCATATTAACAAAGGTACATTACTGAGGGAGAGCCATGTACATGGTTACTGAATCAGTGTAGGGAGTGTGTTACTGTGTCTGGTGATGAGAAATACAACCCCTGCATTGTCAAAATGCCAGATATCAATGTATGCATATGTAATAAAATGTTTTTAAATATTCTTTTTTTGTGCGTGTTTGCGTGGCACAGCGTGCAGTAATGGACATGTGTCAGACATTTGAAAATAGAAACCGGATGCATTTAATTATAAAGGTCAAGTTTAAGCATAGCTTGGCGTGTTTGCACAGCACACTGCAATGTTCAACAGTGCTTAAATGTAGTGGAGAGCTATATAAAAAGGTAAAGCAGTATTTCATATGGCCATGTAACTGAACAGTTAGAGTTACAGCCTTGTGTGCAGTAGGTGCAGGGCTTGAATACAGAGACAAGTTATTTTGTAAATATACATTATAAAAATTATGTTAAATCTCGATTACATTTTGGATGATTACATAGACAGGTTATTATATTTATTTTACAAATATACATTTAGAACAAGTAGTATGAAACCATGATTGTATTTTGTATGAATATATACAGGTAATTAAACATTTATATTGCAAATACACAATTACGAGAAGTATGTTTAAACTCTTGGTTTATATATTATTATTTAAAAATCCTGCTTTTGCTGCACTCATCTAAGCTCCACTAAGCACAGCTAAGCCTTGCCAAGCACTGCTTAAACAAGAAATGTTTTAGCACTGCTTAGCTGGTTTGTGCATTGCTAAGTGGTGCGAAGCTCTGCTAATCAATTCCCATTTAAGCAGTGCTCAGCTGAGCTCAGCCAGTTTGACCAGTGCTAAACGACATGTCACATTTTTAAAAATGGCCCAGTGGCAGTAAAGGGCAGGAAAACAGCCTTATTTAAGTGCAACAGGTGGGAATATAGCCATAACATGTTTGAATTTGAACCTGGCAGGAATTATGGCAGGAATTGGAGAGGGTGCGTGCTTACAGGAGCAGCAGTGGGGCATTCTGGAGTCCAGGGTCATGGTTAGACTCCTTGTAAAATGTCATGATGTCCAGCTGCTGCAGGGCCAGTACCAGGGGTTGCAGTACAAATTGGAGGCCTGGAACCAGCTGGAACACAATCTCACCAGTGCAACTGGGATCCCCTGCACAGATAAACATGTGCATCATCATTATGATGACTTGAAGCATCATAAGGGGAATCTCTTGGCCACCTGGGTCCAAGATGTTAGAGACTGGAATGTCCCACCAGTTTGTAGGTATTGTTATCAGTGTTTTACCAAATTCTACTCTGAATGTGTGATAAACAGGTGCACATAATGGTGTGTTTCTCTCCCCACAGCTGCAGATGAGAAAGCTCGCAACCTGGAGGCCCATGCAGGGTGCCTGGCCAGGTTTCACCGTGAGTGTGCTAAGTGTAGATGTATTTCACAATCTCTAGTCATATAAACAAGAAAGACTAAATTAGCAACTGTCAGTAGGTATATTCAGTTTTGATTCTACTGCAATGAATGTGATCATACACCTGGACTGATATAAGTGAGTAATGCCAGGTACAGTTCAATAAAGATGAAAGCATGAAACCTGATAATGTTAAGGAAATAACATTTCTACCGCATTAATAATGTTAAGGAAATAAAGTTTCTACTGCATAAATTGTGGAATTACAGCTCTTTCAACACTTGCATTATATGAACTGTTCATCAATAAAGACTGTAGATATATACCAGTCCCTGCATGAAGTCATCCCTAATAAGGTTGTGTTGTGCAATATGTGTGTATTTTGGGCTGTTGGTCCTGAAATCGAGTATTACATCAGCTGTGAAGTAAAAACAGGAATAATACCATTAAGTGACTGAAGGTTAGCTAATAAAGAGTGCTTTGCTAAACTATAGATGTAGAGCTGTTCTACAATATATAATGCATTATATTTGTTCTGAACTAAGATCTGAACAAATAATAGGAATGCACAAGGTATACTGCATATCTCAGGATTGTCTTATGTTAACCATTCAATTTCAACTATATGCAACTATATGCATTCTTGCTCTTAGGTACACTGCTGCTGTAATAGCTGTAGACTGTAACTATACCATCTACAACTGTATATGGGTCAGGTAGCCAACCCAACATTCTGGTATGGTCTGTATACATCACACATATTCCAATCTACTAGGGGTTAATTGTCTACACCTGCATTCCATGTATTAATGCATAGTTCACCTACTATCTCTGTCATGCATGAATATCATGCATGTGTGTTCAGGTGTCACTGCAGTCTTGTATAATACTCCACCTCTATTACCAGGTCATATTTTGTTACCAGGTGAGCTCTAGGCACATATCAGTCAATCAGTACTCAGCATTGGCTAAGTAGCTGAATTTGATAAAGGCTAGGTGTGATGTACATTGTCACACACAGACAAGGGTTCAAATCCAGGGACAAGTACTTCTAAATAATTATAGAAACAGTTATGTATTGTTAACAGATGTTCTCCCTACAGGAATTAAAGGTAAATAAATGGCTATAGTAGCTGTGTGAATGGGTTAATAATTTGTGTGTTCAAATGTACCTGAGTGTTAACAGTATTGCTTAGTGAGGTGATAAGATGTCAGTAAATATAAAGTCATCAAGTATAATACTAATACTAATAAAAGTTAATAAAATAAATAAAACTGTTTAATTTTGGTATGACTGTATGCTTGGTGTGTCTGTGAATATCTGCTGATAGTCTAACCCCATACCTGCCAAGGACAGCGTGATAGTCGTAAACTCTCTGCACTGTGCACAATATATGTCTCTCAACTGTCACACCGTCACAGACTGTGATCACTGTTGCCAAATCCCTTGGACACAGATTCATCATCCGCTTGATTTATGTCAATAGCACAGTCACACTACATCAGTCCACAGTACAACTTGGTAGTCATATATATCCCCCTGCAATGTAATAGACCTCTGTAGTTGTGTACCTGTAGGTGTTACATCTTGGCCCATATTGTCCCATGCAGATAGCCTGAGAGGTATGTAGGTGCCGCAAAAGCTATAGGGCACTTGTATACATAAAGTAAGGACAGACGTGCAGAGTATATGAGTACTATTGCAAACAATATAACCTATACTGGTAGTAATGGAATGTATTTCTCTCTCCCCCACCCCTTATCTGCATCATAATTTATTAATGTTATACATCGGGTATGGTTTACTTTTAACATATGGTGTTCTCAAAATGTTGTGTTGGGCCTTATGTTTTATTATTGTTAATTATTACAATGGTTGCATATTAACATATTTTGTTGAATTACCTGTGTTGTTGGCCTTATGCTGTAACTGTTACTGCCACACTGTAATAATACTGACTGTTCTCACTTTTTCTGTTTCATATGGTATGCAATGTTATGTTACTGGGTTATTTGCAACATTCTGGCATGCTGTTATAACTAACTAAATGTATTTGTTACTAACCTATTCACTTTGAAAAATCTCAACACCATAGCTTGAATGGGTAGGCAGGTTCCTGGTGATATACCTACCCTACCTCAGACGGCTGTGGCACTGGGTACCAACATGTTTGGGACCCGATGTGGTGCTGCCCCCTCTGCTTATCCTACACCACCTACAGGTGGAACTGTCTCAGGGGATGGGGATCATCCCCCTAGGAATGGACATGGAGAGGGAGTTATCACACAGCGACAGGTATTAGGGATGGTGTGCAAGATTGTGCACCATAGTTATGAAGATCCCCTGTGTTGTATTGAGGGCACACTGGGCAACCTGGAGGGGCATGGTGGCTCTGGCGCCCAGCCCCCAGCATAGCCACCTTTGGGGCAGTGAAGGAGCAGTGTTGACTGCCCATTGGTGTTGAACTCAGTCTCACTGCTGCCATCTGGGGGCACATGGCTCTCTGATTCCATAATACCCTCCTCATTCAAGGTGGTTACTCCCCTTGTGTGTCATACACTGCTCCTCTATGCTGTCTTGCCTGTTTGCAAATGCAACCTCTCCTACCCAACTTACCTCCCTACACCTACCTATATCCCTTCTCCAACATTCCACTCTCACCTTACAAAAAGGGCATCTGTCCCACAAAAGAAAATCACCCCATGCATTGCTCTCCATCCCCCCCCCCCCCCATCTGCTGCAGACACACAATCTTTACATGAATTAATCAACACAGTTATGTCACCCTCACGTCTCTCTCTGGGATGCGTGGCTACAAATTCCAAATTCTCTACAACCTGCACAGCTGTTGCTGTACAAGAAATGGAGAGCTTTTGTCCTTTCCTACAGTGGTCCTGCACTTCCCACCCTGCCTTTCAGTATGTTTTTCCCCCTGCTTGCCCGCATTTCATCACTTTCCTATCACCCCTTTTTTCTTTTCTTTTTATGAATTTATTACGGGTTTAAGTGGAGCTAAGCTGTAGTGCACCCTGCGTACTGTTGTGCAAACCGACTTAAACCCACTTAAAACTGTTTTAATCACCTTTTGGGATTCTGACAGTGTTAGGCACATCTGCAAAATAATCACTCCTCCTAAGTCTTGAGCCTGGGAACCAGTCAACTACAGCACAGTGTACTAGTCCACTAGGCCATTCAGCACTGAATTAAAACAAGTGTTTCCCTAAATATATCCTGATTGCCAAGGGCACACTGCATGTACATATAATGGGTAAATTGACAGGGTTTACCTTCATTTATGTGAAAGTAGGTTGTACAATGCACTGAAGCGTGAAAGTACAACCTCCAGATTTCTGAAATGCCAAAATAAATGGTTTGACTTCCAATGAGCAAATGCACATTGGCATTCGCTCATTTGAAGTCGGCATTTTAGGTGAAGATAGCACTATAGTGGGGATCAGGAAATGAACCCTTTCCTCTCACTACAGTGCGATCTTGGAGTTTGTATATTAAAGTAGGTGGGGTGTGGGGGTGCAGCCCCCCATATGGGAGGTGCAGGGGGGCTTGCCCCCCTGCATAATGATGTTTAGAGATGTTTCAGTTTCGAAGATGGTCGAATCTGGTTTTTCAGATTTCCATTTTCGAAATCTTGTTACATTCGACATGCAGTTTTCGATATGTAAAGTCACACAATAGTGCGATCATACATATTTTCACTTAAATGATGGTAAACCAATTGACAGTGTACATGGCACTGTGATGTAGACACCAAACCAGTACACAGCCAAATAAATACTGATGGATCTACGTGAGGCTTGGGATAGCAGGTATAGCTGTCAACTGCACAGACTGCTGCAGAATGCCCACAGTTGTGTCACCTACTTTTGGCATGGTTTTCACATAACCTTTTCTGTGTGCTAAAGTACTGGCAAGTCAGTACAAACTAAGATTAGGAAATCATAACAGACAGTTCAGTATAACATGTCATACCCATACGAACAACCATGTTAATGTGAATCCTGTGTAACAGACTGTATGCATGCACATATATCTTGCAAATACACCCAATACAGAATTGACTCAGCAGCTCAGTCTGTTAAATTCCTAGCATGCTGTCCATCTTGCCAAACATAGTCCTGGGCTCGAATCCAGTTTGTTGCACTTCAATTACATGCTTGAGAGTGTAACAAATAATGACTGAGTTATGCAATTTTAACCAAAAAAGGTTGCTCTGACTGCAGTCACTGCTACCCATGTTAGTACGGAAAAGGTCTCTAGGTAGGGACACACTGCACAAGTATGTATAGGCTACCTATATGTCAGCTAACACTCTCTGATTGGCACTATTATATACCATATGTACCTTAGGAACATGCCTCACCTGGACTGTTATGAGTACCCTCACCCTGGCTCTGCTGTAATGAAACAGCTGACACCACTCCCTCATCGATACATACAGCTGTCCTCCAATGTGTTCACAGTGCTCAGTATGAGCCCTGGGCAAAAAGCAGCAGTTGCAGCCTGCAACATATGCAGCAGTATGGTCCACTACCTGCTACAGATCTAACATACCTCGCAACCCCCTACTACAAGGGATCCACACAACCCCCACACATAAAGAGTGGGGGGGCAGAGGTAAAGCTACAGGTACATGTGTCACAGTATGCCCCTACAAACATACACAGCTGAGAGACCAGCAGCTACTGCAGCAGCATGCATATTCTGATGTGTATGACATATGATACTCACATGTGTCTTCCCCTACTGAACTCAACCCACATTGTTTACCACCAAACTGCCACATAATCAGAAAGTAATTTGACAATGGCCAAACATAACATGCAAAACTGTGGACATATCACATAAATCCCAAAAGTGAACAGTATTTGTACCTACCTACCTTCTGTGATGCTGTAGCCTCCACCCCTCAATAATGTCCATCTGAAATATTAGGAAAGGGGCAAGGCCTATATGAAGGCCTTAAATATTGCAATGTTGTGCCATGTCATTTGCTAATGAGAGTGCAACCCAACTGATCTGGATGCAATTAGCAAGTCTGAGCCACAGATTGGTGCACAGGTAATCACCTGTTATTGAGCATTACCTAGAAAAGGCAAGCAGCTGCCTAGAGTGAACAGGTCTGTAAGTTAATTTACAATGGCAGAATGCAATATCACAAGTATTTTACTTCAGGTTTTCTACAGAAAAGGATTACGGCATGTAACCAGGTATGTAATACAAGTCCCCATATAATGGAATGCAGATGGGAGGATGCAGTTATGGGGAATAGGGATTACAATGGTAGGCCTGTAGTAAAATTCTGGGAATGACATGTTGGTGATGCTCTACAACAGCTACAGGCATGCCTTTCAACTCTGCCTGGGGGGGTTTTTTTTCCCCATGCAAACGGGGTAGACTTTGGAATTTGGCCGACCGAGGACCCGCCTGACGGCAGGAAAACCCATCTGTTATGACTGGAGCTGTATGCACGATGAACATCCCCCTGCATTGTCAAAATGCCAGATATCAATGTATGCATATGTAATAAAATGTTTTTAAATATTCTTTTTTTGTGCGTGTTTGCGTGGCACAGTGTGCAGTAATGGACATGTGCCAGACATTTAAAAATAGAAACTGGATGCATTTAATTATAAAAGTCAAGTTTAAGCATAGCTTGGCGTGTTTGCACAGAACACTGCAATGTTCAACAGTGCTTAAATGTAGTGGAGAGCTATATAAAAAGGTAAAGCAGTATTTCATATGGCCATGTAACTGAACAGTTAGAGTTACAGCCTTGTGTGCAGTAGGTGCAGGGCTTGAATACAGAGACAAGTTATTTTGTAAATAAACATTATAAAAATTATGTTAAATCTCGATTACATTTTGGATGATTACATAGACAGGTTATTATATTTATTTTACAAATATACATTTAGGACAAGTAGTATGAAACCATGATTGTATTTTGTATGAATATATACAGGTAATTAAACATTTATGTTGCAAATACACAATTACGAGAAGTATGTTTAAACTCTTGGTTTATATATTATTATTTAAAAATCCTGCTTTTGCTGCACTCAGCTAAGCTCCACTAAGCACAGCTAAGCCTTGCCAAGCACTGCTTAAACAAGAAATGTTTTAGCACTGCTTAGCTGGTTAGTGCATTGCTAAGTGATGCGAAGCTCTGCTAATCAATTCCCATTTAAGTAGTGCTCAGCTGAGCTCAGCCAGTTTGACCAGTGCTAAATGACATGTCACATTTTTAAAAATGGCCCAGTGGCAGTAAAGGGCAGGAAAACAGCCTTATTTAAGTGCAACAGGTGGGAGTATAGCCATAACATGTTTGAATCTGAACCTGGCAGGAATTATGGCAGGAATTGGAGAGGGTGCATGCTTACAGGAGCAGCAGTGGGGCATTCTGGAGTCCTGGGTCATGGTTGGACTCCTTGTAAAATGCCATGATGTCCAGCTGCTGCAGGGCCAGTACCAGGGGTTGCAGTACAAATTGGAGGCCTGGGACCAGCTGGCGCACAATCTCACCAATGCAACTGGAATCCCCTGCACAGATAAACATGTGCATCATCATTATGATGACTTGAAGCATCATAAGGGGAATCTCTTGGCCACCTGGGTCCAAGATGTTAGAGACTGGAATGTCCCACCAGTTTGTAGGTATTGTTATCATTGTTTTACCAAATTGTACTCTGAATGTGTGATAAACAGGTGCACATAATGGTGTGTTTCTCTCCCCACAGCTGCAGATGAGAAAGCTCGCAACCTGGGGGCCCATGCAGGGTGCCTGGCCAGGTTTCGCTGTGAGTGTGCTAAGTGCAGATGTATTTCACAATCTCTAGTCATATAAACAAGAAAGACTAAATTAGCAACTGCCAGTAGGTATATTCAGTTTTGATTCTACTGCAATGAATGTGATCATACACCTGGACTGATATAAGTGAGTAATGCCAGGTACAGTTCAATAAAGATGAAAGCATGAAACTTGATAATGTTAAGGAAATAACATTTCTACCACATTAATAATGTTAAGGAAATAAAGTTTCTACTGCATTAATTGTGGAATTACAGCTCTTTCAACACCTGCATTATATGAACTGTTCACCAATAAAGACTGTACATATATACCAGTCCCTGCATGAAGTCACCCCTAATAACCCCTGTCACCCCTAGGCTTCCGGATATTGGCAAAGGCTCTTGCCACCCCCATAGTGCCTTTTTTAGGCAAGGCTCAAATTCTAAACCTACCACCCTAGAACACAAAAAAGTAAAAAAACTAAGGGTAATGCTGCTCAATGCCAGAAGTCTCAATCTCAAGATGCACGCACTCGAGACCCTTCTCAGTATGGAGAACATCGATGTCTGTGCTGTGACAGAAACCTGGTTCAAGGCTCCTGAGAGCACCCCAGCACTAGCAGGTTTCACCTCATATCATGCGTTCGGCCCCAAATCCGGACAACACCAAGAAAGGAGGGGGTGTCCATATTCATAAAGGACACCCACACCTCAAGGTTGGTGGCAACGCACAATGCATCGTGGAGACCATCCAGGTGCAATTAACCATAGGCAAGACTGCTCTGCAATTTGTAGCATGTTACAGGCCACCCTCTCAAACTCAGGAACCTCACATGGCCTTCCTGAAAACAATGGAGGGATAAATGTATCTCCAAACACCATCATACTAGGTGACTTCAACTACCCTAATATAGACTGGGAACACTACTCAAGCCCAAACACTCTAGCCCAAAGGTTCCTGGAGTTCATAAACTCAAATGCCATGGAACAACTAGTCACCATCCCCACAAGAGGAGAAAACATACTTGATCTCATCATCACGAACATGGGATCACAATGTTCAACACCGAAGTATACCCCTCACTGGTGAGATCAGATCATAAACTAATCTCGCTGGAGGTCCTCATCCCGCCCCACCTGAAATAAAAAGACCACAGTGAAAAACTTCTCAAAGCCAACTTCACACTTCTAAAAACTAGTGTGGTCTCCTTTAAGGCCCCTGAGCCAGTGGTAAACATTACTCAAACCGCTGAATCACTTACAAATGCCTTCTACCAGCACCTACAGGACTGCATGGATCAGGCAATCCCAAACAAAACTAAGACTCTTTGTACCAAAGGCAAGCGTCCAGTCTGGTGGACCCCAGCCATAAACAAGCTCTACAACAAAAGGAGGAAGCTACTACAAGATAGAGCAAAATCCTTGAAAGGTAAGACACCTTTGATCATTATAAGTAAAAAACTAAGAGCTCTCATAAAATCATCCAAGGCAAATTTTGAGAGAAAAATTGCCAAGGACTCAAAAGACAATCATAAGGCCTTCTTTAGCTATGTTAGAAACCTAGGAGGAAACTCCCAGATATGCTCAGAATTAGTTCAAAATAATGTGAAGATTACTGAACCTACACATTGCCAACATACTGGCTGACAGGTTCAGTGCAAACTCCCCCCCCTCCCCCCAAAAGGAGAGATATCTATACCAGAGGATTGTAGCCCCCAAACATCTCCAATGCCCAGGTGAGAACTGCTCTCTCCAAAGCAAAAAACACAGCATCCATGGGACCAGATGGTGTCCCCGGCTGTGTGCTCCACGATCTCAATGAGGAATTAAACCCACAGTTAGGACAGCTGTTTAATCTTAGCCTCACCTCAGGATAATGCACTCAAGGAGTGGCGCACGCACTGTGGTCCCACTTCACAAGGGCGGTGCCTCCACCGACACTGGAAATTACCATCCCATTAGCTTGACAAGCCTTATCTGCAAAGCCATGGAGAGGATCATAATGGAACTCATAAATAAAGACATAGGGAACTTGCAGACTTTGGATCCAACCCAGTTTGGCTTTGTCAAAGGCAGATCACGCCTTTTAAACTTGGTTGACTTTTTTGAGACAGTCACCAAGGCCATTGATGAGGGAAAGGCAGTCCATACAGCCTACCTTGACCTGGCAAAGGCCTTCGACACAATACCCCACTCAGGTATCATCGAAAAACTCATCAGCTTGAATGTAAACCCATACATCACAAGATGGGTTGCAAACTGGCTAAGTGACAGAACCCACAGGGTCAGAGTTGCTGGAGCCATGTCAGACTCAAAGCCTGTCACAAGTGGTGTCCCACAGGGCTCAGTTCTGGGTCCACTCTTGTTCGGCGTCTACTTTTCTGAAGTACAAGCAAACACAGGAGGGTTATGGCTGACAAAGTTTGCAGATGACTGCAAACTGGGCGCCATAGTCGAAAACACATCTGACACAGATATCCTTCAGAAGGGCCTCACAGAAACGGATAACTGGTGCCAAAGCCATGGCCTAAAGTTAAATGCCAAGAAATGCATAGTCATACCCTTCCGGAAAAACAAGGTTACCCCTAGCTACCATATAGGTGACAATCCAGTGAGCACAGAAGAAGTCATCAGGGATCTGGGGACCCAGGTTGACAGTAGCCATTCGTTTGACACTCATGTTGCTAAAGTAGTTAGGAAAACCTTCTACATTGCCCACCTGATCATGAAGGGATTCACATCTAGATCAAGGGAGGTCATCGTCCCCCTGTACTCATCACTCATTAGACCTATGATTGAGTACAATGCCCCATTCGGAATGTATCTGACCCGACACCTGCAGCAGCTGGAAAGGCCCCAAAAGTTCCTCACCAAAAGGATAAAGGGTCTCAAAAATATGTCTTATGCTGCCCGACTGAAAGAACTCCAGCTCTATTCAGTCTCATACCGCTTGCTCAGAGGTGACCTGTGCCTGACATATAAGGCCATGTCAAACCCTGATTTGATGAATATGCTTCACCTCAAAAATCTAGATCCCTCAGAACCACAAGGGCGGAGACTTAAACCTTGACACAGTTATTAATAGAACGTGCTGGAGGGACAGATTCATCACCCAGAGACTCCCTATGCTGTGGAACAAAATCCCGGTACATGTGAGGCAGAGCACCTCGCTGGCCTTGTTCAAGAGGAATCTTGGCCAATGGATGGGGGATCGCAGATATACCCCAGGGATTACTTCAGTGTCACTGCTTGACAGAGGCACAACAAAATAATAGGCATAGTTTTATTCAAACTAAAGGGGTGGCGAAAGCCAAATAACTATGGGCTAGGCTTATAAATGCCCTTGGGCAGATAGCCTAGTATGAACCTATGAACCTATGAACCTATAAGGTTGTGTTGTGCAATATGTGTGTATTTTGGGCTGTTGGTCCTGAAATCGAGTATTACATCAGCTGTGAAGTAAAAACAGGAATAATACCATTAAGTGACTGAAGGTTAGCTAATAAAGAGTGTTTTGCTAAACTATAGATGTAGAGCTGTTCTACAATATATAATGCATTATATTTGTTCTGAACTAAGATCTGAACCAATAATAGGAATGCACAAGGTGTACTGCATATCTCAGGATTGTCTTGTGTTAACCATTCAATTTCAACTATATGCAACTATATGCATTCTTGCTCTTAGGTACACTGCTGCTGTAATAGCTGTAGACTGCAACTATACCATCTACAACTGTATATGGGTCAGGTAGCCAACCCAACATTCTGGTATGGTCTGTATACATCACACATATTCCAATCTACTAGGGGTTAATTGTCTACACCTGCATTCCATGTATTAATGCATAGTTCACCTACTATCTCTGTCATGCATGAATATCATGCATGTGTGTTCAGGTGTCACTGCAGTCTTGTATAATACTCCACCTCTATTACCAGGTCATATTTTGTTACCAGGTGAGCTCTAGGCACATATCAGTCAATCAGTACTCAGCATTGGCTAAGTAGCTGAATTTGATAAATGCTAGGTGTGATGTACATTGTCACATATGGACCAGGATTCAAATCCAGGGACAAGTACTACTAAATAATTATAGAAACAGTTATATATTGTTAACAGATGTTCTCCCTACAGGAATTAAAGGTAAATAAATGGCTATAGTAGCTGTGTGAATGGGTTAATAATTTGTGTGTTCAAATGTACCTGAGTGTTAACAGTATTGCTCAGTGAGATGATAAGATGTCAGTAAATATAAAGTCAGCAAGTATAATACTAATACTAATTAAAGTTAATAAAATAAATAAAACTGTTTAATTTTGGTATGACTGTATGCTTGGTGTGTCTGTGAATATATGCTGATAGTCTAACCCCATACCTACCAAGGACAGCGTGATAGTTGTAAACTCTCTGTACTGTGCACAATATATGTCTCTCAACTGTCACACCATCACAGACTGTGATCACTGTTGCAAAATCCCTTGGACACAGATTCATCATCCGCTTGATTTATGTCAATAGCACAGTCACACTACATCAGTCCACAGTACAACTTGATAGTCATATATGTCCCCCTGCAATGTAATAGACCTCTGTAGTTGGGTACCTGTAGGTGTTACATCTTGGCCTATATTGTCCCATGCAGATAGCCTGAGAGGTATGTAAGTGCTGCAGAAGCTATAGGGCACTTGTATACATAAAGTAAGGACAGACGTGCAGAGTATATGAGTACTATTGCAAACAATATAACCTATACTGGTAGTAATGGAATGTATTTCTCTCTCCCCCACCCCTTATCTGCATCATAATTTATTAATGTTATACATCGGGTATGGTTTACTTTTAACATATGGTGTTTAAAAATGTTGTGTTGGGCCTTATGTTTTATTATTGTTAATTATTACAATGGTTTCATATTAACATATTTTGTTGAATTACCTGTGTTGTTGGCCTTATGCTGTAACTGTTACTGCCACGCTGTAATAATACTGACTGTCATCTCACTTTTTCTGTTTCATATGGTATGCAATGCTATGTTACTGGGTTATTTGCAACGTTCTGGCATGCTGTTATAACTAACTAAATGTATTAGTTACTAACCTATCCACTTTGAAAAACCTCAACACCATAGCTTGAATGGGTAGGCAGGTTCCTGGTGATATACCTACCCTACCTCAGATGGCTGTGGCACTGGGTACCAACATATCTGGGACCCGATGTGGTGCTGCCCCCCTCTGCTTGTCCTACACCACCTACAGGTGGAACTGCCTCAGGGGATGGGGATCATCCTCCTAGGAATGGACATGGAGAGGGAGTTATAACACAGCGACAGCTACTTGGGATGGTGCGCAAGATTGTGCACCATAATTATGAAGATCCCCTGTGTTGTATTGAGGGCACACTGGGCAACCTGGAGGGGCATGGTGGCTCTGGCGCCCAGCCCCCTGCATAGCCACCTTTGAGGCAGTGAAGGAGCAGTGTTGACTGCCCATTGGTGTTGAACTCAGTCTCACTGCTGCCATCTGGGGGCACATGGCTCTCCGATTCCATAATACCCTCCTCATTCAAGGTGTTTACTCCCTTTGTGTGTCATACACTGCTCCTCTATGCTGTCTTGCCTGTTTGCAAATGCAACCTCTCCTACCCAACTTACCTCCCCACACCTACCTATATCCCTTCTCCAACATTCCACTCTCACCTTACAAAAAGGGCATCTGTCCCACAAAAAAAATCACCCATGCATTGCTCTTCATTCCCCCCATCTGCTACAGGCACACAATCTTTACATGAATTAATCAACAGTTATGTCACCCTCACGTCTCTCTCTGGGATGTGGGGCTACAAATTCCAAATTCTCTACAACCTGCACAGCTGTTGCTATACAAGAAATGGAGAGCTTTGGTCCTTTCCTACAGTGGTCCTGCACATCCCTACCTGCCTTTCAGTATGTTTTTCCCCCTGCTTGCCCGCATTTCATCACTTTCCTATCACCCCTTTTTTCTTTTCTTTTTATGAATTTATTACGGGTTTAAGTGGAGCTAAGCTGTAGTGCACCCTGCGTACTGTTGTGCAAACCCACTTAAACCCACTTAAAACTGTTTTAATCACCTTTTGGGATTCTGACAGTGTTAGGCACATCTGCAAAATAATCACCCCTCCTAAGTCTTGAGCCTGGGAACCAGTCAACTACAGCACAGTGTACTAGTCCACTAGGCCATTCAGCGCTGAATTAAAACAAGTGTTTCCCTAAATATATCCTGATTGCCAAGGGCAAACTGCATGTACATATAACGGGTAAATTGACAGGGTTTACCTTCATTTATGTGAAAGGAGGTTGTACAATGCACTGAAGTGTGAAAGTACAACCTCCAGATTTCTGAAATGCCAAAATAAATGGTTTGACTTCCAATGAGTGAATGCACATTAGCATTCGTTCATTTGAAGTCGGCATTTTAGGTGCAGATAGCACTATAGCGGGGATCAGGAAATTAACCCTTTCCTCTCAATGCAGTGCGATCTTGGAGTTTGTATATTAAAGTAGGTGGGGTGTGGGGGCGCAGCCCCCCACATGGGGGGTGCAGGGGGCTTGCCCCCCTGCATAATGATGTTTAGAGATGTTTCAATTTTGAAAATGGTCGAATCTGGTTTTCCAGTTTTCCATTTCGAAATCTTGTTACATTTGACATGTAGTTTTCGATATGTAAAGTCACACAATAGTGCGATCATACATATTTTCACTTAAATGATGGTAAACCACTTGACAGTGTACATGGCACTGTGATGTAGACACCAAACCAGTACACAGCCAAATAAATACTGATGGATGTACGTGAGGCTTGGGATAGCAGGTATAGCTGTCAACTGCACAGACTGCTGCAGAATGCCCACAGTTGTGTCACCTACTTTTGGCATGGTTTTCACATAACCTTTTCTGTGTGCTAAAGTACTGGCAAGTCAGTACAAACTAAGATTAGGAAATCATAACAGACAGTTCAGTATAACATGTCATACCCATCCGAAAACCCATGTTAATGTGAATCCTGTGTAACAGACTGTATACATGCACATATATCTTGCAAATACACCCAATACAGAATTGACTCAGTAGCTCAGTCTGTTAAATTCCTAGCATGCTGTCCATCTTGCCAAACATAGTCCTGAGCTCGAATCCAGTTTGTTGCACTTCAATTACATGCTTGAGAGTACAACGAACAATGACTGAGTTATGCAATTTTAACCAAAAAAGGTTGCTCTGACTGCAGTCACTGCTACCCATGTTAGTACGGAAAAGGTCTCTAGGTAGGGACACACTGCACAAGTATGTATAGGCTACCTATATGTCAGCTAACACTCTCTGATTGGCACTATTATATATCATATGTACCTTAAGAACATGCCTCACCTGGACTGTTATGGGTACCCTCACCCTGGCTCTGCTGTAATGAAACAGCTGACACCACTCCCTCATCGATACATACAGCTGTCCTCCAATGTGTTCACACTGCTCAGTATGGGCCCTGGGCAAAAAGCAGCAGTTGCAGCCTGCAACATATGCAGCAGTATGGTCCACTACCTGCTACAGATCTAACATACCTCGCAACCCCCTACTACAAGGGATCCACACAACCCCCACACATAAAGAGTGGGGGGGCAGAGGTAAAGCTACAGGAACATGTGTCACAGTATGCCACTACAAACATACACAGCTGATAGACCAGCAGCTACTGCAACAGCATGCATATTCTGATGTGTATGACATATGATACTCACATGTGTCTTCCCCCTACTGAACTCAACCCACATTGTTTACCACCAAACTGCCACATAATCAGAAAGTCATTTGACAATGGCTAAACATAACATGCAAAACTGTGGACATATGACATAAATCCTAAAAGTGAACAGTGTTTGTACCTACCTTCTGTGATGCTGTAGCCTCCACACCTCAGTAATGTCCATCTGAAATTCTAGGAAAGGGGCAAGGCCTATATGAAGGCCTTAAATATTGCAATGTTGTGCCATGTCATTGGCTAATGAGAGTGCAATCCAGCTGATCTGGATGCAATTAGCAAGTCTGAGAGACAGATTGGTGCACCTGTTATTGAGCATTACCTAGAAAAGGCAAGCAGCTGCCTAGGGTGAACAGGTCTGTAACTTAATTTACAAAGGCAGAATGCAATATCACAAGTATTTTACTTCAGGTTTTCTACAGAAAAGGATTACAGCATGTAACCAGGTATGTAATACAAGTCCCCATATAATGGAATGCAGATGGGAGGATGCAGTTATGAGGAATAGGGATTACAACGGTAGGCCTGTAGTAAAATTCTGGGAATGACATGTTGGTGATACTCTACAACAGCTACAGGCATGCCTTTCCACTCTGCCTGCTGTGATTTAGATCACAGGCCCTCTCAATTCCCTCCTACAATGGTCGGCTCCTGTATGGATGTTACTGGATTGTGTGTTAGACATAGTGACAGTAAGTAATGGTGGACACAGCTGCCATATCACATGATGTACTGTCAGTCAGCTATTCTCAGTCTGTGAATGTCACACAGAAATACTTCAGCCATTGTATGGGTGTCCCTGGTGTACCATGGCTAGGTTAATGTTTTGTCAACATTTGTATCTCATCGCTGGACAGCTATGGCTAGCATACCTGACAACCCTGTATAGCAGGACTGCAGGTCATAGCCATTAGTACTGGGGGGACACAGGCCCATCCTTGGCAACAGAGTGTACATATTGATCATACAAAGTAAGGTTATGAATACATTAACAGATATTACTGTAACATAACTGTTTTCTAGGATTCTGGTGTGTGCCAGCCAGATTCTCCACATTGCAAGAACAACCATCAATTATTGTCCAACCATTTGCCAGACATCTTCATGTGTCTGGCAAAGGGAGCACATATATCAGGCACACGTACACATTCCACAAACATCCGTGTATGGGAGCTTCCTGTCATTCTGGCACACAAATGTTGCTGGACTGTCCCCATACACTTGTAGTACCACACACCTATCTGTTGAACAGTGGCTGTCTGACATGGTACTGCGACATTGCCCATGGGGGAGACACAACAGTAGATGGCATTTATGGGAGAGGAGACATACAGCACACTCTGTCACAGCACACAGGGATATAACTGGTATTGCTATTATGTTACTGAGATCCACATACATACTGTGTTGATAGACAATGGGGTATGATAAGGAGATAGCAATGGATAGTTCAGGCCAATTTGGATGGGCAGGGTCCGTACATAGTGGACAGCAATGTATGTGGTCTTGTGATGTGCTCTCCCCTTTGTCTTGAACAGCACATGTAGACAGAAGCACCCGCTATTTTCCACCACCAAAAATGATGTGATCCTGGATGGCCTATGACTGCATCACAACATCCTGCTGTTCAGGAGTCATCAGAACCATCAGCAATGTGTGGCACTGTGGGCTGACCTTGTAACAGCAATCAACCAGGTAGGACTACAACACAGGAGCTACAAGCAGGTTCGATACCAGGCAACAGACATGGTCAATGTTGTTTGACAAAGGGCTACTGCTGTGCTACGGACCATGATGTCACTAGTGGAGGGCCTGCAGCAGTAGAACCACTCTCAGCCATGGAGGAATTCTGGCAAACCTGGGATCAGCAACTAGCTCCCAAGCATCCATCACCCCATACATCGTGGAAGTAGGTGCCACAGCATCCACAGCAGAGGGGTGTCCATGTAAGCCTCCTGTGCTCATTACTGTAATACTGTGTCAGTCAGTGTGGCAGCCACTGCATACCAGTACACAGATGTCAGGTTAATCTGCATTGGGGGGTTTGTTTGTAATGCACACTTGTGCACACATACACAATGTTGACAATGTAGGCAGTATCACATTAGTTACTGTACATGTGGATATATGCACATATTACCATATAACATGCACTACTGAGTGTTGCTGACAATACCTCTTTCTCGCATTTCCATAGGTACGTCAGGTGTGGCCGGAGCCCAACAGCCTGTACCCAGTGAGTGTGATAGTGTTTTTGTATGGATCACATATACCCTAAGAATATTAAGGGCTTCCATTTAGCTGTACACACAACTCATATGCTTAGCCAGAGTATACTAATTGTATGTTCATTTTTGGAGGGGTTAACTGAAGTGCATTGTATTAATAATCACGGCGATGTATGTGGAGGGGCTGTAACAAATTTGCACTTTCCTTTGTGAAGGTCTATGCAGTGTGCTATACAGGGGGCATTAGTATACTCAAGATGGGTGCACTATATTTCAAGTGTAGGTCTATCACATACACTGACATATCACTTACCTCACAGGTATATAGTAGTGACAACATTAACTGGATGTAGATGCAGTGCATGTGGTTTAATTGGCCTGTCTTGTCTGTGTGTGTTGTTGTCTGCTTGTGTGTTGTGGATAGGATCAGAAATAAGATGTGATATGTGTAATGCAGTTGTGGCACCTCACCGGTATGTGTGTGTGTGGATCACTCTACATAATAGTGCAGGTAGTAATGTACTTATTTTGTCTTCCTTCTCACATGTGACCAAGGGAGATGGAGTCTGTCCCCCTCACAACCTGATGTCAGTGCCATCAGACTCTGGTAATAATGGTGGACATAGTGAGGCACAGATAGGGTTGTCAGGGGCTGAATCTGTCTCATCAATTGACATTCCACTTCCTCCCCCATTGTCTCCACACACACTCAGTATGCCCACACATACCAGTCCCTTGCAGGCACAGATATTGGACAGAGTGTAGCGGCATTGAGCAGGAGAGTGTGGTGACAATGGCATCAATGACAGTAGACACTAGCCATAGCCAGAGAGCTGGCAAGGTTCCACACATGCAGATTGACAGGGGTGCTCATAGGAGGACTGCTGCCCATTCACCACCTGTCACAGGTGTCTCATCACAAGTCACTTGATGCATGTTTCTGTCTATCATGGAGGTACAAGCATGCTTTCAATGCAACAGACAAATGCTCAGGATCATGGATGCATCGCTGTCTGACATCTGTGACTCCCTTTACCACATTGGTGGTGTCATGCATCATTTCACTGATGTAGTAGACAGATGGTTGGGTGAGACATTGTCTGTCCATGACAGCACATTGTCTGTGTTAGAACATGTGGTGGGTGTAGCGCGTTGGACGCATGGACATAGGTCAGCAACAACATCCGCTGAGAGTCCATGTGGCCATGCACACTGACGCTCCTGTAGTGGCAGCACTATAGAAGGGATGGTGCTGTCAACACCACAATGTGGCAGACCATGGGCACATGGTCCTCGCTGGTCCCATGAGCAGACACCAATCAACATCAGTGACTAGTACTGCATCTGATCCTGGGCATGGTGGTGCCAATGCCACTTCTGGCAGTGCCAGTTCCCATGTCCATGGGCAGAGATGGTGAACTGTCCACTCTGCCATGTACAGTCCACAGCTGTCCAACATACCCATGTGTAAGTCTAGCACATGCACACTTTCATACATCACTGTCACATACATGTCAGCAACAGACACACACAGCACCCCCACATGGCCCAGCTGATGACTCTCCCTTCCTGACTCCTACACATGATGTCAACTGTTTGGAACAGACTAGGCCTCTGGCACCACCACCACACCACACCCTGTGCATGTAATGACACCTGTGCCACATCTCTGCCATCCATACCATAGATGCAGGGACATGCAAATATGTGCCTGATGCACAGGGTGACTACAGTGCATTACTTGACATATTGTAGTATGGTTGTGTTATGCCATGACAGGTGCTGCATTCTGGCATATGTGATGGGTACACATCTAAGTGTCTATACCTTTGTTTTGACAGTGGTGTTGCAGACTGACAGATGTCTCTCAGAGCTTTGTATTTGTCTGTTGCAGGGGTCTGGGTGGCTACACTGTGGAGACTTGGGGCAATAAAGCAGCTCAGGATGGCATGGGAGCAAAGGAGATATATGACATCAGCAAGGTATAGCTGTATATGTGCATGGTTACCTAGGTGCTTATGTGTAGAACAGTATGTCAGGGGCAATGGGGCTGACAGCATACTTCTGCATGCATACCGCATGGCAAGGCATGCTACTCTTGAGACGTGTCACCTTGGTGTTCTGTACCTACAAATATAGGAGTTGCCAGATAGCATATATGCCTAGATAGAAGTGGGCTATGTAGGGCCAGTAGCTACTCACAGAGCCTTAAATGTATAACCATTGCACACACATAGGCAAGACAGACCCACTGTTGCAGGGGTATATTTACACACACTCACAGAAAATGGTGTTTTTGAGATTAGAACACCTATCTATCTAGTTGGAGATACTATAGTACTATGTACTAATCACATGCGCCACAGACCTTATGTGCTGTGAGAGTGTCTGCCACTGCTGTTAAGTTGGATGACATCAGCAAGGCCTGTAAAACAGGCCAATGGAGGAGTTAAGATGGACCGAAAATATATAACCATTGCACACAGATAGGCGAGACAAACACACTGCTGTGAGAGGATATATTTACACACACACTCACAGAGCTGCCCTTACTGAGAGTAGAACCCCTCCCTATCTTGTTTCATGCACTATAGCTCTGCTACATCTGTATGTACTAGAGGCTGAGGTCAGTGCTGATGCTGATGCTGACAATAGACCTATACTGAGAAGGAAAAGAGTATTCAGGCTCAGGGTAACCTTCCAGGAGCTACATGAGCTGGAGATTGCAGAGTGCTACAGTGTGGGCAGGGACATACTACAAGAACTGAGCTTTGCCACTCTCAACTCAGACCCAGAGCTAACAGAAGGGAACTCATCCCAGTGTAAATAAATGTATGTGAAGCCCTTAGAATACTAGCTACAAGTATTTTTCAAAGACTAACTGGGGACATGATGGGGATCTCACAGGCATCTGGATCCAGGGTACTCCACCAGTTCCTGGCTGCATTGCAAACACATGCCAGTGAGCATATTTACTTACCCCGCACCCCTGAAGAGAGGGCCAGCAGTATGCATCTCTTCCACTGTGTAGCACACTACCCTGTGGTGCTGGGTGCCATAGACTGCACTCATGTACACATCAAAGCACCTCCTGGTGTGGAGGGTAGAGTCTACATCCACCGCAAGGGGTATCACTTCATCAAGTGCCAGGTCACGTGCAATGGCCAGGGCATTATCATGAGTGTATGTGTTGGCAGCCCTGGCAGCTATCATGACTCCCATACCTGGCAAATATAACAGCTGTACCAGAATGCTTTCTGGGGGGACTTCCCATGCGGCCACCTACTGGGGGATGCTGGCTATGCACTGAAACTGTGGATGAGGACACCCATCAGAAATGCACACACACACACACACCCACCGAAGAACCCCATAAGGAGGCACATGCACAAACTAGGAACATCATAGAGCATGTTTTGGGCTGTTTAAATCACAGTTTAGGTGTCTCAATATATCAGATGGAGCCCTGCAGTACTCTCCAGCAACATGTGCACAGATGTTCTCAGTATGTGCCATACTACACAATATGATCCTGCAGAAACAACAGCAGCAGAACCATCACAGAGAAGGGGCACAAAGCCCCCCACCAGTGCTTAGGTCCCCACAGCCATAGGAGGACTCAGAGGAGGAACCGCTGTGCCTATCCCTGTAGGCATATGAAGGTGTCCCCAGTATGCCATGGCCATGGCAAAGAGGCAATGCATAGCACATGCACTGACAACCTAGGGTCCTAGGGACTGAAACCTCACTCTGACTCACATACATAGTAAAAAGGATGCCAGCCATACCACACAACCTGTACTTTACCATGTATTGGCTGTGTACTGTGTGCATTAGACAGAGTCATCCCTGAAACACAGGTCTCTCAACTGCTGCATCCACAAGGTAAGTCACTCTCCTTCACTACAAATGTATGGGGCAATAGACTATGGTGGCATATGTATGGACCTGCTGCATATATGTAAGGGAATAAAGTGGGTTGCTGGGCTACTTGCAGAAAACTAACAACTACTTGGGACAACAGGTACTGTATCCAGTACTGGGTACCCCATAATATGCAGTAGGTCACAGGGCAGGAAAATCCACTGCAGTATGCAAGGGTAAAGCCAAACAGTGGGATCATATGACAGACACAACTCTGTGAGTGCTAGAGTCCACTACCCCAACACATCACTGTTCCCATACAACTGTAGTAACAGTATGTTTGCAAGGATATATCTGCAACCACACAATCCCAGGGCTGTCACAAAGGACCTGCTCAAATGTCTTATTTTACAGAAAACACAGGGCTCACAGTGTATGTTTGTCTGTCTGCTGTTGATAGTGTGAGGAATTAAACCTCACCTTCTGGTGGCTCACTGGGCTACGTACATTAGCATGGTTAATGGTGCTGATGATTCGAAGCTGGTTGCATCTAAAACTTTTGCATGTGAGGTACTCTTAAGGTAGAAGTCCTACAGAGTGTCAATATGCCATAATCTGTTCACACCAGAAAGCTGGACAAAGGCAGAGACAAGGGGTGGCAGAGAGCCAAACAAACAGACATTATACATTCTCTGAGTAACCTAGTAGGTTGCTAGTATAACAGCAGGTTGCAACAGGTCAGATTAGCAGCAGGATCTAAAGGCCATCACTCAATTGTGTCAATATTTTTCTGTGGGCTCCATGTAATACTATATTACTGGGAAACTACAACTCTATGAGGAACATAGCATATATATGGAGCAGAATGCTGGACATCCTGCAGAAACATGTACAGTAGGAGTTATGTAGACTTTCACCCTGTGTCTGCTATTACAGCATGTACCCCAGTCACATCATACCAACAACCACTTACAGCAGAAAATCTGTACAAAGCCAGGAACATTAATGGGACAAAGGCCCAAATACAAGGGGAAGGATTAACTATTGGCCAGACAAATGTATAAAGTGCAGCAGGCCATGAATTAACATGGGCTTCCTGATGTGTATGGAGTCAGTAACTGAAATATCTGTCAGAATTTCATAATGTCAGTCTATAATGATTTGCCAATAATGTACCAGAAATCCACAATGCTATGTATAATGTAACATACATATGCAGAACTCTGTACATTCTATTACAATCCTCACACTCAATAGGTATGAGACATATATAATAGTGTTAGTGTAATAGTTAAAAGGTATTTATATTTTACTATTATCATTCATCAATAGACACATATACATTTTTATCGTAAGAATTGATGGTTTATTTATTTATGTAAACAGTTATTTTTGTTTTTATATGTCCTGCATGTTTAAATATGCAAGTGGGCAAATTTTGATTCTATGATTGCAAGAGTATGAATGGCTAATTAGTAGCACTGGTTAATTGGTGATAATATTTATTGACACAAGTTGAGTGATTGTACTGTTTCTGAAGAAGTTCTGTATTAAAAGAATGAAAGCGCTAAAGACAGCATCTCTGGGTCGTATTTTGTTTTTAAGTTGCTTCATGTTTTTTTAAGTCTTTTCATGTGTAAACACTATTTTTGCTCCAGTTATGGCTCAAGGGCTTTGTAACAAGTAAACACATTCAAGTTGATTATTTTATATGACTGTGTTGGTCTCAGTATATTTATCTGGGCCCTAATTCTTTTGGCAGAGATTTTATTTATTGCCTTTTATTCATTTTTATTGGTTTTTAACAGTCGTCTGGTACCTGGTGGTTTGTGGATAACTGTTGGCAGCCTCATTATATGTTTACAATGGAAGGTGAAGATACAGCTCACAACCTCACCATTCATCCAACTCCTGGAAGCATGGCTAAACTTATTAAAACATTAGCTGGCATCATCGATGAGGCGAAGGCCATTTTACAACAACTTTGAGGGAGTTTTGGAGCCCTGCAAAACAGAAATGAAAGTTCCAATGTTTTCTCATCCTCTTCCGATGAAGGGACTGTTATTGCTGTGGACAATAATGAACCTAAATCTACCATTTCGAGATTATGGCAAAATGAGGATGCCAACCTGTTCCAGGATGTCAACACACTGGGACAGGCTTCCAGGTCTGTGCACATCACTCATACACCTTTTGACTTAAAAGGTTTTTTTTTGAGTGAGAGAAAAAAGTTTTGAGACTTAAAAGTCTAGTATTAGAAAATTATTACTTGAACAAATGTATTGAAATCAAACTTATACCGCTGGGATTAAGAGTTTCTACTTTTCCCAACAGTATTTCACTAAAAGATAAAATATATCAAAATATTAAGGACATATACAATAAAGGCAAGAAAACAAGCTGAGTAATGCAAGTCACCACACCACAAATCAGGCAGTTTGAACCGTTTATTTGTAAAGCGCTTTTCGTCTCAGGCAATCCCAAGACTTCTTCAGACAAAGTACTAATACACATGCCCCTTCTTATATCTTCCACAATTAAATCAAATGGCACACCATTGGTTAAAAACATCGATTCATTAAGTATGCTAAACAGCTCTAGGTCAGGGGCCACAAGCCTGCCCCTTTATGAGCAAATCACAACACAATATAATATAGTATAATATAAGCAAAAATGACTGCTTACATTCGCCTTATGCATGACACAGTTTCAATCACTAAGCTAAAATGCAATGCCTGCAAAAAACTGTCATGCATTTCAAACTAACTTTCATATGAAGACATGTTTTACTCCCTAATAGTAGGTCACAACCCAGTATGAAAGAAACATGCTGCAAGCATGCCTGTTTAGTTGTAAACATCTACAAATAAAATATCACACCAATTGTTAAAAGCATTAAAACATTAGGTATGCCTAACAGTTCTAGGTTTAAAATCACAAATCCGTCCGCTGTGAACCAGTCACAACTCAGTGTAAAAAGGGACGGATAGCATGCTTTCACCTTTAATCATGAAACAATTGAGCATAAACATAAAAATAAAAATTAAAAACCTAAAAGTCAGTACCTACAAGTAAAACTGTCATGCAATACTGACAGACACAGACAAGCAACATCAAACCCCTGAATTTAAACTTCAGGTCATGTTTAACCCAATAAAAGAAGGCAAAGACAAGAGGTGCAAGTCCACCAGATATAAACTGGTCACGGCACCGGTCAAAAACAAGCACCAAGCTGATTTGTAATGTTAATCGTGTTTTGACCCTTGTAGGCAGGTCTAACACTAAGTAAGAGAACTGGTTGTATGCATTTACTTTATACATACAACAGTTAACATAATAAACTAAAACACAATACTCACAAGTTAAGGCTATCAAGTGACACATGCAAGTATTAGGTCATGTTTGTCCCAGTCAAGAGCACAAACTCTAAAGGTGTAAAACCGCTAGTTGTAAACTGGTCATGGCACCATTTAAAATTACTGGCTCCATGCGATTGCCTTGTGGCATAAAAAATATGTTCAATCACTTACCTAAAGGCAAAAGCTGCCATTTCTGATAGACACAATCTAATCAATCTAATTGAGGCAAACAAGTTACAACAACATCTACTTACTTAAACTGTCGATGGTGGACAAAGCAGTGATGCCAAAAATGTGTAACATAGTACATGGCTACCATAAACAGTGGGTCGCCACTACTCCTACAGTTTATATAGTAAAAACTGGTAAATACAAGCTAACAATTAGAATCTGTTGGTAAAACTAAGAGTCAAACCTGTTCCTGTGTATAATAAAAGAATGGAGACACCTACTGGAAGGAGGTTGAGATACAACCCATTAAACAACAATGTTAGGATATACAGAAAATATATAGAAAGAGAGAACATAATAGAAAAAAGAAAAAATGTGTTAAAAAAGTTTTTACACAGATGTCAAAGGAAATGACTGATGAATAAATAATCAATCAGCAGCAACTATGAAACAATATATATATATATATATATATATATATATATATATATATATATATATACACACACATATATATATATATATATATATATATATATACACACACATATATATATATATATATATATATATATATGAAACAATATATGTAATGAAGTTGTCAAAAGTGATATGGACTGTTGAATCCTGAACTCTAATGCCCAAGTACTAGGCAATGGAAACAAGTCATCTTAGAAGACTCTTCAATTTTAAAATGCAATGAATGGAGCACATTTCATTTAAACCTGGATATCTGCTGGCATTCGTGTGGATTTACCACGTGAGTTCCAACACTTCAAGGCGGACGGTTTCAGGGCCCCCTCTCTCATCAGAATTTACACAGTCAATAGCCTTGAACAAAAATTTATGGTTGGTGTTGTCAGCTACATGTTTTGCCAGTGCATTGACTGTTTTTAGTTTCCTGATGTGGTACGTGTGCTCATAGACACGTTCCCGGAGTTTCATGTCCGTTTTGACGATGTAAAAAGCTGGACACTGTTGGCACTGGGCAAGGTAAACAATGGCTTTAGATTGGCAGTTGAACTTGTGCTTAACTTTGTATTTTCGATCTCTAATTCTGAATTGTTCCCCTGTATCCATGTGGGAGCAAAAATTGCACATGTTGCATTGAAACATCCCTATCCTGATGGGGGGGGTGCAACTCATTGACCTCCAAAAGATGTTTTAGGTTCTTTCCTCTCCTCCAAGTGATTTTAGGGTACTCTGGTAGTTTATTTCTAAGATTGTTGTCATTTCGAATGAACACCCAGTTTTTCTGAAGGATGGATGAAACTATCTTGTAGTCCATACTGAATGATGTAAAAAGACTACAAGGTGGTGGAAGTGAACTCTCAGGTTGATTGGTCATGAGCTGGTTATTTTGGAACATGTTGCCATGAGGGCCTTTTAAAATTGGTTGGTATGTTCCCTGTTCTCTCTTATGACTAACCTCTTGGATTAGCTCATCCACCAATTGTTTGGGATAATCCCGGCCCAGAAACATAGATCTGAGTGTGTTACATTCCTCAGTGAAATCTGAAAGTTTTGACACCATTCGAGCTGCCCTGACAAGCTGACCTTTCATTACAGATCTCTTTTGATAAGTCAGGTGACAACTGCTGTAGTGAAGGAAGGTGTTGGAATGTGTCCTTCCTGTGAATTTTAGCACACAATGCATTCATGCTTAAATCTTTCCACAAATCCACATCCAGGTAGGCGATTCTGTCAGGACTAAATGTGTGGGTAAAAGAAAGAAAATTAGTGGTGGAACTGAAGAAATCTACCAGTTCTATGGCAACTGCTTCACCACCCCTAATCAACATGAATATATCATCCATGAAACTAGTGTAGAAGGCAGTTTTGTTGTTCATAGCTTCATTCTTCTGGATGATTTCCTGTTCCCAATAAGCCATGACCAGATTGGCAAAACTGGCACCACAAGGTGACTCCATGGCTACCCCTACTTTTTGTAAAGGAAAGTGAAAGGTCAGCTTGTCAGGGCTGCTGGAATGGTATCAAAACTTTCAGATTTCACTGAGGAATGTAACACACTCAGATCTATGTTTCTGGGCCGGGGTTATCCCAAACAATTGGTGGATAGCATACTTAATGAACTGATGTTTTTAACCAATGGTGTGCCATTTGATTTAATTGTGGAAGATATAAGAAGGGTCATGTGCATTAGTACTTTGTCTGAAGAAGTCTTGGGATTTCCTGAGACAAAAAGTGCTTTACAAATAAACGGTTCAAACTGCCTGATTTGTGGTGTGGTGACTTGCGTTACTCAGCTTGTTTTTTTTGCCTTTGTTTGTGAGTTTTCCTAGTTTGGACATATACATTAAAGCTGGGCTAGAAGTTCTTAAGGCCCTTATTAGTTTGAACAACAATAAAATTTCAACTTTGAAAGAGCAAATTAAAAGCTTGGACATTACGCTCAACAAACATCCGGATTTCCAAGCTTTTCAGTACCTTTTTCAGAATCTTTCTGAGAAATGTGAAAGGCTTGTCAATGACATTACTTATAAGAAGAAGAAAAAACTTTTAAGGGATTTAAAAAGTTATCAGCTTGGGCAAGCATTTTTGATTAAGAAGAACAAACTGAAATTTAACCAAGCTAATTTCAACAAACCGGGTACAGATAGGGGTTTGCACAGGCTGGACTCATTTGTTCCCTCTCAGACAGGTAATATTTTATTGGGTGGTTCAGATGGAACGCCAAGGGATATTCTCAACAGTCATTCTAGTGAGACTAGTGAGACCAGCGACTGAATTTCCCCTTCTTCTCCCCACAACAATAATAATATTTTTTTGTTCAACAGAAACAGAGGAAAGCAGTTTACCCCTGAATCAGGGAGCTTATACAGTAGTAACAAACAAAAAGGGGAATAACAGAGGATGTTAGAAAGAGAATGTCATGTATTCAACCTGAGTAATACAGTTGTTTCAAAAGATCAATTAAAGCTGTTATCTAAAGGCTTTTCCTTTCTACCAGCAAAAAGAGCTCCTCTTATGGACACCCTGTTGGACTTTAAACTGTTTATGAGAAAATTAAATTTGCAATATATTTTACATGGTGTTGAAATTACAGAGCATAATTTTGGAAACAGTAGTACATACAACCCTGGGTTAATACACACCTTAAATTTTTTTCTTCATTAGTTGAGACAGAATTATACGATACGTTAAATGATTAAAACAAATGGTCCAAACACCAATATTGAAATTTAAGTAAAGGGGAAATTATTGCATTAAAACAGTTAATTATAATAATATGAGATACATGAAGGTGGATAAGGGACAGGGTATAGTTATTATGAATAATAACACTTATTTGAGGCTATGCAGCAATCATTAGGTGATATTACTAGCTACAAAAAAAGTGTCTAAAGATTTTGTTAGACTTAATTATAAAAGGTAGATCTCAGTTTGTTAAACCTTTTACATCAGGGTTATATGGATTTCAACACATTTAAATTCTGCATGGTAAAGGAACCCCAACTCGGACACTTGTTTGGTGTTCCTAAAATTCACAAAAACCCTGTCCATCTGCCTTTTAGACCTGTTGTATCAGCACCTTATAGCAAAACAGGAAAAATATCAGCTTATTTAGATGAAATTTTAAACCTCATAGTGCAGAAAAGCAAATATTACTTGAAAGATTCATGGCTTTTTTGCTTTACAGGTGATGAAAGTTTTATGATTACTTTGGACATTACTTCCTTATATACATCTATTGATCAGGAAGATGGAATTGAATTTGTTAGACTATGAGGGGGATTCACGAAGCCTCTGTGTAAGACTTATAAGTCTTACACGGAGGCTGCAGTGTAACGGAGTGATGTCAGCATGCTCTGCATATTCATGAGAGCATGCTGACACACTCCAAAGGCTTACACAGACCGTGTAAGGAGGAAGGGTGTGTGTCAATACTGCGAGGCATGTAAACGGACACGCCCACAGAGGAGCAGCCCAGCCGAATGTACACACCCATGAGCTTGCCTAAGGAAATGTCAACAAACACAACAGAACACATGTCCCCCCAGACAATAAACAAATAAGCATAAAACTGAGCTTCTATTATTTTTTTTAATCATAAACAACATTTGCCCTGAAGTGCGCTCGTTTGCGCGGGTGTAACATTCGCTTAACCATAGTTAGCAGTCTGTGAAGAAGCTCATAAGTTCTACATATGCAAAATAAGGCAGGAAGAAATAGCGTAGTGGTAGACATGTCGTCTCATGAGTAGACTTCCAGGGTTCAAGTCCCAACCACCCCAAATTTTTTTTTCGTAAATAAGCATGAAACAAACCCCTGACACACATGTACAGATATATAATCATATTTATGTCAAATTTAACAAAATGGGCTATCTAGATAACATAAATGTGAGACCTAAAGAAAATGAATGCAGACCTGCTTAGAGATGAGCTACGCTCTACCAAGCTGAGTATGTGTGCTTATAGGTGAACAGTGGGTCACCATGTATAAATAAACTGCCCGTAGCTGAGCAGTGCTTTGCCACAGTAAAAACGTGTGCCAGTAGGCGATCTCAGCACAATATGCGTGCACACAGGTAAATAATACTGCAAGTAGGTTACCCCGTATGCGCGATTTGCACCTCCGCGCAAACACGCTAACCGGTGGGCACCGTAGAGCAAGCTGATTTAAAACTGCCTTTACTCAGAGACATCCACTAGCCTGTCTAGACAGACATGACCAAAAGAAAAAGCTATGCTGGGTCTTGAACCCAGGACACCATACACCATAGTCGAAGTACAGAAGCACTAGGCCAGGGCATTTGTACAGAGAATTGCAGAAATAGCATCTATATAGGAATGAATGCAAAGAGAAGCATGACAAAGCAGTTTTTGTGAATCTGATACATTTCCAAACTGTCCAATCACACGTAAGTGTGGGAAAAATGGCATATATAAGCACCATAGGCAGGAATACACAGCATAACTGATTGTGGAAAGTACCTGCAGTCAGAATGGCAGGAGTAGGGGAGGGCAGTCGCTTTCAAGCACAGCGTTGAGGCATTGAGGAGTCCAGATACATGGTCTGGCTCCTTGTCCATGATCATGAGGCCCAACTCATGCAGGGCCAGGTCCTGTGGGGTGCTTATCGAGCAGAGGTGTGGGACCAGTTGGCTTGTGACCTCACCAGTGCCACTGGAATACCTAGGACTGGCGAGCAGGTCCGTCATCATCATGCGGATCTGAAGAGACGTAAACAGGACCTAATGACCTGGTGGATC
>NC_056732.1:1760907784-1760930284 GCF_019279795.1 Protopterus annectens | reverse complement strand
AGAGCTCCACCAGATAAATCTAGGCACTAGAACCATGCTTTCAGAAGCCCAAACACACGCTCTATGATGGTCTTAGTTTGTCCATGTGCCTCATTATGGCATTTTTCCATGGATGTGTGTGCATGTCTGATGGGTGTCATCATGTACAGTTTCAGTACATAGCCAGCATCCCCAAGTAAATGGCCATGTGAGATTTCCCCCTTAGCAAACATCTGGTACAGATGTAATGTGAACCAGATATGGGAGTCATAATAACTGCCAGTGCAGCCAGCACACACATTCAGGATAATCCCCTGGGCATTGCACATGACATGGCAGTTGATGGAGTGATACCCTTTGTGGTTAACATAGATTCTACTCTGCTCACCAGGTGGTACCTTGGTCTGTACATGGGTGCAATCTATGGCACCTGGTACTTCAGGGTAGTGGGATACATGGTAGAACTGTTACATATTGCTGGCCCTCAATTCGGAGAGAGGGGAAAAATATGTGCTGACTGGTATGTGGTAGCATAGCATTCAGGAAATGGTGGAGTGTCCTGGATGCAGATACCTATGACACTCCCATCATGTTCCCAGCTGGTCTTTGGAAAGTACCTGTAGCTAGTATCCTAAGGGCTACACCTACCTTTGATTCCACTGGGATGGGCTCCCCTCTGTTGACCCTGGGTCTGAGTTGATGCCAGCAGAGGTCAGTGAGCTCTTGTAGTATGTGCCTGTCCACCCTGTAGCGCTCTACAATCTCCAGCTCATGTAGCTCCTGGAAGGTTACTCGGGGCCTGAACACTCTTCTCCTTCTCTGCCTAGGCCTATTGTCAGTAGCACCAGCAACATTTACTTCACCATCTAGCACATACAGATGTAGCAGACCTGCAGCAGCCCCTAGCATTATCTCTGTTAAAATTCCCAAGTCTGTTCTCCAATGGTCCAGAGTATTGCTAGAAACCAGAAAGTAGGGTGTATACATATTTTAAACAGGACTGCTGTAGGTGAAGAATGTGTGATTGGCTAACTATGATGCATTCCAGCTACCTACAATGTAATTAACATTACTGAATGGCCCTATTTTAGTGTACACTGTGTCATGCAGCATAACTTATCATTATAATAAATATTCATTCAATATATCTGTTTTACAGTCAGTACTGCCTATGTCATCTCAGTCATGTGGGTACCATGCTTGTGTGAACCCTTTAAGCTATGCACCACACTGCACAGCATGGCTTATACAACAGTAAATATTAATAATTGAATATATCCAGTTTTAATGACTTGCAGCCTATGTCATCAATGTCCCACGGGTGGTCTTTATGCATGAACATGTGAACCAGAACATAAAAGAGCCTATAAGTGACAGGATAACCCCCCCTCCCCACCAATGTCAGCCACATCCTGTGTAAACATCAACATGGTCTAAGAGCCTACACAAAGAGGATATGCAGACACGATTACTCCTTTTGCTGTTTAATAAATCCACCTCATTTGCATAGATATCCATGCTGACAGCCTGGAAACTGCAAGCTTCACAGTCATATGACCTTAGTAACAGCAGCAATGCACCAGTGTATGGACCTGATGCAAGGTCCTATAATACATTTCTGTCAAATATTATAAAATCCGTTTTTTTCCTCTTTTTTTTTTATTTTTCTATTAAGCATCTTTGCCCACTGTGGTGTGTAGTGCAAACATGCAGAGATCATTAAAAAAATATTAATTTAACTTACTCCTTTTCTCTTTTTGACATCCACAATATTAGTTTTGCTCATATGTGTATGTAGTAGGACACTTTCAGGGGATTTATGTCCATATTTCTATAGTTTTACATCCTCTTTTGTCTGTGTAGACTCCTGTGCATTCAATTTTTCCACGTACACTATGGACACTGACATGGAGTCTGCACAGATGCCTTTCTGCCTGTTGGATCACTCATTCTGCCTCATTTGCATGAGATTCAACTGCATATGAGGCGATTTGCATGCCAGGGAATTTTCCATGTTTGCATATGCGTGCCCGCTACTAAGTAGTGCTTACTGAATTTAAAACTGTTCAAACCCATATAGGCATCATGCCGTGATGCCTACACAAAAAAAAATCATGTAGGCTTTATTGAATTCCCTCCAATATCTTTAGTATAATATTTATTATCTACATCCTTTAGGAAATCACATGAATCCTTTAAAATACCTTCTTTTTGTATCCACATTGACTTTAATTTTAAGTCAATGCATTTGTATATAGGATGTGTCTTTGACCCATTTCCTGCCGCTAAGGGCCTCAATAGATCTTTGGTATTTTTCTGTACTTTGGAAATTCCAAATATAGATGGTATAGTGGAATTATCCATCTTTACAAAAATATGTGTATCTACATCTATTAAATCTTCCATTAATAAATAATTTAATGCATAATCAATCTTTGAATAACTATACAAATTTCACTTTAGAGACTATAACATACTTTCTTTCATCTCCTAAAAGATCCATCATCTTATCCACATACAAAATATTGTCAGTTATGACCGTCCCTCCCCCTTTATCATGTTTCTACTTTAAAAACACTCCTAAAGGAGCCAGATGCTCACAATGGAAAACTCAAGACTTCTGACTCTTCGTGCACTATTTATTAACACCAAACAGAAAAAATAAAGACAATAAAACAGCTATTAAGCGCTTTCATCCTGTTATCTAGGACTTCATCAGAATAAACCATAAACGCTTATCAGTTCGAATTTATATACCCTATCAAGTAATAAGCCAAATGGTGAAGCACTGGGATAATTTAAAGAAATTTTCCAAAATTATAAAACATACCTCTATTGCTTTTAAAAATCATTTTGAATAAAATTAAATAAATGTTGGTGCATTTAAAAATATGTAAATTAAAACAACAAAGTATACAAGTCAAAAATGTTAAAAATATTATGATTTAAAATCCTGTTAAGCTTCATTCTACAAATGTTGACTTATAATTCAACCATGGTTAAATACTGATATATTCATGTAGTCCTCGGGCATAAGAGGTTTGCAATCTTAACTGTCATTTAATTTCTGTCTGCTTCTACTTAACTAATCCAACAGTTGTCTTTCTTTCATGGAGAGGATAGGGCCCACCTTCACTTATGCAAAATGTTCCTTAACACTTTCTCCACTACTATCTCAACATTTTTTTAATTGGGAGTGTAATGGTGGATTATAAGTACTTTTTATTTTTAAAATCATGTACACTTTCTTCACTCTATCCATCCTAGAACATATATCTCTAAATTATTTTTACTGATGAACAGCTTAAGGTCAATTAATAGCTTATGAATATCACTTTACTTACTCAGAACAAATTTAAATCCTTTCATAAATAAATTAAAATAAGTAGTGTTCAAATTTAAGTTACTATAATTAAAAATATTATAGTTTTTATAGAACACATTATTATTTTGTGTAACGTTTTCTTCTTGGTTTAGCCTGTGTACTATTTCTTCCATTCTCTTATTGTCTTTACTCTAAAATTGTGTTCAATTTATTTACTCCCCCTGTTGTAATTGTAAACGTAATTGGTCATAGATCTGTCTTTCTATACTTTTGGATCATCTTAGGGGTGGAAATTCTAAGGGCTCATTTAATACAAAACCAAAATTATCTCCATTTTCTTTTCTCTCAACATTTTTGTACCCATTAAGCTGTTTTCGCCCTCGTGTCTCTTGTTCTCTTCTCTGATACTCTTCCCTATAATACTTTCCATTCATAGGGTGAGTCGTATCTTGTGCATTTCTATAACTTGGATAAAACTGATAACTTCTAACTTGTCTAGGCCTGGAGTAACTTTTCCTTTCCTTATATTCAGTTCTATCCCTCTCAAGTTTTTTACTTTTCATCCTTATTAAATGAATAGGTTTATCATCTATCTTCTTTCTGATATTAAAGTATTTACTTTTTTCTTCCTCTATTGTGAATAATAAATCATTAATAATTTTATTACGAACACTATATATCTGTTGATAAAGCATCTCCATTTCCATTTGCTTATATTTTATAATAGCCTTTATAATGGAAAATCCAAAGTTATCAAAAATATTCAGTAATTCTCTATGGAAGTCATAGCCTTCAATGAATTTATTGGGATACTTATAAACTCTTAAACCTTTCAATACCATATTACTATTTAAACATTCTCTTAAATAACAATTATCTATGTACAACATCTTATATTTCAGCATTAAATCATACAATAAATCAATATTGGCTTGATATGTGTTATTGTTATTAGCTTCAAATTGTCCAGAATATTCAAATGAATAGTTATTGTTTTGCAGCCATGTACCCAAATCAAAAATATCATTAACCTGTCTCTGTTTGTTAGAAATATGGGGTCCATGGATTACATTATTCTAGTCACCTTTTTTATTAAAATGTCTTTTCTCCTTTGGTCTCGCTCCTTCCACTTCATGTCTAACCTTATCCTTGGAGAACCGATCACCTGGTTCTGTACAAAACCTCCCTGGTAGTCTGCCATCCAAATTTATGTCTACAGAAGTTAAAACATAGTAATAACAGTATATTAATAAGCTTTTGTGGTATCAGCAGAAGATAACTTGCCCAGTATCTTATGAATTTGATTCAATTATTTGAGAGTCCTAGTTGAGAAGAATACAATAATTAAAATGTGAAAATACTGGTATAACTGTTACTAAGTTCCACCGAGGAAAAGAGATATTGTATTCATGTGCTATAATTTGTTGGAAATAACTTGATAAAGTTAAGGCTGGGACCACAAGCAGGACTCAATAGAAAAATAATTTCACTTTTATTAAACTGTTTAGTTCTTTTGTCCAGGTAAAGAACTTCTGTAGAACTGAATATAACTTGCAAACACACAGATATTTAGATTATGAAACAGTCACATGTTGGCTGCTTTTTCTACATTTATACTTTCTGCTACTGATTTAGAAGTAAGATGACCTAATAACCATTGACTCCTTGTCTTCCAGTGTCAGTGTAATATCAAGTCAAATACTATTCCTCATTCCTTCATGTCTGTGATAATCTTTAAATCCTTGTCTTGGGAGAGGGTGAGGTGAAATGTGATATGAGATTTGGTGTTAACTAGCTGCTTCCAGAGTGTCAGGTTTGACTTATCCATCCCTCATTTGCCTTCCACATGGCTCTTAACCAGATAGTGCACTGGAATAATTAGGAGATTGTGCCAGGAGCCTCAGTGTTCTTCTGCACTATGTGACTAAAAAAAAAAAAAAAAAAAAAAACGGCCCTGTGGAAATTAAAAAAAATAGGATTGTCCTCACTCTTCATGTTATGCATCAGATGAATAAATATCTATCTATATCTATCTATCTATCTATCTATCTATCTATCTATCTATCTATCTATCTATCTATCTATCTATCTATCTGTCTATCTATCCATCTATCTATCGATATATGTGTATGTATACATATATATATATATATATATATATATATATATATATATATATAGTTATTATTGATGAACAGATACCCACCTACTAACCAATATAAAGAAAACCCACCAGAAACTAAGCATGCTCTACCTCTATAACCTTTATATCACTCCCACTACTAAACTTGTACTCTCTAACACCTTCCTCATTCCTTCTCTGTTATATGGTGCCCCACTTCTTACCAACATTAAATGTTCTCTAAAAACAAAGCTATCCTCCTGTTATAACAAAATTTCTAAGTTTGCTACCAGCTATAAATCCTCCTTCCACCACTACAATGTGCTACACAAACTAAATTGGCTCGAACTTCCCAACCATCTTCCCTACATTCAACTTATGCATGCCTATAAACTCATCTTTAATCCCTCCATTTGCCCCTCCCTTGCCTCCTCCTACAAAATGCACCTACCCAACAGACTTCTAGGATCCGATAAACAGAATTTGCTTGAACTGCACAAGCCTGCTCATCCTCCAGGCAAACATCTACTATCCTTTTCCTTAGCTCACCTCTGGAACTCCCTGCCACCTCTTGTTCGTACTGCAGACAACCACTCTACTTTTAAGACACTGCTTCATTCCTATTTCAAAACCCTCTGGGAATGTTTCTGCTCTCATCCCACATGACTCACCTCTTTTTTCCCCATTTATTTTTATTTATTATTTTTTATTCAACATTTGTTTACCAGGAAAGTCCGACTGGATATATGTCCATTTTCAGTGGAGGCCCTTGGAGAAAAGCTCCAGAAAGCAGAGTACAAACACATTAGAAACAATATAAACATTTAGAGATAAGTATAATATGCAGTTTTCAGTAAGGTTACAAACATAGATAAAACATAGTAGACAACATCAAAATTATGTGGCTTCAATTTCAGACAATAATACACACAATTATGAGCTAAGTCCCTTCAAGAATGCATATACTTATTAGAGTTTATGATTGAAATGCTTAGGGAGAGTCTGCAGGAACAGCGGGTGGCAATTAGTCAGGGTTTAAGCAGAGACACTGCCAATGCTGATGGAAGTGTATTTTGAGGCTTTTTGAACTGGGTTAAGGAGGATTGGTGAATAAGTTTTGCAGGTAGCATATTCCAAGTTTTCCCTACTGAGTTGGCGAATAGAGAGCCCCCAGCCACATTAATGCTCTTAGTTGTTTGTACCAGCAGTTTGTCCACAGAGTGTAGTGACCTCAGGCTGCTGTATGGCTTTATGATCTTATTTAGTGCTGGTGTTTTTTCGGGTTGATATAGTATTTTGTGAGGTATTATAAGTTGGTTGTATCAGAGAAGACTGGGGAACTCCAGCCATCCTAGTTGAGTTAGGTTGATACAATGGTGGGTCCTAGAGGTAGCACCTGTGGCAAACCTAGCAAGATGGTTGTAACAACTAGCAAGTTTGGTAAGGTTGGCTTGGTTCAGGTTAGTGAGGAGGGGGGAGGCATAGAGGAGGGTAGATAGTAAGTGGGACCGAGCAATAGGGGTTCTTGCAAAAGGAGTGAGGAAGGGTTTAATCCCGTATAGGGAGCCCAGTTTTTTGTTGACAGATTTGATGGTTTTATTGACATGGATATCATATTTTAGTGCGTTATCGACTGTGACACCCAGGAGTTTTGTGTGAGTATCTGGGGATATAATAGTGCCATTGTTGGAACTTACAGTAAAGAATGGTGAGGAGGATGTGCAGGTGGGGAAAAATGACCAGTTTAGTTTTGTTGGGGTTTAATAGAAGCGGACAGTTTGCAAACCATTTTTTTACATCATTGAATGTATTCTGGGTTAGGGTCATAAGCTCAGTTGAGGAGGAGGCGGTACATATTAAAGTAGAGTTGTCTGCATATTGGATGCAGGTGACCTTGGGAGTGATGGTGGGTAAGTCATTGATAATGACTGAGAAGAATAGTGGTCCTAGTAAGGAGCCTTGGGGGTCTCCTAGAGTAATGGGTAGATATGTGGATAGGGTATTCTGCCATAAAATTGCTTGTTGTCTAGCAGACAGGTAAGATTGGAACCATTTAATGTTGCTACTATTCAGTGACAGTTCCTTCAGGGTGCAGAGAAGCAGTTGGTGACTGACCATATCAAAGGCCTTAGAGAGATCTAGCAAGAGAGCTGAGGTAAGTTTGTTATTGTTTCAATTGGTGTTGACAGAGTTAGAGAAGGATAGGAGGGCTGATGTGGTGCTGTGCTGTGGCCTAAAACCATGCTGATAGTTGGCCAGTAGTTTATTTTGGGTGAGATAGTGCATAAGTTGGTTGTGGATGCACTTTTCCATAATTTTGGCCAGTGGTGATAGTATGGCTATTGGTCAGAAGTTTGAGAGGTCTAAATAATTCATTCTTTTATGAAGAGGAATGACATGGGAAACCTTCCAGGGAGAGGGGATAGTGGCTTCAGTCAAGGTGTGGTTTATTATGATCGAGACAGGGTATGCAATGGCATCTGCCCCTTTTTATAACTATTCTGGTGAGAGGAGATCAGCTGCCAGGGTAGTGGGCTTTAGTTTGTTAATTAGAGATCAGATGGTCAATGTAGATACAGGTTGGAAGGCGAAAGGGAGTGGAGTTGTGATTGTAGAGGAGTTTTGAAAGGAGCTGGTGGGGGTAGTTGGCTAGCTAGTGATTGGATGGTTTTTGGTAAAAAAATTGTTAATGGTGTTAGCAGTTTCCTTTGGAGTTTTAAGGTCACAAGTTGAGGGGGTGGGGTGGAGGTTTGGCCTGGGTAGAGCAGTTTGTTTATGCCTGCCAAAAAATTTTGAAGTTTGTTCTTGTGTTTTTGCTGAAGGTGTTGATAGAAGTTTTTTTTTTGTCTAACAATGTGGCTTTCTTGGTATCATTTCTTAGTTGTCAGAATTTAATATGGTCAAGTGGGTCTTTGGAGGTGCACCAATTGTCCCATGTTTTATTTCTTGCTATGATTTTGGTTTTGGTTACTTTAGAGAGCCAGAGGGTGGTCATTTCTCACATTCCATTACTTCTCTCTTCTCTTCATCATACTGAGCTTCTCTGACTACGACCCTCTTCATTTTTCTCATTTATTCCTACTCTTGTTCTACTTTTTTTTCTTATTGTCCCACCCTTCTTACATTCAACAAATAACACCTCTTATCCCTCTATCCTACTTTAACTCTGCTAAGATTTAATGTAAAACTGTAATGTCAACCCTGTGTTATTTTACATTGTAACAAATCTAACAGGAATATACACCAATGGATTTTTCTTATTTTAACTGACTTATTTATGTGTGTGTGTGTCTGTGAGTGTGTGTGTGCGTGTGCTTGTGTGTGCGTGTGTGTGCGTGTGTGTGTGTGTGTAATTTTATCTTTTACTTTTTAACTGTATTTTCACTGCAATCGTAGATTTTTTTTACCATGTTATGTAATACCATCATTCCTCAATAGTATTACATAAATGTAAATGCACTGTCTTCATGTTATATTGTTGTACATGGAGCTGTTCTCCCCGGGGCTCCACTGAAAATGGGCTCATCATGGCCCAATGGACTATCCCAGTAAACAAACTGTAAAATAAAAACTAAATTAAAAAGATAGATAGAGATAGATAGATAGATAGATAGATAGATAGATAGATAGATAGATAGATAGATATTTTAGCAACTGGCTATATGAACACAGTCAAACAAGGCAACAACACAAATAGCTTGTTTATAAATTATGAGCATTTTCTATTTTGGGATTGCAGTCCTCTAGTATGCATCAGCATAGTGTTATTAATTTTTGGGACTCTCAGCTCACCTTGCAACACTAATTACAACAGCTCTAAAGATAAATGGGTGGAAGTAATAAATATACAGTGTACACTGATTTGCTTTCATCCATTACTAATGCAACACTCTCAAATAAGTCATCTAGGATAAACAGGCAGTAACAGCCCTTAAGAAATCCAAACTGACATGGGTCGAGGGTCTGTAGGTTACCAGTGTCCTTATTTATTAAATCTATAGTCATCTTTTCCACAGCCTTACAGATTAGGCTGGTCAGACTTATGCGTCTATAATTTTCCAGCTCCATTGATGCCACACTTTTGTACAAGGAGATGACTCTTGCTGTTCTCCATTCATTAGGCACAAAACCTCTTTGAAAGTTGACACTGAATAGCCTCAGTAGTAGGTCTGATGGGAACTGGTTCAGGCTGGCTAGTAAGCAGCGTGATATGTTAGTTATGTCCTCTGAGTCCGAGTATTTGATATAATTCACTATGACCTCTGCACAGTGCTGGGTATTGTTTCTAAGGTTTCTAAAATAGTTAAAGAAGGCTTTGTGGTTTTCATTTGCCTGGGAGGCAAGTTTTACCTCATATCTTGCTCTGGATGATTTGATCAAGTTAGGAGTTAACAGCTAAGTTCAGCAAGAGCTGTTCCTACTTTCTGAGAGTTGCATTATTTTTAGACACAATGAATTTTTCATCCCAGTTTTATTTTAGAGTATATTTCTATTTAGGACACATAAGGCAAAGGTGTTTACTTTTTGATGTTAACATTGCATATATTTTGGTGTGGGACAGCTGCATTCATGTACAGCTATTCACATGTGCATGGAATTTGGTTATTCCTGGTAGATTAGACTCATACAAAGCATTCTCTCTTAGCATTGTGGCTTGATTTTTATTGCAAACTGCCTGTTAAATACTGAATATACCCTAAATCAACACTTTTATCATAGTGTACTATATGTTCTTTCTTGTGGTTTCATGTTTCTTAACTGCACATAAAGTATTAAGCTAGTATTTTTAATGAAATGGAAGGTTAACTGAGAAAAATTCAAAGAAAGATGCAAAATCTCACCTCCTGACTCATTTTTGGCTTGTTGTGTTCCAGCTGCCAGAATTACAATGCATTTATGTTAATAACAAATGGCACTGTGTTAATATTTAGAAATGCAAGTTTATAGCAAAACAGATTTTTTTTTTTTTACTTCCAATATATCCAGTATTACAAATGTCCCCACTCCATCTATTGCTCTAATGTTCCACTACTAGTAAAGCCGAAGCTTCAAACAAGTCAAAGCTGAGTCTTTATGTAAGGACAGCTTTTATTCATGGAGACTTCTAATTAGATGTGAACTGTTATTAAATAAACAATAATAGCACAAATGCATACATATGAGATAGAAACTACCACATTAGCAGCAGATAAATCACAAACAGTATGTTTAAACCAGAAACTGATCATAACTATATAAGGATGTACTATTAGTTTCAAGTTAACTCTCCCGTTAGCCAAAATGACTGAATAATAATTGTTTACAGAAAATATGTCAGAGATGCAAAGGAACATTAACTTAATGTTTAAGTCTGTTTTTGGGAACAAGCAGCAGTACTATGCCTAAATGCCTGAGTTAACAGACATAAACATAGGGTAATAACCATTGCTTTAAGCAGAGGGTAGCCTGATCATGGGTGGTCCAATAAATAAATGATAAAATATTTAAAGATGCTCTGGCTTAAGAAGAACAGACACATTAACCAGAGCCCTTTCCTGGCCTTCATCAAAGGCAGTTTGGATCAATGGATGGGTGATCACAAATTCACACCTGGGTAAGCACATATATCCCCATGGAAAGGGGCAGCTTGTAAGAAACTAAATGCTCATGCACAAATCCATACCATGCTCTTGCCCCTAGGGTTCATATACTAGGTAAAAATGTATAATACTGGCTGGGCTTGTGAGGGTCCTCAAGCCATTAGTCTAGTAATTTCCTAAGAACCTAATAACCTATCAGAAACTGACTTGGATTTTCCATCTCAGGGTTAATATTATAAACTATGCATAGGAGCCTTCAAACCATGACCTCAGAATGTAGGATGCACTGTTAGTTGGGCATGATTGTCTTCTGAGAATATGAGGTACAGAGCATTACAGCAGTTAAGTTGTGATAACATCAACACAAGAATAGCTGTTGTCATGTTCACAGATGGAAGCAAACATTTGATCCATGGGATACAATTTTAGAAAAGCCCCAGGTACAAATCTCTACATTAGTTAAATCATAGTAATACCAGTATATGAATAAGCTTTTGTCATATCAGCAGAAGATAACTTGTCTAGTGTTTTAATACCGCAGTGGAAACTAGTAGATATTAGCGTAGAACTGTTCCTACTTTATAATCAACCAAAATGACACTGTAGAGGTGGACAATAGTATGAACCAACCCAGGAATCCACAAATCAATTTTATTTAAAAAAACATAAAATGCTTAACTGTTTCACCGCATTTTTCATCCTTCTCCTACTTCTACTGGTTATTTTCTCTCTATAAATCTATTCCTTAATTGGAGACATTCCTGGTTAAAATCCTCATCATCTGAGGTCATCCTGGAAGCTCTTCTTAATTGACCCTTAAGAATGCTTCTCTTCTGTCTGTATGGGTGCACATTGGTATAAATTAAATAAGAATTTAAAAACGTATCATTTTTGTATACCGTGGACTTAAATTGTTCTGCTTCTTCTTGTGCATGTATAGTAACATCTAAATAATTCACCCTTGCCCTTTCAATATTGTAGGTAAATTTAAGAAATTCATTAGTTGTAGCTATATATTGTAAAAATTATGATAAATTCTCTTCTGTATCATTCCAAAATATAAAGATATTATCCAGATATCTCTTATACATGCTCCAATACTTAACATAAAGGGAATTAAAAATAAACTTTTTTCTCCCATATGTGTAGTATAATATTACGTAACTTGAAGCACAATATGCTCTTATTGCTGCCCCACTTACTTGTTTAAAAAAAAATTCCCTTCAAAATGAATGTAATTGTTATAGAGCACTATTTCCATTAATTCAAGTAATACTCTAAAAGTTCTAAAGTTATATGCACCCTTTTTTACCACAGCCTCTTCAAACTATTAGGTCTATGTTATTGGGTATGACTGAAAAGAGATCTAAAATATCTACCATAACAAAGATAATGTCCACAATTCAATAAAATCTGTATAGGCTCCATGTAGAGACTACATGGACTTTTTCTGTGTACATGGCCATGGTTCCTCCCCAGCAGTGCACCATACATATTAGTTAAGGTGCACTGCTCAGGGAGATCAGAGGTACATGGATATTGAATCCATGCAAGTAGCAGTGTAGAGGCTGTCCCATAATTGTGGATTGTTCAGAAAATGTTCTGAACTGCTAGTAAGCACAGGGCAGCAAATTTTTTTTATTTATTTTTAAATTGTAATGTATGTTTGCACAGTGCTGCAAGGTGCTTAGAGATCTGAGCTGTGCTTATACATATGCACCTGACATTTGGTATATATTTAAAAATAGTAACTGCATATAATCAATTGAACCATTTTTTTTTTATTTTTCCTCCCTGTTTGCGCAGAGTGGCACACTGCTTAGCAATGCTGAGCTGTGCTTATACATATTTACCTGACATCTGTTATATGTCTACAAAATAGAAACTGGATGAATTCAATTATTGTAGGTCTGCATGGCTTAGCAATGCACAACCCTGAGCAGCTTTGCTGCGCACCGCTAACAGTTATCATAATAGTATATGTAAAGACATAATGCTTTACTGCACTATCCAAGTGGCTAGATAGGTTGAATGATGAGGTATACTGTAGTTGGTCTCGGGTTTGAGTCATGAGAACTCATATGCTTTACATTTGCTGTTTTGAGAATGAGTCAGCTGAATGTAAAATAAAAAATATAGTTATATTTAGCAGAGCTGCACGGTGCTATGCTCCACATAAACTTGGTCAATGGTCTACCCTGTTTGCATGATGCTCAGCTTTGCTTACATGGTTTGTGTGAGTTTGACCATTACTAAGTGATATTTTTTCTGAAAGTTGCAGTATGACATTTAAGGGTGGGAATGCATCCAATATAAAGGCCAATAGGTGGGAATCTGTCACTATTCTTTGGAGTTCTCACTTGACTGTTGATATGCCTGGTGCTGTTGGTGAGTTAGGGTGCTTTGGGTGCAGAGGTGGGGTACAGAGGAGTGCAGAGAGTTTGTTGGACTCCTGATCCAAACAAATTATGACCCTGGCTGCTGCAGGGCAATTACCAAGGCTCAGAATATAAGTCTGAGGCCTGGGAATGCTTGGCTAGAGACCTTACCAGTGCTATTGATATCCCCCCACAATGGTGAGCAGTGTCATTACCACTATGATGACCTGAAGTGAAGGAAGAGAGGAACTTTGGACACCAGAGTCCAAGAAACACAGGCTGGGCACACCCCACAGATATGTAAGTATGTTTCCCAGTGATTTATGTGTACAAACTGAATATGTGTAAAAATGGTATGCATAATGCTTTGTTTCTCTTACAACTGCAGAAGAAAGGACTCTCAGTATCAAATCCCATGCAGGGCATCCTGCCAGGATGAGGCATGAGTGTGGTGAGTAGGGAAACATCAAATCAATAATCTAATATACAATGTACATGTCAAGATAAAGAAGTATTTATAGAGTTTGCAGTCATAACAGTCAGGTATAACATACTTAGGAAATGTAATATGTTTAGTAAACTGTCAGTGCCTACCTGAGATGGTAAACCAAGTTAAGTCAAGTAACCATGCAATATTGTGTAGTATAGCTTATAAACATCAGTTGAGGTTGTGGTCTACCCAGATTAACAGTCACTGTTCTGCTGTGCTCACTGTGTGAAATATGCTATAGATTGCTTTAAGACTTAGAGGTCTGACACAGCTGACCATGCTGTAAATGCCAGATTTGAAGCAACAGTAATAAATACATTTTAAATGGAGATGGTGCTGTGAAATGTGCTGCTTCAAACAAAGAAGTGCTCACTAGTTTATAGGTTCATAAGTTCATAGGTTGGTACTAGGCTAACAGCCCTAGGGCCAAAACAAGCCTAGCCATAACAATTCCCTGACTAGTCTTTTAGTCACTGCATGTGTGTTCTAATCTAACACCAGTCAACTCTACAAAAGAAATGAATAGACTGCTGAAAAAAACTGTCTGATAAAACTACTGCAATCCCCCCAGTAGGTTTCAAGCCTGTGTTCTGGCAGTTTGCCAGTTTGTCATATAGTGCTATATCTTCCATCAACTCAAAGAACAAGGTGTCTGGATAAGGTAGCTGATGTTATGGCCAGATATGCATGTGTATAAACGCCAGATTTTATGGTACATTATCAATAAAAGTTTAAAGCAAGATTGTGCATTTAGAAGTAATCTGTTCAAATAACTGTGCAGTATGGCTGTATTCATTGCATGTGTGTTCGAATCTGACACCAGTCAACTGTAAAATGGAAATGAATAAAGACTGGAAAAATCATTGTATAATAAATGTAATGCAATACCCCAAGTAAGGTTCAAGTCTGTATTATGGCCATTTATAGTCAAATAATGCTGTTTATACCTCCCACTCTAGAAGCAAGGTATATGGGTATGGTACCTCATGTTCTGGGCAGATATCCGTGTGTATATGTGCCAAATTCTCAGGAGCAATATCAATAAAATGTAAAGCAGGATTGTTCCTTGATCAATACTCTTTTCCAATAAGTATGAAGTATACCTTTGTGCACTGCCATGTCTTTTCTAATCTGGCATCAGTCAAATGTTAAATGTAGTGCACATGTTTCCTGGGGTCACAGCTTGTGGATTCTAATCCCATGGCAGCCAACTAAGAAATCACTGTCTGTCTAGTCTAAATAGTTTACATGAACAAACATTTCAACCGCCATGATTTTTCAGAATGTAATGACTAATGTCCCATATGTCTGGTCCTTGATTAGCAGATGAATGACATTACTGGGAATGCAATTTATTACCAAATCCATTTACAGAACACCTTGGTAGTAATGTTTGAGCACACTATGTAAAACAGTTATCTGTAGTTGTGTACCTGCATTTACTAATGTTTGGCCCATACTGTTCCATGCTAATAGATTGAGGGCTATGTACATGTAACATCTACTCAATACTTGGAGCCACTGTACACACAGGGGACACTGCAAACCTGTAGAAGTATATATTATTAGTCTTTGTAGTAATATCACCTTCAAGGTCACTAATGGTGTGTTTTTGTCTCTCTCCCTACCCTTTATCTTCTCTAATTTATTATTATGAAATGTATTAATTTATTATTGTTATTTATTATTATGTCATGATATTAATATATTCTTTTAAATTAACTGTTATGTTGGCCTTATGAGTTGTGTCATACTAGTTTGCTGTTAAAACACTTACCATTATGCTATTTATTGTTCTGTTCCTCATAATATTCCAAATATGTATTTGCATTAATCAATATTATCTTCCATTATGTTAATACTAACATTGGTTTGGTTATTACTTATCTTACCTTATGTTTATATCTAATTTACTACAGGGCAACAATGTAGGTCTGTTTCAGGTGATCCACCTACTTTGCCTCCATCAGCTGTGGCACTGGGGCCTAGCACTTCTAGGCTGCAGCCTGGTGGTACCCCATTTGCTGCTCCTGCACTACCTGTAGCAATGGGTAGTTCAACCCCACCGACTGGGACTGAGTCCCCGTCTGGGAGTGGAGGTAGAGAGGTAATTTTATCACCCATCAAGAACTGCCAGGTTTGCTGCACAGGTAGGTATGCTGAACTGTCAGACACCTGTGCCAGATAGAGGGCATGCTCACCATCCTGGTGGAGCAGCCTCACACTGGACACCAGCCTCCACCAGTGCCACCACACGGACAGTGAAGAAGCAGTGCTGACAGTCCTATGAGTGAGGACATGAATCCCATTGCTACCTTGTGGATGCTCATATAACTGAGATTCCACAACTTTCTCCCCCTCCAAGGTGTTCACCACCCCTTGTGTCACACAAGCAACCTTGTCTGCTGTCTTGTCTGTTTGCAAATGTTTCCTCACCTTCCCATCTTACCATCCCCCACCTGTGCCTATGTCCCTTCCCCAACATTCCAATCTCACCTTAAAAAAAAAAAAAGCGGTGCCTGTCCCCCCAAAAAATTTCATCCCATACATAGCTCTCCATTCTGCACGTGTCCACAGACACACTTAATTTGGTACAATTGGCTTGACAATGCAGTTATGTTGTTGTCACCCCTCTCTGGGGGTCACAGTCCAAATTCTCCTAAAAAATCTGTCACAGTGCACAGTTGTTGTTGATAAAGAAATGGATAGCTATGGTTCTTTACACCCATCATGCACATCCCTACCTGCCTTTCACTATGTTTTCCCCCTGCTTGCTCCCCTTTTCACCACTGTCCTATCTCCCCATTTTTCTTTTCTTTAAAGATTTTTTGCTTGATGAGGACGGTGAGCCCCATCACTTTGCTATGCTAAATAGTGCTTCAATGATATGTTTTTGTAAAAATATTAATTATATTCAAAAAGCCACACCTGTGCTATATTTCAAGTCCAGGACCATCTCAACTGCAGAACAGTGGTTCAACCCACCAAGTCAAACAGCTTCTAGTTAATACAGGTGTGTTATTGAAAACATAGTAATGCTCAAGTTCTCATCATTAAGCAAGTTTAAGCAATGCTGTACATTGTGCTGCACCACAAAAAACAGCTAAAAGAAATATAGAAAAAATAATACTGGAATTGGTGCTCTAGTACCAAAATACATCATTATAAAGCCAAACATATAAGAAAGAACATAAGTGAGGTAGCTAATAGCAGATAACCCTGCAATTATATGTACAGCATGTAAAAATACACTTGCTAAAACAATGTAAAACTAGGATTTTAACTGGGACTCTATTAGAGAAATACAGTACTCTAAACCCATACACATAATACCTCCCAACCTCTTACAGCAAGAAATCTGGACAAATCCATAAATAAAAGTGGGACAAAGGCCCAAAAATATAGACAAATTTTAAATATTGCTCTTACAAACTTAGAAAGATGATAGACTAATGGCTATTGATTTAGTGTGTATGTTCTGAAGGATATGAAGTCTGAAATGCAACATGCATGTTTTGAAGGACATGAAGTCTGAAACTCAAATGCCTGTCATTATTTTCTGACATCAACCTTTAATGTTTAACACAAATTTGCCAGAAAACTACAGTTTTATGAAAAACAAGCAGAATATAAGAGAGCAAAATTGGATATGCTGTAAAAATCTGTACAGTTGAGATTATGCATGTAAGTGCAGTCTGTAACAGAAGATAACTGTGCAATGATATCTACAACATGTAAAAACACAGTTGCTATCTCAGTGACACTGTAGCTCAGTCTGTGAAATGCATTGAAAATAATATTTTTTGGTACACATGGTCCTGTGTTCAACTAAAGCTACCTCTGGCAATGAAGATACATGTATGCGGATATCAACATTATAAATTGTGATCTGCATGTCTGTCTTATCATCTATATATCTACCAAAAGCATTAAAGATGGAATGTCTGCATCTAGGTAATAGTACACAAAGGTCTACAGTTAAGACCACTGTTAACTCCTCCTAGTACAACACTAGAAAGTGCAGAGAATGTCAGGTCATGCATTAGCCTGAATTCCCACAGGGTTTTGAAGTGCGTACTGAAAATGTGGACCATTAATATGACACTGCAGCCCACATGACTTGGTACCTGTCAAACTGCATGACATAATGGTTCATCTACCCCCTTACCTTTCTCTAAGACACACCAACCATTTTACCTTTGATTGCGGTACTGATACTGTTGGCTAACATGCTTACCTTAAACACATGCCTTAATTTCCAGTGAAATAGGTACCCTCAGTCTGCCTCTGCTTGTACAACAATGCTGCCACAGGTCCCACACTTACTCTTATAACTTGTTGCCCTCCAAAATGTTCACCCTCTCTGCTGATGCCTATTACCTACAGCATCAGCTTCAGCTTCAGCTTGTAGCACACATCTGTATGTAAAATGCAGCTGCTACAGATGTAGTCTCTGCAATGATTTAGTATCTTTACCCCAGTAATTTCCAGCACAGCATATGAGAAATGGGGTCTAATGTACATGGAGGCCATATATCTTGTTCAGTGGTTATATGTCATTGGCTGATTATACTTAAAATCAGCTGTGTTGGCTGCAATTAACATTTTAGAAGCACAGATTGGTTAAGAGCCAATCACCTGGTAATGAGAACCATGTTAAAAAGGTAACCAGCTAGCTAGGGGACCATGGTGCATGAGAGTTTCTTCACAGGGTAAACTCATACCCACAACCTTTATATATCTGCACGTATCAACAGAGGCGTATTGAACTCCATCATGTATGTAACCCATTTGTTTACAACATGATGCATATATGTGAATCTACTTAGGTGGAACAGGGATTACAGCATTATGTATTTTTTAGAACTGTAATGATGATATGTCTTTGATCTACAGATTTGTTATACCTACCGAGGAAGTACAGTACATAAAGGATGGAATATTTTTTGATAATGTGGCCCACTGATCTCCTGGGAATGTCCCTTTATAACAGTTATAATAGCACACTGCTTTTTGTTTGGCACTCTTGTTTTCACATATTATCAGGAGGGTTACTACTACTGGCCATACTACAATGGACTCCTGTGTTGGATGTGTGATCATACATCAGTATCTGTCAGGGCTCAAACAGGAATAGCTGACTATTGGTAGTATCCTTGTTGCATCCCCACCCTTAGTATGTTTGCACACTGTGGAATATAAGATGTGTAATTAAGCATTGAATACTGCCAACCATTATGTTATTGCTGTACCTGTACATAGTGTGCTTCTACATATGTGATCCTGAGATGTGTTTCCATTTTGTTCTTTCAGGAGAAGTGTATGCAAGATGCCAGGGTTCTTTTACAGATGCTGAGTTTGATATCATATTGGAAAGCCTGGATAAACATCATGAACTCCTGCTGTCCACAGTGAGGCAAAACAGGGAACAGCGGGCAGCATTGTGGGCTGATCTGGTCTGTCATGCTAATGTTGTTGGTCACCAGAGCAGGACATATGAGCAAGTGTGACACCATGCAACTGACATGATAAATGCCGCAGTCTGAACAGCAGCAGACATAGCCAGGGATTATGGTATCATCAGTGGAGGGCCTGCAGCTGAACAGCCACTGTCAGGCACTGAGGATTTCAAGTTACCATCAGGTACTAGCATGGCTTCTGACCTTGGGCATGGAGGTACTGGTGCAACTACTGGCAGAGCCAGTTCCTGTGTTTGGGGCTGGAGACAGTGAACTGTCAGCTCTACCATGCATGGCTCAAAAATGTCCAACATACACACATGTAGGGATAGGACTCTGCCTGACTGTGTTCACGCACACACTCACACACCACTTTCACAATAAGGTCACCTACAGACACTCACGGCACATTTCCATTGTCCATCTTGACTGCTTTCCTTCCTGACTCACACACATGCTTTCAACCTATTGGGTCAGCCTAGGCTTCCTGTACCCCCACACAATACACTGTGCAAGTGGTGATACCTTTGCCACTTCCCTGTCATCCTTGTCATCGATTCAGGGAAATAAAGCTATGTGTCTGATGCACAGGATGACTATATAAATTATGTATTTGTGTAATCCATTGTTACCTTTGGCATGCCACTTGTACTGTTCACTGACAGATACTGTATGCTGACATTTGTTGTGACTAAACCACATAATTTTCTGTACCTTATGTTGTATGATGTTGTAATGGCTGTTTATGTTTCAGTTTCAGGATTCTTTGGAAGACACCTATGGATACCCAGCAACAATTAAAGCCATAAACATCACATCACAGGATGGAATGTCAGCACAGAAGAAAAATGTTTTCAGAAAGGTACAGTCTTATAGGTGCATGACTCCATAGGTTCATATGTGTATAAATGGCTAACAAGGACAATGGCTTCATTCAGACTACTTATGGATCCCTATTCTCTGAAATGGTCTAATACCTTTGATAAGTGTCAGCATTGTGTTGGGAGCTAACACATCTACAAGCTGTGGTGATAGAGATGAGCCATCGACAAGTTTTCTGTGTCCATTACAGACATTTGTCCTACACCAGTTATGATTGTCTTGTTCTGCATCCCATTGTGTAACATGCACATGATGTGCATTACAGCAAAAGTGTTCTTCACATGGTTGGGGAGCCTGTTACATATAGGGTATACTGTCTGGGTTACATACCTGTCTCTCCAGCATGTGTGATTTATACCACAGTGAAGGTGTAGATGTGTAGAACAGGTAATTGTTTGTCCTGTCTTGGATATGCAGGAGGTACACAGTGGGGTCTGACACATCCCTGTATAGCAGCCATATACCTCCCTTCCAAAGCATGTAGGAGAATACACATTTATGGCCTTGACATGCTCTGCATAGGACATGTTATCTACACTATGCATTGGTTTACCATGGGACATCTGTGGCTGTTACAGTTGTTAGATATGCATGTGTAGTTACATACCAAAGGTGGCATTGCACTCAATGATAGGTGTGATGAGTGCCAAATACAGCATAACAATGACAGTCTGGAATTACATGACATTCCTTTCTCTACTGGTTGTACAAAATTGAATGGATCCCTACATCTTAACGACCAGTGAAAGTCTAGCTCACTCTCTGTGTCCATAAGTCCCCGAGTAATGGCTCGGCTGTGTGTGGCATTCAGACAATACCATATAGTCCAGAGGTGGATGACTTCCAAAAGGATAGCATTGTGCTTTCCTTGGCATTAAGTGTTGTCAGTTGTTCTGACAAAAACTGAATGTGTGTCTCAGCCCATCCTGAATAACTGTTGGTTCTGTGTGGGGTTCAGTGTCATCTCCTAATTTGCAATCATCTGAAAATGTAGTCAGTCAGAGGTCACTGACATTGGTCATGACTGCAGAAAAGGGACTGGCTAGAAGAGGCCCTCCATGAATGATTTGTGAGGGAAGTCCACTGGTGACTTGCCTTATTGTAGGGGTGGGCCAACCAATGCTATCTTCATGGATAAACACTACCAGACACTTGGCTATCCACAAGCTGACATACTAATTTGTAAATAAGCTATGCAGTTTTTCAGCAATGCCTGATGGCCTAATATTGTCATATGCCTTGTCAGGCCATGGTAGATGGTGTGGGTCATGCTCCCCTCATCCATTACATAGTTTAACACTCAGTGAGGTCCACCGGTTAGGGTAGGCATGATCTGCCTTTGATCAGAACAAACTGTGCCTGGTCTAGTGTCTGTAGGAGTGTGACATTGTTATTAATTATTTTCATTTCCATGATAACTCATTTCATGGCTTTAAATATCAGATGACTGAGATATCTGGGGACAGTGATTGGCAATGCATGCTAGTTGTCCTCTGCTGCCAAGTAAATAGTCATCCAAGGTGTCTGTATCTGTACAGAGCACAGACAAACAATGAAGGGAAAGAAAACATGTACACCCTGTGAAGGTAAGGTGGGAGATTTTACACAGGTATTCTGCAGTTGGAAACTACTCAAGCAGTGTGTACTGAAAGGACACAATTACCTTGTGAATAATGTGGAAAACAGGGGAGTTCCCTGAGTTGCTAGTGCCTGGCTACTATTAATGCTGGTCTCACCACAACCACTCTCTCCTGGGATACCATACTCCTATACTTTATCTCTCACCAGAAGCAAGACATTAGTACCAAGCTCAACATGAGGAGCAGGCCGCAGCCTGTTTGTTCATCCACATAGTTGTCCCACATCATGCAAGGCTCTGTAGGCTTGGCATACCCTTTTCCAGGTCGATGCCTTGATTAGAACCCAGTGCAATTATTTGAGTTTAGCATGTATTATGCCTTGTATTCCAGGATCGTTAGGTTTTCACTAAGACACTGACCAGATGGTGAGTCAGAGCACAGCTGCAGTGTTACAATATAATGTTCAATGTCTGATGACATAGACATCCAAGGTTGCTTGAACAAGCACCACAGCAGCAGTGATCCCTGTTGGGTGACAATTTCACAGCTGCTCATGCAGCCTGACCTTCAACAGCTTCATAGTGCACATCTGTGTGACATGGATCTGAGGCCTACTGCGGAGGAATGGCCACCTATGGCCAAAGTGTGTGCACCTCACACATGTCCTAGGTATGTCATATTGTACATTTCTGTAATTGGAACTCAT
>NC_056732.1:1760829806-1760907284 GCF_019279795.1 Protopterus annectens | reverse complement strand
GGCTAGTAGTCTTTTAAGGTGAATGATATCTTCAGGACTGTTAAATTCAGGCACCGAGAAGTGTACTGGGTGTAAATGGGGCCATAATCTTTAAGGTACGGACATATATATATGTAGATACATGTACACACACACAAACTTGCCAGGAATGAGATTCAAACCCCTATGTATGTAGTTATTACTACTACATTGTTCAGCATTTATCACATGCACCACAGAGATTATAGGTAGAGCATTGTCCAAACATACCTCTAAGGTGAGTAACATCCACAGCAGTGCTAAAAGAGGTGTAAAGGAAGTGTAAATGACCACAAAGTTGGGTGTCTACAAATAAACACGCACTCTTTCACACAAACATTTTCATAGTTGCCAGGACTAGGATTAGAACTCCTACCTAACTAGTTTGCTACACTACAGTATTATGCAGTTATCACAAACACCACAGAGCTTATATGTTGGAAAGCTGTCCAAAGGTAGATTTGAAGGTGAGTGATATCAGTAGAAGTGCTAAAGGAGGGGTAAAGGAAGTGTAGTAAGTGTGAATGACCACAAAATCAAGTGTCTACAATGACACACACATGTTCTCAGTTACCAGGATGAAGACTAGAACTCCTACCTAACTAGTTTGCTACACTATAGTACTACACCATTATCGCAAGCACAACGGAGCTTATATGTTGAAGAGCTGTCCAAAGGAATCTTTGAAGGTGAGTGACATCAGCAACAGTGCTAAAGGGGGGATAAGGGAAGTGTAGTAAGTGTGAATGACCACAGAACCAGGTGTTTACAAAGACACACACTTTCACAGTTCCCAGGACCAAGATTAGAACTCCTATCTAACTAGTTTGTTACACTAGAGCATTACACAGTTTTCACAAGCACCACAGAGCTTATATGTTGGAGAATTATCCAAAGGTATTTTTGAAGGTGAGTGACATCAGCAGCAGTGCTGAAAGAGGGGTAAGGGAAGTTTAGTGTGTGTGAATGGCCTCAACCACATTCATCTAGAAACACACACACACATTCACACACAACTTAACATTTGACAGAACTGAGATTACAACTGCTACATGGATACTTATTTGGACTGCAGTGTTACACAGTTATCACAAGTACCACTGAGAATATAGGTCTGGGGACTAACCAAAGGTATTTCTACAGTGAATGGCATCAGCACATCATGTGATATAGGCCAATGGGATGTGTACTGGGTGGGAAAGGCCTCATAATGGGATTCTCTCTGTCACTGTCTGTCTTTCTCTTCCCCACGTCTCTTTGTGTGTGTATGTTTGACATATTATATTATGTTGGCCTTAGATAAGTGTGAGTATTCCTATCCAATTTGTGTGTGTGTGTGTGTGTGTGTGTGTGTGTGTGTGTGTGTGTGTGTGTGTGTGTGTGTGTTTGAAGTATCAATGGTGTACAATTTGGTGTGTGTGCACAGACACCTGCGAATAACTGATATCTGTAGTCCACTTTGTTTTGAGCCATGGACTTCATTTCTCTTAAGTGTAAGAGCATGCCCATTAAGACCTTCTATATTGAGTGTGTGCATCCATTCCAGTGAGGGTTGGACTCCAGTTCAGGGTTTTGTGTGCTACAGCTACACCTAGAAAACTGTTTCTGCAGGATATCTGTAGATAGCTTGCCAATATAGAGACAAGTGGACATAACATATGGGGGATACTGTAACTATTGCTGTCTGTGCTGCTTGTGTGACATGTTTGGTTGTAGCATAGATTTTCTGACATATGTACTGTTTACACTGTGATGTATCATGTCATCAACTACTGGCAGTTATCATTCTTTGCTCACAGTTATTTACCAGGGAAATACAGGATGAAGGAAGTTGAGACCAATATTCTGAGGCATATAAACTACACATTCTGGCACACACCTGCCATTGTGGTGGGGTAGCTACAGACAATAGACTGCTGGTTTTGTGTAAATGGTGCAGCACCTTGTAAGTATGCTGGCTGGGGATTCCCTCCTTGTGCTTTTCTCAACTGCACGGAATAGCCATATCCTGCTGGGGCCATACCTCTCAGCTGTACAGATAAACCCAGGTTATCCAGAGGCAGGATTCAAATATCTGGTCAGTTTACCTTCACATTGTGGTTTACAAGCAGTTTTGCAGCTTGTCATTCATGGGTTTGCAGTCAGGGAGTAGTATGGGTGGACATTAGAGTTTCAGACTTCACACACTCCATGACATCCATGCTTCTGCACCCCCCCCTCTGTTATTCTATCCTCTTCCTAATATTATGCAAGCAAAATCTCAGAGGTATCCTTATAGTTGGGCCTTTATCCCAGTAGTATTTATGGCCTGGTCCACAGTCCTTGCAGGACATGGGAAGGCATGCTACTGGCATTTGTCAACATGGCCTTGCATTTGTTTTCTGTTTACTGTGTTAGGTTGTTAGTTGGGACCCCCTGACATTCTGTACATTGGCACTATGGGTGAGGCATTGTCCTTTGCCAAAGGACTGTAGGCCATTTGAGAGTGCTGCAGGCCATCTGTTACTGCATTTCTACGTGGGATTGTGGGGGGGCACACCTGCATACTTTAAACATTTGCAATGACTGTACTGGTATTCCAGTTACTCTGCTGGCTTCCATTTCATATTATATTGTGACCTGTCATGCAGAAAGGAGGCATATCAGTGGAGTACACATGTTAGATCTTAATGGAATAAATTTCAGTTTCAGACTTCTTACCCTTCAGAACTAGAATGCAACTGCCAGACCTGTTGTAGTATGTCTGTGTAGGTCTGGTGGTGGACTGTTCACCATTCCATAATTTGGGGGCCTTAGCCTGGCCTTTCTTTATGGTCATCTACACCTGTCATGCTGGGTGAGGCTGGTGGTGGGTATGTGACTCTCACTGACATCCATGTGTGTGACCTATTGACACCCACAATTATTTGGTCCATAACATGTACTGTGGTGGGGGTTGTCACCTTCTGTAGTGCTGCCTAGTATGTTGACACCAGTATTTGTTGTGAATTTCCTGCTGTCCCATATAGCTGTCTGTTGCTATCCCATTCAGCCACCCAATTCCCTTGCATGCTTGCATCCATATCATACATACAGCTATGAGAACATACTACTCCTTTCAGTAACTGATAGTAAGGGTGACTTACCTTGTGCCTGGGGTGGTATTGAGGATGGTGCTGGAGAGCTGACTATGTCAGATGCACACAGTACACTCCATCTACATGGTAAAGCACAGGTAGTGTCATGTTTGGCATCCCTTTTACTATATGTGCGGGTCGGAGAGAGGTATCAGTCCCTGGGTCCCTACAGTGTCAGGGTGTGTCTTATGCATTGCCTCTTTGCCAGGGCCTGGCCATACTGGGCATGCTTCCTTCTGCCTACAGGGGCAGGCTCAGGATGTTCCTCCTCCGAGTCCCTCTTTGCCTGTGCTGGCCTTGGCAGTGGTGGGGGGCTGTGTGGCCCTGCTCCATGCTGTTCCTGCTGCAGCTGTTTCTGCAGGATCATATTGTGTAGCATGGCACATACTATGAACATTTGTGTACATGTAGGTGGAGAGTACTGCAAGGCTCCACTGCTTATATCAAGGCAGCGGAACCATGACTTGGGCATCCCAAACACAAGCTCTACAATGATCCTTGTTTGTGCGTGTGCCTCATTATGGTGTTCTTGATCAGGTGTGTGTGCATTTCTGATGGGTGTCATCAGCCACGGCTCCAGTGCATAGCCAGCATCCCCCACTAGATGGACATATGGGATGTCGCCCCTGGCAAATCCCTGATACAGCTGTGAGCAATGCCAGATGTGGGAGTCGTGATAGTTTCCAGGGCTGCAAGCACACATGTTCATGATAATGCCCTGGGCATCACACATGACCTGGCATTTGATGGAGGGGAAGCCCCTGCGGTTTATGTAGACCCTACCCCGCACACTGGGTGGTGCTTTGATGTGGATGTGCATGTAGTCTATAGCACCAACTACCTCAGGGTATTCTGCTATATGGTGGAAGAGACGCATACTTCTGGTCAACGCCTCACAGCTGGTGAGGAAATATATGTGCTCCTTGGCATGCGGTGGTGTCATGGCATCCAGAAACTGGTGGAGTACCCTGGATGCTGATGCCTGTGAGACCACATGATATCCCCAGTTGGTCTTTGGAAGGTATCTGTGGCTAGTTTCCTTAAGCCTACACATACCTTGGTATCCACTGGGATGGATTCCCCTCTGTTAGTTCGGTGTGTGAGGCGTGGCCGGCACAGCTCAATGATTTGCTGTAGAATGTCCCTGTCCACCCTATAGCACTCCACTATCTCCAGCACATGTAGGCCCTGGTAGGATAGCCTGGATCTGTACACTCTTCTCCTCTTCTTCACTGTGGGTTGGTTGTCAGCATTATCCTCCTCACCACCCTCAGTCTCTAGCACATACTGATGGAGTAAAGCAGCAGCAGCCTTTAACATTTTTAGTTAGTTTTGCAGGTTAAAAATCCCACATCTGTGTACACCGGTGGTGTAGAGTTTGTGAGAAAAAAACATTCTAAAAGGTGTTTGTATAGTTCATAGTAGTGTGTTGGGCTGCTGCATGCGTAATTGGTTGATTCTGATGCATTCCACCTGCCAGCTATGCTAGTTCTTCTTGACTGCCTTCCTACTGCTGTTTCCCCTTCACAATTCCTCCCTATTTAAGCCCTGAGGTGCACTGTGCATACCCAGTGCTCAAATGTAAACAGTGCTGCGATTTCCTCTTGTTTTATTTTTTTTTAACCCGGTGCGTGGTGCGCACACCCATTTAGACTATGTACACACTGCTCAGGCACATGTGACACACACCCTTCCTTAGCTGTGCTTAGCTAAGGGCAAACATGGGCCACACAGCTCCAATGAGCTTACAGCAAGCATGACGCAACCCCTTATGAAGTCCTTCAGCTCTTACTCTTGCACTGTTGTGTTGCTGCACCTACATAGTTAGGTACAAGCTGACACTTTGAAGAAATTTGTGATTCAGTATAACGCCCCTCATTTGCATACCCCAGTGTGTAGGTCATTAGTTACTGCACTAAAATGGACCCTTTCCCCTTGACAACTAGTGCTCCCTGGTAATGTTTACATTCTGCATGCCACTGACTATAATGGAAAAATGCAGAATTAACTTAAAATTGACTTTTCTTTTTTTTTTTATTTTCGGCACAATAAACGGCTGAGAGCAACCAAATAAAAAGTTTAATTAAAAAAATATATATTTGTAATGCCAATGGCCTTATATTTGGCCATTGGCATATGTATTAAACATAATACATGCTTTTACATACACTGTAAAGCCTCCATTTTGTCAGATGCAAAAATGTATTCGGTTACTAGCCGAATACATTTCTGCACTGATACTGTTCTTACACAGAGTCCGTGCAGCTTGGTGAATCACAAAATCACCTCATTTGCATCATTTTCCCCAGCAAATGAGGTGATTTGCATATTTGCTGGTTTTCAATGCAGGAACAGTGTAGGGACACTCGTGCACACAAAAACGGCCCTATCCTGAATTGTACTATGGCCATTTTCCATGCTGGAGCACCTAAACTGTTCCTGGATAGAAATTTCAGCTTGCTGAATCCCAGGGAGGGTTCCATAACATGCTTGAGTGAGAACAATGCTTTGCCAGGCATGTGGCCCTTAGATTAACCATAATCCTGTTATTAGGCATGGTCGCAATAGCATACCTACAAGTGTGACAATGTACAACTCCAGCAAAGTTAGGGTCATGCTGCTACACCCTTGGGGTTGACAGCCTCAAACACACTGTCTGTGACAGCCTCAAACACACTGTCTGTAGGCACTCCTTACCATGAGGATGTGGATATCCATGCACAGAGAACTCGTTCAACTTTGCAGTCATTACTTTGGCCTTGCTAGTCTACACTGCCTCTCAAGCAACCAGACAGCAAACTGGATGTTGTGTGATATTATGTGGGAACACAGACATGAGTTCCAATTACAGAAATGTACAATATGACATACCTAGGACATGTGTGAGGTGCACACACTTTGGCCATAGGTGGCCATTCCTCTGCAGTAGGCCTCAGATCCATGTCACACAGATGTGCACCATGAAGCTGTTGAAGGTCAGGCTGCATGAACAGCTGTGAAATTGTCACCCAACAGGGATCACTGCTGCTGTGGTGCTTGTTCAAGCAACCTTGGATGTCTATGTCATCAGACATTGAACATTATATTGTAACACTGCAGCTGTGCTCTGACTCACCATCTGGTCAGTGCCTTAGTGAAAACCTAACAATCCTGGAATACAAGGCATAATACATGCTAAACTCAAATAATTGCACTGGTTTCTAATCAAGGCATCTACCTGGAAAAGGGTATGCCAAGCCTACAGAGCCTTGCATGATGTGGGACAACTATGTGGATGAACAAACAGGCTGCAGCCTGCTCCTCATGTTGAGCTTGGTACTAATGTTTTGCTTCTGGTGAGAGATAAAGTATAGGAGTATGGTATCCCAGGAGAGAGTGGTTGTGGTTAGATCAGCAGTAGCAGTATCCAGGCACCAGCAATTCAGAGGATTCCCTCTTGTCAGCATTGCTCACAAGCTAATTATGTCATTTCTGCACACACTGCTTGAGTAATGTCCAAATGCAGAATAACTTTGTAAACACTCCCTCCTTACCTTCACAGGGTGTATGTATGACTTTCCCCTCCATTGTTTGCCTGTGCTCTGTACAGACACAGACAACTTGCATGACTATCTTATTGGACACCATGATGGAGTTAACTGCAATACTTACTTGCACACAGATGTCCCAGTAGTCTTACATTTAAAGCCATGAAAAGACTTATCATGGAAATGATCAGTAACAATGTAGTACACTTGCAGATACTGCCTCAAACCCAGTTTGTTTTGTTCAAGGTTAGACCATGCCTACCCTAACCAATGGACCTCATTGAGTGTTAAACTATGCAATGATGAGGCAAAAATGACTCACTCCACCTACCTTTGCCTAAGAAGGCATTTGACAAGATTAGGCCATCAGGCAGTGTTGAAACACTGTACAGGTTATTTACAAACTAGTATGTCAGGCAGTGAATAGACAAGTGTTTGACAGTCATTATCCAGAAAGATAGCATTGGGTACTCCACCACAATAATGAGGCCAGTCACCAGTGGACTTCCCTCACAAATCATTCATGGGACTACCCCTCCTAGCCATTCCCTTCTTTGCAGTCATGGCCACTGCCAGTGACCTCAGAATGAGTACATTTGCAGATGATTGCAAATTAGGAGCTGTCACTAAATCCCACACAGAACCAACAGTTATACAGGATGGGTTGACACATACAGTTGTTGTCAGAACCATTGACAGATACTAAATGCCAAGGAATGCATAATGCTATACTTTTGGAAGTCATCCACGCCTGGAAAATATTGTATTGTCCACACACATCCAACAGTAGACCCATTAGTCAGGGCCTTATGGACACAAAGAGTGATCTAACTTTTGATTTTCACTGGTTGATAAGATGTTTTAGGTTCATAGATTAGTACTAAGCTAACTGCCCTTGCGAGCCATTTTAAGCATAGCCAATTATCCCTTGTGAGACTCAAACCCTGCACCTTGTGTTTGTAAGGCAAACACCTTAACTATTAGGCCACCCTCCCTGTGAAGATTCATTCAATGTTGCACAACCTATAGAGAAAGGTATGGTATGCATATCCCCAAATGTCATTGTTATACTGTATTTGGCACTCATCACATCTATCATTGAGTGCAATGCCACCTTTGGTATGTAACTATACGGGCATATCTGACAACTGTAACAGCCACAGAGGTTCCACAGTAAACCAATACACAGTGTACATAACATGTCCTATGCAGACCGTGTCAAGGTCATAACTGTGCATTCTGTCTTCTACTTAGGTTCACAGGTTCATAGGTTCATACTAGGCTATCTTCCCTAGGGCATTTATAAGCCTAGCCATAGTGTGTTTGGCTTTCGCCACCCATTTTAAAATAATTTTGCTATGCCCTTTTTTGAGGTTAGTATACTGTGCCTCTGTCTAACAGTGACACAGAAGTGATACCCAGGGTAAACCTACGATCTCCCATCCACTCAAGATTCCTCTTGAAGAGAGTCAGTGAGGGACTCTGCCTAACCTCGACTGGGATTTTATTCCAGAGTGAAGGGAGCCTCTGGGTTATGAATCTGTCCCTACAGCATGTCCTATTTATTTCAGTGCTGAGGTTCAAGTCTCTCAAGCATGTAGCTTGATGGGATTTGGATTTTCTGAGGTGCAGCATGTCCATTAATTCCGGGATGGACATGGCTTTATACGTCAGGCACAGATCGCCTCTGAGCAGGTGGTATGCCACTGAGTAGAGCTGGAGTTTCTTTAACCGGGCAGCATATGGCATCTGTTTGAGCCTTTTGATCCTCTTGGTGAGGTACTTTTGGGGTCTTTCCAGTTGCTGCAGGTGTCTGGTAAGGTACATCCCAAAAGGGGCATTGTACTCAATTATGGGCCTGATGAGGGATGAGTAAAGAGACACGATGACCTCCCCTGATCTAGATGTGAATCCCTTCATGATTAGATGTGCTATATAAAATGTTTTTCTAACCACTTTGGCCATGTGGTTGTCAAATGAGAGATTGCTATCAACTTGAGTCCCCAGGTCCCTAATTACTTCTTCTGTACTTAATGGATTACCACCTATGTGGTAATTTGTGGGCACTTTGTTTTTGCCAAAGGGGATGACTATACCCTTTTTGGTGTTTAGCTTGAGGCCATGGCTCTGGCACCAGTTGTCTGTTTCTATGAGGCCCTTTTGGAGGATGCTTGTGTCGGCTGGAGAGTCGATTATGGCGCCCAGTTTGCAGTCATCTGAAAACTTGGTCAGCCACAGTCCTTCCGTGTTGGCCTGTACCTCCGAGAAATATATATACCGAACAAGAGAGGTCCAAGGACTGAGCCTTGTGGGATGCCACTTGTAACTGGTTTGGAGTCTGACATAGCTCCAGCAATTCTAACTATGTGGGTTCTGTCCTTGAGCCAGTTTGCAACCCATCTAGTGACATAGGGGTTTATATTTAAGCTGGTGAGCTTATCTATAATGCCTGAGTGGGGTATTGTATCGAAGGCTTTTGCGAGGTCCAGGTAGGCTGTGTGGACCACCTTCCCCTCATCAATGGCCTTACTGACTGTTTCAAAGAAATCAACCAGGTTTAAGAGGCAGGATCTGCCCTTAACAAAGCCAAACTGGGTAGGATCCAGTGTCTGTAGGTCCCCAATATCTTTATTTATGAGGTCCATGGTGATCCTTTCCATAGCTTTGCAGACCATGCTAGTCAGGCTTATGGGGCGATAGTTTCCAGGATCCGTTGAGGCACCACCTTTGTGGAGAGGGACCACTGTTGCTGTACACCACTCTTTGGATACATATCCTGTAGTAAGGCTGAGCAGATTCTCGACTAACACTTTAATTGGTCAGATGAGCAGAGCCAGATCATTGTCAAATGGGGCCCTAGGGTAACGGGTCAGCCCTCCTGTTCCACTGTATCATTACTTGGCTATCTCTTCCCAGTTACCATAAGCACTGTTCAAACCTGTCAGTATTCAGACTATTTTCTTTTTACTTCTGCAGTGATTACAGATATTTGGAGTTAATTTAAAAGCTTTATTTCAAATTTTATAGCGCAAACACTGATAGCCATTTGCTAAACAAAAAATACAGTCTTATGGTGAAAACAGATTTAGCATGAGCAACAGTCATCAGCAGACTGTTATGTGGAAGCAAGATCTGTTACCCCTCTGGCCTGTCACCATGGGGGTACTGCAGGGTTCAGTTCTTGGACCTTTACTTTTCACTATTTTCACTAATACACTTCACACTGCTACACATCTTGCCTCCAGTATTCAGTATGCTGACGAATCTACATTAACCTGTGCAGCTCCCACATGACAAAAACTCAAAGTTACCACACAGATGTCCTTCACTGCTGTTGAGTCTTGGTTAAAAGATGCTCAACTTATTCTTAACTCAGGTAAAACAAAAATTATGTTCTTTTCCCCTGGCAAATCCCTAGACTCCTTATCTTTTTTCCAAGTATGCTCCTCCAACAACACCACAATAGCAACAGTATCACAAGCAAAATTAGTAGGTGTCATCGTAGACAATAAAATGGAAAACATACATTTAGCACAGAAAATCAAAAAACACATGTGAAGGCTCAGTAGTGTAGTGGTTATCACATCTGCATTATGTGCACAAGGTCCTGGATTCAATACCCTGTAGAACCATCAGGACATCAGGTGCTGACTTGTTGGAACATGGGCTAAGTTCTTGGCTAGGCTTGTAAGGGCCTCAAGGCCAATAGCCTAGTAACTTCCTATGAAGTTAGGCTCACTTTATAGAATCAAACCATTCCTAACTAGCAATACAAGACAGGTATTTGTCAAACTTCATCTGCTTTCTACCCTTCTATATGCTTCCCCAGTTTTCACCAGCTTAAAAAACAGATTTAGCAAAACTTGAAGCATCAGAAGCCAAAGGAGGAAAAGGTGCTGAAAAAATACACCAAACAAACCAACAAAACAACACCAAAGAGGTCTATGTAAAAGTCCAAAGCTCAAGTGCTCAATAAACACAATTTATTAAAATTAACGCTTAACAGTATCACTGCATTTTCATCCCCAAAAGCAGGACTTCTTCAGATAAACAATTCCATCTTCATTCCACATTTATACCCCCATTAATCAATTAATATCTTTATTAGATATTTAAAAACAATAGTTCAATTTATTCCAAAACTATAAAAAACTGCACTTCTCATTCCTTCGTAAGATCCGCTTTACATAAAAAAATTGCAAAACCCATAAAATGACCTCAATTTATTACACAACCTCATCATAAACTGATGAAAAGCCTACGCACATAATAAAATCTACTTCTTAGGAAATTTTGTCTACTTTGGACCAATGCGGTACTTCTACAAATACTTAAACCAATATTGCCATCTAGTGGCTAAACAGTAAAAATAAAATAAAATAATGAATTCCTAAAATATATTAAATTATTCCAAATGGAATATCAAAAAAAGGACAATACCTTGTTGTAAAAACATATACTATCATAATATCACAACTATTTAAAAAACACGTATTTCTTAATACTTCCTTTTGTTTTGAATGTTTAAGTTTAAATGATTATTAAAGCTTAGCTGTCCTTAGTTTCAATAGTGGGACTAAAGAAATATTCTCCTTCAACCCTGGGAATTTATTCGCCTCCAAAACCAATTGCCAAAAAAGATCTCTATACTCAGTTTTGGTTTCCCAGGGCTCTCTTCTAGTATCTTGCTCTACCATTTCTAGAATGAAAAAAAGATATAATTTGCTGCGGAACAAGTTAAAATATGTTTGTATAACGCATTATTAGCATCCTTGTTTTGAATTTCATTTCAATGATCATATACCCTCCTCTTCAGTTTCCTTATAGTTTTTCTATATAAAATGCCCCACATTTTTTTACATATAGCAGCATATACCACCCCTGTGCTATCACAGTTTGAATAGATTCTAGCCTCAATCACTCTGTCCCTAGACTGAATAAGTATAGATTCCATATTCAACATGTAGGGGCATTGGGAACAGGCCTCACATTTAAAAGTGCCATTTCTCTTTCTCCCTTTTCATTTAGGCCTATTTTCTAATAAAGCCTTAACATTTCTCTCTAAGTCCGAGTAACAAGCAAATTTATTCCAATTATTCATAATTATTCCCTCTAATAATATTAATATCATTATTAAAATTCATAAGTTCTCTTAACACTTTCCTGATTTTTCTCAACTTGGGTCTTATATGTCCTACCCCCCCCCCCCGTTGTCTATTGTGCGTTACCCAAAATTGGACCATATTTTCCATCCCTCTCTTTCTTTATCTTATCCAACACTTCTTCAATCAATTCCAGAGGGCATTTCCTTTCCATAATATCCCCTTCACTCTATTACATTCAACCAAAAAATCCTGTTCTGTAGAGGTCATCCTAGACCCACATATAAATTGCCCTTTTGGAATAGTTCTTTTCTGCCTAAAAGGGTGCACACTTGTAAAATATAAATGGGAACTAGAAAATGTCTCATTTCTAAATATAATGGATTTAAATTTATTCTCCTCATACACCTTTTCAATGGTAATGTCTAGGTAATTCATTTTGTCCTTAGTAATACAATGTGTAAATTTAAGGAATTCTGTAGTATTGTTTATATGCTATAAACATTCAATTAATTCAGTTCTCCGACCCTATCCAAAAAATGTAAATATCATCCAGGAATTATCTGCAGAAGTTCCATAATTTAGCATACCTGGAATTAAATAAAAAATTGTCTTTCCATACTGACAACACTATATTTGGATATGTTTGGGAGCAACAAGCTCCCATTACAACCCTTCTTGTTTCTTTAAAGAATTCCTCATCAAAGTACATAAAGTAAACAAAACTTGAAGCATGCTACAATAAAATAGCAAAATCAACTAATTCCCCTCATAGGACCCACCACTGCCTTGCCTTAAAACAACTTAACTGGATAGAGCACTCCACTACCTAAATTAAATTCAGCTCAATATTGTCACAGAGTGATACACCAACCAGAAAAATCTCCTGCTGTCCAACAGCTGATCCAGCCTTACAGCAGTTCTTGTGTTTTCCGCTCCTTAAATAAATCCCTACTACAGATCTCTAGGTCTAACAACAATGTCGGCAGCTTTCTGTATTCCAACTTCAGCTTCAAAATCTGGAACAGTATCCCTCAGTGTCTTATCTGCGCAATTAATTCTACTCACTTCAAAAACCTTCTAAAGAGCCACCTAACTAACCACTGGCTCTGCCCTTGTTAAGCCTTCTGTCTTCTCTATTATCTGCCCATCTCACACTACTGCAACAATATAGGTTTGTACTAGACTAACTGCCCTTGTGGGCCATTTCAAGCCTAGCCAATTACCCCATATGAGAATCAAACCCTGCACCTTGTGTCTGTAAGGTAAGCACCTTAACCATTATGCCAACCTCCCACCCTAAACAGTTGCTCCTCCCCAGGGAGACACACACACACACACACACACACACACACACACACACACACACACACACACACACACACACACACACACACACACACACACACACACACACACACACACAGTTGGCAAGTGCAGGATTCAAACCCCTACCTAACTACATTATGATACTATAGCAGTATGCATTTATACAATGTGCTATACACATTACTAATCTAATTTATTTTTACCTGGATATAATGTAATAAATTTTACCAACTACTGATTTCTTTTACCTTCCCTCCTATCCCTCCACCATCTCCCTCCCTCCCTCCTTTCCTACACCTTTAGAGCCACAAACCTACTATAACCACCCTCCCCTTGTGTTAATTTTCCCCATAGTACTTCTCCCTCTTCCTCTATTATTTCTTACCATACTTCATCTTTCCTCCTCTGCATCTCCAGCTTCTCTGCTCTACATGGCCTCTCTACCTCATTTAGGCCTATAAACTAGCTATCATTGATATCTGATATTTCTATGAATTACTGCATGTATATATTTCCTTCCCTACTGCTCAATGTGATCTGTGTTTTTATATATGTTTATGTGAAACTCTTGATACACTACAATTTTACAATGCATATTACTTGCTAAAATTTGTCTTGGACCTTTTTTCCCCAGGCCTCCATTGAAAATGGGTTAAAACCCAAACGGACTTTCCCGGTAAGCAAATGTAAAACAAATAGAATAAATAAATAAAATAAATAAATAACAGTAAACATCTCTGCCCTTGAAACTCACATTCATTGAAACTGCAATGAGACCTACATTCATAGAAAACACATCTGGCCAGCAGTGGATTAAATGTATCTTTGATCTGTTTTCATACTATAGGCCCTCTGCACACATTTTAGGACCATCATAAATGCATGTGTTCTTTGATTCACCTTACTGACTGTATGAAATTATATTCCTTGTTTAGTATAGCACCACGCGTTAGACTTTGTTTTAAATGTATTTATTTATTTATTTGTTTGTTTGTTTATTTATTTATTTGACATTTGTTGACCAGGATAGTCCGATGGAGCTTGTGCCCTTTTCAGCAGAGACCCAAGGAGAAAAGCTCCACAGTACAAAGTATACAATGAAAATTTACACAGCAAAATAAGCACGTAATAAATACAGAACAGATGAATCTAGAAAAAAAGAAAATAACAAGCAATTAATTGATTCTCAGTAGGGGACATACAAGAAAAACTATAAAAACACAGAAAAGTTGTTATAAAAGGTTAAATAGATGAACAAAGCTAGAAATTAGGGAAATACGAGAACTGAAACAAATCCTATCAGAGGTGTGTAAGGAGGAGGTGGGTAGGGACAGAGAAAACATGCAGAAATGTAAATATACGTCTAGGATAGTAGTAAAAGCACTTAGTGAGTTCCACTAAGAGGGTGATAAAGAGTGGGGAAGGATTAAGGAAAAAGTGGTGTTATCAGCTAACAGGGAGCAAGAGATTAGCGGGGGGGGGTAGTTGATATACGAAGTAGGAAAGAGAAGGCTGTCAAGTAGGATGATTACAGTGACATGACCAGGCACAGTTTAGGTAATTCTTAAGTGCTGTCTTGAAGTCGTGAGAATAAGAAGTATTTCTGAGGACTATAGGAAGCTTATTCCATGTTAAAGCAGGAGGGCAGCAGTAGAAGTTTGGTCCTAAAGATTTTTAGGTTTATGAATTTGCAAGAGAAATTGTTCTGAGCTTCTGAGGGAATGAGGTGGCTTGTAGAGGGAGACAAGGCAGGAGATGCTAGGACAGGAGGTGGGTTTGTTTAAGATGATGTGGATATTAAGAAGCTCAGTATGTAAGATTTGGTTAGGAAACTCTAGCCAGCTGAGAGCATGCAGGACAAGACAATGGTGAGATTTTGGAGGCAGATTGGCTGCAAATTGGGCAGCTTTGTTGTAAGTGGTTTCCAGTTTAGATAGGAGAGAAGACTGTATGTTGGTAAGGATTTGAGAGGAGTAGAAAATGTTAAGAAGAAGGTAGGCCTGGGAAAGTGAGATTCTGGAGTTAGTTTTAAGGGACTTTTTGTTCCTATACAGTAGACCAGGTTTTTGGTCAGTTTTCTTCATACAGTGGTGTGAATGGGGGTCAAATTTAAGTTGGTCATCAAAAACTACTCCAAAGAGCTTAGTATAGGTTCAGATTAGATAATAGTGCTATTGAGAGAGGAGATGGAGAAAGAGGATTTAAGATAGTTGAGATATTTAGGTAGGAAAAAGAGGAGTTTAGTCTTTTTAGGGTTTAGAGTGAGTTGGTTATTAGTAAGCCAAGCTTCAGTAAGGTTAAAAAAGGTTTGAGTTAAGGTGAGCAGGTCAGAAGGATTGTCAGCAATAGTGATGATCATGGAGTCATCGGTGTACTGTATGAGCGATGACTGAGGACAAGAGGTGTGGAGTTGATTAGTAAAAATGTTAAAAAGAATGGGTACAAGAATGGAGACTTGTGGGGCTCCCATTTTATGGAGAGGATGAGAGAAAGAACAGAAAGCCATTTGACAGCTTGCTGTCTGTTCGCAAGGTAGCTGGAAAACCAAAAGATAGTAGAAGGGGAAAGATTAAGTTGTGAAAGTTTAGAGAGAAGAATGGAGTGGGAGACAGTGTCAAAGGCTTTAGAGAGATCTAAGAATAGGCTGGAGACCAGTTTACTATTGTCTCTGGCTAGAGAGATGGAGTTAGTAAAGGAAAGTCCCTACCCAAACTGCAAAAAGTCACACAGGAAGCCTTTTCCTCTGTTGAAACTTGGTTATCCGATGCCCATTTAATACTCAACCCAAACAAAACTAAACTACTCATCTTCCAACCCACCAAACATACTCAAAACAACTCTCACTTTAACATCACAGCAAAAGACAACACCACTATATACCCAACTGAACACACCAAATTGCTAGGAATGGAAATAGACAATAAACTAAAATTTGACATTCACATATTCATGACCATAAAAAAAGTCCACAACAAACTAGGAGCGTTATACAGAAATAAGCAACTTCTCACCAAAGCAGCAAAGATTTCAATAGCAAATTCCCACCTTATCTCCACCCTACTTTATGCCTCTCCAATATATACCAACCTAAGGCAATGCAGTCTAAACAAGCTACAGACCTGCTACAACAAAATCGCCAAATTTGCCACAGGGGCATCCTACCATAGTCACCACTTTCTCTCACTTGCTGAACTGGTCTGGCTTGAACTCCCTCACCTCCTTCAGTGGTATCAACTCTCACTCGCCCACAAACTAGTAAACCATCCACTAAATGTCCCATCCCTCCAGAATCTACTCAAACCCTATCGCACCACCAGACCACTGAGATCCAGCAACAAAAATCACTTGCAGATCACTAAAGCCAATAACTCTGCTGGTGAAGCACTATTCTCCTGCATCATAGCCAAATTATGGAACTCCATCCCACCCACAATTACCTCCATACCATCATGCACCCATTTCAAAACTTTACTAAAAGCGAACCTAAAAACATGCTTGCTATGCCCTTGCAACTCCCACTCTAATATCACCCACCCCATCCAACCACTACCTTTCTTTCCACTCCACTAACTACCTTGAATATAGCAAGCTCAGATGCTCATAAGCCTAGTACTTATTATACAGCAGGAAATTCTTATTGTAACATTTGTTAATGTCTGTTATGTACTTCACAGATAAAGATTCTAGTTGTCTACTGATGTACTATGTTCTTCATCTGTAAATATGTTGTAAGTAATTGCTATGTTAAATTATTAATCGCTATGTAGTCCACTGTAACTACTATCTGTTTATTTTAACTGTGGAGCTTTTCTCCCCGGGCCTCTGCTGAAAATGGACCTACGTCCAGCCGGACACTCACGGTCAACAAATGTAAATAAATAAATAAAGAAAGAAAATAAAAGTAGTGATGGTGCTATTGTGAGGGCAGAAGTCATGATGTTTAAGGGTGATAAGGTTATGTTGAATGATATAAGACATGAGTTGCTTGTGCACACAGTGTTCAAAAAGTTTGGAGAGGGGAGAGAGTATAGCAATCAGACCATAGTTAGAAAGTTCTATGACTTTCCGCCTTTATGGATAGGTATGGTGTAGAATTTCTTGCAGAGAGAAGGGACAGTGAATTCACAGATTGAGCGATTAAAGAGGATAGACATTGTGTGTGCAATGGAGTTGGCAGCAGCCTTTAGGAAGAGATGGCAAGTAGTCAGCAGAGGCAGGACATGGCTTAAGTTTAAGAAGACAATTTTTAATGTAGCTTGTAGGAATGGGTTTTAGTGAGGGGGCAGGTTTGAAGTTGGGGGTTGACTGTGAGTCAGGGATTGTTTGGGTTTGATGTTAAACATTTTTTGCAGTAAGCAATGAAACAAAATGCATGACCCAATAATCACAAAATACATTGATGCAATATACAGTATTAGGCTAACTGCCCTCGTGAGCTATTTTAAGCCTAGCCAATTATCCCTTGTGGGACTCCAACCTTGCACCTTGTGTTGGTAAGACAAACACTTTAACCATTATGCCACCCTCCCAAACAACTGTAAACAGCCACTCAGATTGCTGTCATTATAATCCATCAATATCAGTCAATATGCACAATCTCTGCAGAAGTAAAAGTCATCTGAATAATTCCACATTAAAGAGAACTGTAGCTAATGAAGAGGTTGCTGCTGGCAAACAACTTTACATTTCAGTGATTCATCTAGAAAGTCAGTGCCTGCTACCCATGAAGAAACAAATTGTGTATATTACAGTAAAAAAAATGCTGTGCTGTAATATGCAATAAGGAATGTCTGGCTAGCAAATAACAGGCTCATAGTTACTAGGCATCTCATCCAAAGGAGGGGAGCACTTGGAAGTGCAGCACCCTCCCCCACCCACCAACATTCTGCACTGTAGTATCAGCAGTCAATCGATCTGGGGAGGGAAAAGAATCTACAGCCTTCTGCATGAAGAGGAAATGTGCTACCTGTTGCACCACTGACACAAAACTACTCAGCTAGGAAACTGTATGTCTGATATTGCCAGACTACATACTTCTCGATTGTCCAGATGTTTGCAGTGCATGCAGAGTTTTGCCTCATAGTTTTAGTCTTTTCCTCATACAGTTTGTGATTTTCTATCAAATCATTGAGGATTGAAGTAACCAAATAATGACAGACATTTGAGTTTCAGTCTTCATAACCTTCCGAAAATGCAGTATTTAAAACTTGTCCCTATTTTTATTCCTTTGTTTCCCCACATTATTTTGGGTTTTGTACAGATTTCTTACACTAAGAGAATGAGAGGTAGTTTACACACACACACACACACACACACACACACACACACACACACACACACACACACACACACACACACACACACACACACACACACACACACACTCTGGCTTGCTGTTGCTCTGTATGGTGGCCATCTCCTGTTCTGTATATCTCCCTATGTATCCATGTTGCTTTACATGTGTTCAGGCTTGGGTTTGCTTGCTTTTGTTTTGTATATCTCCCTCTGTTATTGTGCTGCTCTAAATTACCCAGATATTGACGTCTCCTACTTAACTCTCCCACATTAGGACATTGTATAATGTCGATGTTTCTGGGCTTGCTGAGCTTGTGGAAGTTCTCCTATGAGATCCTTATGCTTGCTGTGTTTTCTACCCACAAGATACTAATGCTAGGGCTTGCTTTATTTTATTTTATTTTACTTTACTTTATTTTATTTTTGTTATAGAAAAGTTTTTTTAATTTTTTTTTATATCAAAGCCAGCCCCCCCCCAGCCAACACAGGCCATAAGCAGCTGCCTAGGTTACCTAGAGCTGGATTTGGCTCTGCCAATGAGATCAGTACTCTACCCCAGTTAACAAGTTGTATAAATAAATAAATAAATAAATAAATAAATAAATAAATAAACAAACAAATAAATAAATAAATAAATAAATAAATAAGCAAATAAATAAATGTTATGGCTCTGTCATGGAGGTAAAACTATGTTGAGCCAGGACTGGTTTGAGGATATATTATTTTATAGACCGGTAGGGTTTGTCATGTTTATGTCATTGGTAACATTATTTTTATTAGCTAGTCTGTGGTTTATCTGATGAAATAAGGGGTTATTTCTGGGGAAGGGATAGGCTTATAAAAGTTATGCATAAAAAAGACTAATCCCTTATTATCTATACTGCTCTAGGCACCTTTTGTCTTGATTTTTCAACTCCTTAATAAGGGGTAGGCCTAAAATTAGTATCAACATTTAGCTACATTGATGGAAAGGGATGGTATGAATTGATGGTTAAGGCTCTTTAGTCAAGTCTCACAACTTTTGACCAGCTAACTTACTTAATGATGGTCTTCAGCGGGTTCTTTTTGTATACTTTTGAACATTTTTTTAAGTTTGTAAATTGGGAAATGTATGTGTTTAGAATTATACATTGTAGTTATAATAAGCTTTGTAAATACCCTTTGTTTATCATTTTTGTTGTATTATGGTTTAAAAAATGAATACAAATATATGCATTTACATCATACTTCCCGAGATAAAGAGGGACTGAATTTGTACACACGTGCCAGAAATATGATCCATGGTAGCTTGCTGAATAAAGGCTTTGTCTGACAATATATTAAGCATAAATGCATGCATGTGCATGTTTTATAGATATAATGGATCACTTAGGGTCAAATCACGTAACCAGTTATCAAATAAACAGAAATTAAATGGTGATGTAGCCATCCTTCACTGTAATAGCCGAATCCTCTCACCCTTCTCTTCACCCATCCCTGACTTCCACCCAGCAGAACTCTTAATCATAAACTACCACCTCAACCCACACAAAAAACTAGCTATCGCCTCTATCTACATCCCTCCTGGAAACAACTTGCCCATCCTAGAAGAAATCCTATCTTGGTTCTCCCACAATATTCCCTATGAAACCCTCATCTTAAATGATGTCAACCTAGATTGGTCCAAACTCAAAACTGAGTCCCCTCAATTCAGTATAAATGTACACAGTTACCATCAACTAATAACTTCCCCCCACCCGACTCCATAAAAATTTAACTTCTAGCTCCATAATTGACTGGATACTCACCAACTCCCCTAACCTCTATCACAACCCCACTACTCTATCAGACCAACTTAATTACCACCTACACACCTCTGTCCTTAGATACATCTCCCAACCTCCCAAACCTAATCTTTATAGAGACTGTCGAAAACTTTCTAACTTCAACATTACCCAGTTCAACTCTATTCTATCCTCCACTGGCTGGTCATTCCTTAAACAAATCCCTCTAGATGAAGCAGTAAATAGTTCCAATAACATCTTCCTGAATACCCTGAACTCACTTGCACCCTCTAGAAAGATAAGAATAAAATCCAACTACGCTCCTTGAGAAACAATCGAATGCTGATAAAATTCCTTCTTTAACTCTGCTCAGCTGAATAGCAAATCTAACCCTCGTAAGTTCTGGTCAACTATAAATAAAATTCTTTCTCCTGGCTGTCCCTCTAACCACTCCCCCTACCCTAATATATCCCCTCTAGAAACACCTACCCTACTTGGCAAACACTTTATCAACACTATTCTGGCACTCTTACCATCCAGTGACAACACTACAACTCAATTTACCCCTCCCTACCCATCTAACAATAACCCCTTCTCCTTTCATTCTGTTCCCACTTCTTATATCCGATCTCTACTTCTTAAGCTAAAACCCTGCTCTCCTTCCATTGATAATCTACCTCCTACCTTCTTCAAACTGGCTGCTAACTCAATTGCTTACCCAGTGTCTATACTAATTGATAGGTCCATTCAGGAATCCACTGTACCTACCCTCTAGAAATCCTTTTTCACTATTCCCCTTCACAAACATGGAACAAACTTCCTAGAGACATATGTTCCACCACTCACCCATCCCACTTTAAAAAAAAATTAAAACTCCATCTGCTTAACTCCAAAATCTGTCCTTGTCAAGCCCCAACTTAATCCCTCTTTCCCCTCCTTGGGTACCCCTCACAGTACCCCCCTCTCAGCAAAGTATTTCCCCTTTTTGACGATACTTATTTCTATTCTCATATCTGATTGGAACTAAGTATTTTTGTAAATATGTAAATAAATCACTACTCTGATCACATATGACAGACATAACTTCATGTTTTAAATTTTTTTTACTTTGTCTTTTAAATATTATTGTATAATTTCAATTTCTGAACATGTCAATGTATATGTATCTGTTTTACGTCTATAAAATGTCTGTTTTTTTGGGAGCTTTTCTCCTCGGGTCTCCACTAAAAATGGGCCACAAGCCCAGCTGGACCAGCTCGGTTAACAAATGTCAATAAATAAATAAATAATAAAAATAAAAAAATATTAATTATGAAAGCAGCAAAATGAAGTCAAGCAAAGAATAAGGAGGTCATTTTTTTTGTCTGTGGTTATCTATTTTCATTTGTGACTAATTGATAGGTCCATTCAGGCATCCACTGTACTTACCCTCTGGAAATCCTTTTTCACTATTCCCCTTCACAAAGGTGGCAACTCTACTGACCCATCTAACTACTGTCCCATAGCTATCATATCCTCCTCTCTAAAATTCTTGAAAAATGCATCCATTCACAACTGCTAAAACACCTCCTCCAAAGCAATCTTTTCAAACCCATCCAGCAGGCCTTTCATCCCAACCATAGAACAACTACAGCACTCCTATCCTTTACCCATACCATTGCTGAGGCCCTAGATAACAACAAACTTATATCCTGTCTCTTCCTAGACCTTTCCAAAGCATTTGATACTGTCTTCCATCCCCTACTGTTATCTAAACTTGCTAGTCTCAAACTATCTTCCTCTTCCCTTCCTGGTTCTCCAGTTACTTATCCTGCAGGCAGCAGTCTATTAAATGGCTCTGTTCCCCTTCCCCATTCCTACCTGTCCCAATAGGAGTACCACAAGGTTCCATCTTGGGTCCCCTCCTGTTCAATATCTTCACTAATGGCCTCCACACATCTTGCAAACAATCCTCCCTCATACAATATGCCAGAGATTCAACTCTCATCTGTATCTCTGATAAAATCTCCGAACTCCATACACTCTCTCAACACACCTTTTCATCTACCGAACAGTGGCTAACCAGTAACTTACTCATCCTTAACCCTAAAAAGACCAAACTCCTTTTATTTCTTCCCCACTCTCTTACTCACCACAAATCGTCCTTGTCTCTCACTTCCGCTAATAACACAATCATTAAACGTGAAATTCACACTAAACTCCTAGGAGTCATTATCAATGCTGAACTCAAATTTAATATATACCTTCTCCAATGCATAAAAAATACAAACCCGAAACTAGGTTTACTTTATCGTTACAAAAGATTTCTAACTCCAAATGCTAGACTCTCCCTTGCTCAAGCTCTCCTCCTCCCCTCCCTTCTTTATGCTGCCCCTGTGTTCACCAACATTCAAACCACAACCTTAAACAAACTCCAGCAAACTTATAAGATAGCTAGATTCATCAAAAACTCTCCATACAACACTCATCACTGCATGCCCCTTACATCATTCCATTGGCTTGAGTTCGCCCACCTTCTGTTGCTATCACGACTTCAAATGTTACACTTCTTTCTCTATAAGCCTTCATCTTGTCCTGCTCTCTCTTCCTTCATCTCTATCTACACACCCTCTCGTACTCTTCATACTTCAAATCAGCAACTAGTACACACCTACCAACCAAACAAAGCAGCAGACAAACTCTTATATAAATACTCCATCGTCTAAACATGGAACAAACTTCCTAGAGACATATGTTCCACCATTCACCCATCCCACTTTAAAGAAAAATTAAAGCTCCATCTGCTTAACTCCAAAATCTGTCCTTGTCAAGCCCCAACTTAATCCCTCTTTCCCCTCCTTGGGTACCCCTCACAGTACCCCTCTCTCAGCAAAGTATTTCCCCTATTTGACAATACTTATTTCTACTTTATACTCATGTCTGATTGGATGGTCTAATGGTTAAGGTGTTTGCTTTGCAAACACAAGGTGCAGGGTTTGAGTCGCACAAGGAATAATTGGCTATGCTTAAAATGGCTTGCAAGAGCAGCTAGCTTAGTACTAATCTATGAACTAAGTCTTTTTGTAAATAAATCACTACTCTGATCACATATGACAGGCATATCTACAGTTTTTTTAATTTTTTTACTTTGTCTTTTAAATATTATTGTATAATTTCAATTTCTAAACACGTCAATGTATATGTTATCTGACTTATGTCTATAAAATGTCTGTTTTTTTGGGAGCTTTTCTCCTCGGGTCTCCACTGAAAATGGGCCACAAGCCCAGCTGGACCAGCTCGGTTAACAAATGTCAATAAATAAATAAATAATAAAAATAAATAAATATTAATTATTAAAGCAGCAAAATGAAGTCAAGCAAAGAATAAGGAGGTCATTTTTTATGTCTGTGGTTATCTATTTTCATTTGTGACAGTACTTTTGAAAATATATTTTGCAACACGATTGCTTTAGATTCCACAGACATTACAGTGCAGCATATTATGGGTGCTGCACTCTTGTGGTATCACCCTTGGGGTGATATTTTAACCTGGGTCTGTTCTGCTAAAGTTGATGGTAGTCCACGTCAAATGTAAAAGATCCCACAATACTTACTAAAAAGGGGAGACTCAGTATTTGGCTGGTATGTGGCAAACATGGCATTTTTCACAGGTGCAAGTTGTTTGGGGGTACACGTAATACCTCAGAAGAGTTCAGGACTAGGATCAGTACTGGCATTCATGTAAGCTTCCTTGGTTGATATATAAATTAATGTGTTTTGATATTAGTTACTACAGCTAGCAAAAGTTCTACAGATCCAAAAATGTATTATTTATTTTTTTATTAAGTCATTTATTTGGTGCTGGGGCAGGGCTAAGCTCCCGGCATTGTAAACCTTGGCTCAAGATGATTGTCACTGTTGAAGTGACACCCTGACCCCCATGTGCAAAATGAGAAAAGGGGTTGTGGATGGATAGATTTATTTGGTCCTCAACTTGCTTGAGTCTTTTTTGTACCTCATCTTTTGGGAAGGGGTCACCATTCTGTGAACTGGCCAGTGCATGAGTTTTACTAGCTGCAACTCTAGAGAAATCCTCCGGAGTCCTGGCCAAATGATTTCTAGTTGTGCATGCAAAAAAGCCATATATAATGTCAGACTAACCATTTCAACAAAATGAAATAAATAAATGAAATAATAAATAAATATTTTAGACTATTTAGCTGGCATCAGAATAAATCTATGGATTCTAGTCTGCCCAAGCCATTCTAAAATGTCCACAAACATCCCAATTTCCTTGGCTTTACTAAGACAAATAATGGCTGCATGTAGCATGTTTATTTTGTCTGCAAGACTTGAGTTGTAAATGCAACTACCATCATAGAGTTCTGTAGGAACATGCAGCAAAAACAGAACTGACTACCGTTTATTTTCTCCAGATAACAAAGACATTAAAAAGAAGTGAGACTGGTCAAGAGGTATTGAAGATATTTTGTTTGGAGGAGAATATTTTAATAGAAGAACAAATATTGGAAGAAGGAAATGTTCCTGACAGTGGATCTATTCAGGCTTCCAACATATTATGCATTAGCAACGAGTCAGTATTTAGTGAATGTACTGCTGTATGGGCTTTGAAACACAATCTGGTGACCCTTATAACAGAAGCACATAGAAAACTAATAGTTTCTTTCTGTATTGTAATACATCAGTTGCAAGCAGAAATATCTAACATTAATAATTATATCATTTGTTTTACTGGAACTCTAATTGAGATGGAGACAGTAAATTCTGATCTGTAAAATACCTCTAATTAGCTAATATTATTAGTCAGGCTATACTTACTCAACCTTAAACTGTAAGCTGCCCTGCCTTACCTTCTGTGTTATGTGAACCTCTTAGCTGTTTTACCAATTTGTCTATTGAATGGCTCTTGGATGATATTATGACTGCTTCTCATAACAAGCAGTCATTATTTACAGTTTATAAAAATAAGTGTATCTCATCAGCCAGGGTATGGTGGTATGGCAAACAGGTGTAACCAAGGTTGAGTATAGGTAGTCAAAGTTCTCAGTAGCTAAGTGCACCTTTATATTCGCTAGCAGTTAGAAGTGATTCATTTGTATGCTAATATGAAGATATTGATGCTGTATAACTTTGTTACCATTGGATACCTACATGCAGTTTAGCACTCTCATCACATTTTTGTTTGTAGTATTTAATATTTTTTTACTATTTTATTGTGATGGTAAACAATGGGGGGGGGGGTGTTAGGCATTTCCAGTTAATAACTTGACAGTAAAAGCATACGGAAGCATAACTCTCAACTGTCCCTGATGTTGCCTCTTATTTTTCTCCCTCTTATATTTTATTTTCAATTTGCACTAAATTAGACATTACAGTTCATATTTGTTATTGTTCTAAAACTGCAGGTTGAATGCAAGACCTCTTGTTCTATTAACTTTGTAAATGAATAATAGTAATAGTTAAAAATTATCCCTGATTTTTTTTCCTGGTTTTCCAATTATTTTTGGCTTTGCCCAGAATTCTTCAGCAAAGAAGTTGAGAGCGTACACTGGAGGCATACATTTAAAAGAAGTATAGTTTTATTAAGAAGTTGAAACAAAACAAAAAAAAGTATCTTACTTGGCTTTGCAGGGTTATTTTTAAGTGATTGATATATATATATACACACACACACACACACACACACACACACACACACACACACACACACACACACACTATATAGTAAGTACCAAATATATAAGGTTCACAGTCAACAGGATTACCTAAGTCTCTGTCATGTACAGCCCTTGCAGAAAAATGCTGTAAATAAGGATGATGGCTGCAGGCTTTGGTTAAGCCTTACTTTCAGATCAAAATAAAAACTCTTCACCTGAATATCGGTCATGCCACATCCATAATAGGCTCACAAAGGACAATCCATTTTCAGTAACCATGAATCTTTGGGCAGAGCCCCTATTCTACTCCAACCCAGAACCTTCATTTTTTATACAGAACTAGTTAAGCAATTATTCTCTCACTATTCTAGAAAATGTAAGCAGTTTGCCTTAAAAAAAAAAAAAAATATATATATATATATATATATATATATATATATATATATATATATATATATATATATAGGGTCTATATTACATGAACAAATTATCAAAATGTCGAGTACAAGATACTTGACATACTTTGATCAAACGATCATGTAACCGGAGACTCCAAATGTTGAAATTTGGAGTTACAAAGTGATTTGGTCAGCCTTACTAGTCAGAATGGCTATGTAAGAGGCTACTTTCTTTAATATACCAACTCCGTGATCGCTGTACATTGGGGAAATGGCAAAAGAAGTCACTTGCCATTTCCAGGAAATTGACCTTTCCCCAATGTACAGTGATCCCAGAGTTGATATATTTAGTTGGGGGGGGGGGTGTTGTTTTAAAAGTATGCGTGTTTGTGTAGATGTTTGAGTGATATAAGTGTGTAGGGGTTTGTATGCATTGGTTGTATGTGTGTGTTGTATGTTAGTTTAGGGAAGGTGGTGGGCAAACAAAATCTTTTGATTTTGTATTTTTCAGGGTTTTTAGGTTTTAATTACATGAATGAGCAATCAAAGTGTGTTGAATATGTTGTACTCGACATTTTGATTGTTCCTTCATGTAATATAGACCCATATATATATATATATATATATATATATATATATATATATATATATATATAATTCCATGAAAGTAAAGTAATTATGGTAGATTAGTCATATATATCCATATCTATCTACCTATCTACCTATCTATCTATCTATATATATATATATATATATATATATATATACATATATTTCTCTCTATGTATATATATATATATATATATATATATATATATATAAATATATATATATAGACACACACACACACACACACACACACACACACACACACACACACACACACACATATTATGTATTTTCCTTTTACTGTTATAGTGCACACTATCTACAGTTAAATTTTCCAGAAACACACTGGAATAACATTGATTCAGCAACATTAGTAAAGATGTTATTTACAACTTATGTTCAGGAACAACAATTGCTTCATATTGTCAAAAAGCCTCCCAGGGAATTAAACATGCTAGACATTGTTTGCCTTCCAAAAGAAAATTACCTTTACTTCTTGTCAAGTTTTGCCACCATTGATGTGCAGTGATCATGTGATTATAAATGTTAAATTGTCGCAAGATAATTTTTACCAACCTGAAATCTAAACTAATTGATTACAGATTATCCAGAAGCAAAACAAACTGGATTGATGCAGTCAGTGGAAAACCTGCACAAAGAATGTAGAAAGTGTAAGAGAAATTGTTTGAATGCAAAAAAAAATTAAAATAAAATGTTTAACATCAAGATCTAGGCATACAAGGGCTGAAGGATATATTTCCATAAGAACAAAATACTTGATCAATGAGCGAAACAAAAAAAATATAATAACAACTAAAAAAATGTAAAATAATATTAAAAAAATATAAGAAAGAAGTCGATCTATGACTTTAAAAAGTGTAATAATTAAGCTGGACAGACAAATTAAGTATGGTGTGAGACAAGATCAAGACAAATTTGAAGAAAATTTACATAAAGATATTGAGCACAAGAGGAAACCATTTTATAGATATATAAGATGTAGAAGGAGTAAAGACATGCAAATTGATAAATTGTGCATAGATTCTAAAATTTATTTTCAGATACATCAGATTATAGATATATTTACAAAATGGTATGCAAAACAGTTTTGCTCCACAAAAGAAATGGTAAGTTGCCCTAGTGACATCCAGGTAACCTCAGATTCTGAAATCAAATTAGATTATATTGAAAATACACTGCACAAACTGAATCCAAACAAACATAGGGAGGAGACAGAATTAATAATAATAGTCTGAAAACACTCTGACATGAATTTACACTGCTATTTTGTCTAATCACTAGGTCATATAGGTATAGGGAGCTTCCTCAAGATTGAAAACATGCATTTGTTAAACCTGACTTTAAGGGCAAGGATAATCCCAGAAACATACAGACCCATATGTTTACTTTCATGTTATGGAAACATAATAGATAAGGTTATATTGGATAAATTATTGGCAGAATTGGAAAGGCTGTGATTTAAAACCATATTTCAGAATGCATATGTTGAATATAGCTCTATTATCACCTGTAAATGAAAAATTGTGCTGTGATGTAATTTATATGGATTTAACTTCAGCATTTGACAGGGTCATACACAAAACACTCATTTATAAATTAGAACAACTAGATATTGATGTAATCTTAATAAGATGGATAACTGCATGGATAGCTGCATGGCTTACAAATAGGACATGGCAAATATCATACAATTGGACAGGTGAAATTCAGGGTTACAGTAAGGGTGCCCCACAAGGCTCAGTCCTAGGCCCATACCTGTTTAGATTGTATCTTGTAGATCTATCCTTTTTATCTGAAGTGTTCTACAGTCTCTATGCAAATGACTTGAAAATGGGTAAACTGACTACATGTGTTACAGATAGAACATGTCGGCAAAAGAACTTGACTAAATTGACCATTTGGCCTCAGGAGTATAATTGCTGATAAATACATCAAAAGCCAAGCATATGAGATCTCTGGGATATAATTGAAAGGTGAATGTGAATATTTAGTATAGCACACAGTAATTGAAACTGTAGATTCATTTAAGAACCTGGATATATCAGTAGATCCAGCTTTGAGATTTTCTAATCATATCAGCCTTTTGGCTAATGATAGTTATAGAATTATAGGTTGCATAAAAAGATTTACAAAGGCTAGGAAATCAGAAATTACAAAGTCATTGTTTGTTAGTTACATTGGACCCACATTTGAGTATGGAATAACAATATGGAAGCTTTATATAAAAGCAAGCATGAGTAAACTAAAAAAATGCAGCAGAAATATACCAAGAGTACCCATAGGTGTGAAAATTCAAGTTATTATGAAAGACTGAAATATCTAAACTAGTACAGTATCTCATGTAAATATTTAAGAGGAGACCTTATTCAGGTATTTCAGGAATTTAAAGGCAACTACCTCGAGAAATGTTTGGGGTTATCAAAAAGTAGTAGAGAATCGTCAGACAATCTATGTAGAAGTGTCTATAGGAATGAGAAGTGTACTAGTTGGTTCTCTGAGAGAGCAGATGATGCATGGAATAAACTACCAAATTACATTAAAGCAAGTACTAGTTTTCTAAAAACAGCCTGAACACTTGTTATGGGAATAACCGTTTCAGTATATTGGCAGGCTAGAAGGCCATTATTGCCTGTGCTTGAAATATTTGTATTTATGCATGTAGGTATGCATATAAATCTACTGTGCCATCTATATAAGGTTTACAGCTTTGGTTCCTTGAGATTTGAGAGTTTGGATGTACCTAGGAGTGGGAAGAAATGATGCTCAGATGGAGAGCAACACAGGAAATGACTTCATTAATGCTCATTGATGCATTGGTTAGTATTATGAAGATTTGTTATCAATTTTTCAAAACACTCTACATGACTCTTTAGAGATTGGTAATGGTTTCCTGATGGATGTTACTTTTCAGTAATTGATGGATACTTTTAAATGCAATATTGAGAAACATGATGAGGGTTGTGAACAAAAGAAATGCAAAAAAAAAAAATAGTAAGGGCCAATCAAGATGATAAAAGCAAAGATTTGTTTGTTAAGCAATGAGGCAATTGTATTCAGGATAAAGAAGCTTTATGGATGGGTTTATGAGAAAGTATAGAGTTAAAAGAAAGCATACTGTTCAAAGTGTACAAACTGGTGAGTCTGGTTCTGGCTGAAATACTGATTTTTCATCTGTTGAGGTTGAGACAGATTTTGAATATAATGAAGTTTCTGCCTTGAGTAAGAGGGTTAATCTATTGGTTTCAGTCCCTTTTTCCATCAGAGAAGAGGGGTCATAAACATAGAAGAAATAAAAGAATGAATGACCAGTATGTTGCAAACACTGTTGCAAAAAACTCTAAAGCTTCTGGTTGTTTAAGTGAAGTTAAAGACTTTGTGATAAACATTTTGAGTGAGTATGAACTTGCACTTCTTAATAAAGGATTAATGTTTGTGCCATCATTTTTTGTACCATTTTCCACAATTATTTCTGATTTGAAACAGTTTACATTTAAAACATTGTTTTCATACTCGACCATTAAATTGTCGTGAGCCAGATGAATTGTACATATTTCTTTATAAAAAATCTGAGTTTAATTCCCCTTCTCATCCAGTGGTTAAGCTATATGAACAAATATGTGGGAATTAGTTGTGGAGCATGAGCCAGTATTTAGAAATTATCAGTGTAATCTGTGGAAGGAAGAAAAAGAGGCTTTGCAAAGTTTGGATGCAAATAAGAACACTAGCAGGATGGAACTGGGAAGAATATCACACCGAGGCTCTGAGACAATTGTCTTGCTTACAATTTTACCATAGATTAAGCTGAGATCCTACAAGATATTTTAAATTTGAAATTGATAAATGTATTGCCAAATGGGTAAACAAAACAGTTATATCTTCGAGTCCACAGAGGCATTTAATGGTGAAGGACCCAGCACAACAATATATCTACCAGGTTCCTAAAGTACATAAACTACAAACCTGATCCCAAGGTAATTCAATAGTGTGATTTACTGATTCATTAGCCAGACTACTTTTGGCCTTTTTAAAAGCCTATTTGAAACCATTACTGTCTCATATTTCTTCCTGGATAAAAGACACAACACACATCTTGGCCATATTGGAAGATATTGTATTGCTTCTACCACTTATTTGGATTCTCTGGATGTTACTGCATTATATACCTCAGTACCAGATAAATATGGCCTGATGGCAGTAAAACATTATTTGGATGTTACACAAATATATTCAGAATATTTTTCTAGATTTTTTTAGTGGAACTGTTAGATTTACTACTGCCCAAAAATATTTTTACTTTTCTGGCATTTTAATTTGCAACTGAGAGGTACAGTAATGGGGGCAATGTTTGCTTCTATATAGGCTAACATTTTGTATGGGATACTTTGAATTACAGCATATTTATAATTCAACATCATTTTCTTTTGTTTTACTTATTTGGAATTATGGAGACAATGTGTGGATTATTGTTGAATACTTTGGAAGGGTAATATGCATGAACTATGTGAATTTGTTTTATGTATTAATAATAATATGAGAATGCGTTTTAGTTTTTCTGTTGATTCATTTCTTAGTTTCTAGATGAACAAACAACAAAATATATCGATGGGTCAGTGTGTACCTCTATTTATAAGAAGCCATAGAAATGCCATTTTTATGGCTACTAGTTGCCATCCAAGGCATGTACTGAAATATTTGACTTGCATTGCAGCTGTACATCCCTGGGTAAATGTTCTCATAGAATTTACAGTGAACACTTTCTTGCTGGGTCACTCCCCCCTGAGAGTGCAGACACTATCGATAACCGCTACTACAAGTTTTACAGTGAACACTTCCTCATTAGGTCACCAACCCCGCCCCCCTCTTGAAAGTGTGGACACTATCAATAACTGCTACTGCAACAAGAAGTCTGCGAACATAAGCCTTACTCTGAAAACTCAAAATAACTAAATAAATAACTAAATAAATAAATTTTACAGTGAACACTTCCTCGCTGAGTCACCCCCCTCCCTTCAGGGTGCAGACACTATCAATAACTGCTACTGTAACAAGAAGTCTATGAACAGAAGCCCTACTCTGAAAACTCAAAAAAAATAAATACATTTTGCAGTGAACACTTTCTCGCTGGGTCACTCCTCCTTGAGAGCACAAACACTATCAATAACTATTACCACAACAAGAAGTCCTTGAACAGAAGTCCTACTCTGAAAACTCAAAAAAACAAACAAAAAAAAAAACTAAATAATCATGGAAAGGATGATGCAGAGCAATTGTCAACTGTCAAATTCAGTCTGTTTACTGGTTTAATCAAGTAGTAGCTGATTAAGTTTTACAGTGAGCACTTCCTTGTTGGGTCACCACCCTCCCCTTGAGAGCGAGAACAACTGCTACCACAACAAGAAGCCTGTGAACAGAAGCCATGCACTGAAAACTCAAAAAAAAAAAAACTAAATGTAGGTGATTAAATTATATTAGCTGCAGGCATCTTACACTGTTTTAGCCGTGCATTCATTATTAACCTAAAGTGAATGGCAATTCACAGTAAAGGGAAAACAGCTGCAATCCCTGTTCTAAGCTCCCCCCAGCCTCCCAGTCATAAAACAAAAGGTTATAGCAAATATATATAATATCAGAAGAACATGTTCTTCTTACTTTTAGGTGGGCTTATCCCTAATAGCTTGCAAGGGTGGTATTAAGTAAGATTACCTTTGCCAAAATATCTACGTGGAATAAATCTCTGATTTTTTTTTCTCTGATAGTTTGCTCAATGTTCAGGATCTTAAAAATAGCTTCTATTGGTTGCCTTTCTTTAATCCTTTCCCATCTACCAGGAGTGGTGAATACTAACTTTTAAAAGTACTGCCCACCATATTTGAACTGGATTGCAGCTGTATGTCCATGGGTAGATGTTCTCGTAGAAGTAACTTAAATCTTTTACCTAATGGATTTGTTATCTGTCCTGTATTCTGTTAGTGTATCCACTGTTGTTTAGCATTCCAAGGCTGTTTATAGGTGCAATAGCATAGCATGTTTAAAGCACTCCAATACTTACAATGTTCCATGCTGTTACCAGTTAAATTGTTTTCGCAGTGTATCACTTTTTAGTGTTGCAAGTCTGTGTAAATGATTGATTGGAAAGCACAATTCTATATTCTGTTTATTGCATTCCTAATGCTTTTCAAGGCTCTACGCAAGTCTTTTACTACTGCAAGCTGTTAATTGTGACCCAAACTAGAAATATACTTGAAAAGTGAGTTTAATTAGCTAATTACTTACTACACTATCATTTCACAGCATATTAGACATTATTGTAATGAAAACAGGCCATAGATTAGGTAGTGCTGTCTTGTGTAAGTAGTGCTGTTTTGTTTCGGTTAATAGCAAGACCTGTTTGATGTGCAGCCAGTGTTTAAGGCTACATTTCATAGCTAGGAAAAGGATTTTAGGGTGGGTGACTGGGTGAATACATTAGAAATAGCAGAAATTAAATGGCAAATATGATTAAATGCCGCCCACACCCTCGGTATTAACACATTTATATCTATCATGCCATTTTTAAAGCACAGAGCCTTAACACTTTGAATTAATGGTGTTATTTAATATTTTTATAAAATTTTCTAAATACATTTGTATAAATTAAAATGTTTAATTGTGTTTTTTAAATTCTATCACATGTATGATTGAAGTTATTTGATTGGTTGCATTTTATTTTTAAATGGGAGCTTTTGGAAAAATAATTGGTTCTGATGAAGTCCAGGCTTCCTGGAAGAAAGCACTTGACTGTATTGTTTGAATAAACCTGTTGCAACAGTCATTTGGATTGCTGTTCTGTTTTGTCTTTTCACTCATGCACCATTTCAGCCAGGCGAAAAAGGATTGTTTTTCCTGGTTTCGTTGTGCCTTTTTTTACACCGTTGGTCGTTTTGGTTACATTTCATAGCTGTAATCGCAATGCTAAACAATGCTAACTTTCTCATGTAGAATCATGGAACAGATGATGTAGAGCAATTGTAAACTGTCTAATTCAATCTGTTTACTGGTTTAATCAAGTAGTAGCTCCTTAAGTGTCAGATATTTTAAAGTGTTTATATAATTTCCCTTCATACTGCTATTTTTGTTTCTGGATATTACCATCTGTAGCCTTATCTATCTTATTTCCTTTTAGTTTACAGTGAACACTTCCTCGCTGAGTCACTCCCCCCCTTCCCCGAGTGCAGACAATATCAATAACTGCTACCGAAACAAGAGGTCTGCAAACAGCAACTCTACTCTGAAAACTCACAAAATAAAAACTAAATGTAGGTGATTAAACTATACTAGCTGTGGGTGTCTGACACTGTTCTAGCTGCACATTCATTATTAACCTAAAGTGAACTGTAATTCACTGTAAAGGGGTATACTGCCTGGGAAAACAGCTGCAGTCCCTGTTCTAAGAGTCCTCCTCCACTTCTCAGTAGTAAAACAAAATGATATAGCAAATATATATAATATCTGAAGACCATTTTCTTCTTACTTTTAGTTGGGCTTATCTCTAATAGCTTGCAAGGGTGGTATTAAGTAAGATTACCTTTGCCAAAATACCTGCCTGGAATAATTTTCTGATAGTTTGCTCAAACAATGTTCAGGGTTTACCCACTCTGTTCGCCCTCGCTATGCTCAGGCTAACTCTGCTCCCTTACCATACCTCCATTCCCACCCACCCCTGAATACCCCATTTTTATACTCTATCCCTCCCCCAAAATTGACCAGTCACCACATAACTTCACATCACACCTCCAAACCCCTCCTCCTGACACCCAACTTCCACCACTCTACTATCAACCTCATTCTCCTCTGTTTTTCTCCTACTACATGCTTCCTTCTTAATACCATGTAACCCTCTCAATCATGATATACAGCCTATTACTAACATCAGTACTACTGCTCCTTACCTCCTTAACATCTTATCACACCAATCTTAATTACCAGAAACCCACACAAACTTTCAGTCCACAAACACTTAGTCTGCCTTATAATATCTCTCCCTCACTACTTAATTTGTCTTATAATCAATTATTTCATCACAAACTTCTGCAACTATTCCCCTCCCTCTCAACTAAACTCAAACTGAAACATTACATTTACACCGTCTTTTCTCCCAAACCCACACTCCTTCTGGCAATACTCTTAAAGCTGGGAAAATACACCCTAATCCAGGACCCACAACACCAACAACATCCCCCATCATCTCTTCACACTCAAAGCATTAAACTTTCTAAAGTAAAATTACCAAGCTACATGCATGGATCTCATACTACACCCCCCATATATTAGCACCGTCAGAAGACTGGCTAAAACTGCATATCAGTAATACAAACATTCTGTCTCATGGGTATAATATATATCATCATGACAGAGTCACAAACAAAAGGTGCAGGAGTTGCAATTCTTTACTCTGAACACCTGAAACTTTCTCCTTTCCCAACTGCCCCTCCTGACTTCCATCCGGCTGAAATACTACTACTAAATTCAGCACATCAACAATCAGAAAAAAATTGCTATCTCTGCAATCTATATTCCACCTGAGAAAAACATCCCTATTATCAAAAATATGCTATCATGGATCTCTCAAAATATACCACATAAAATTATAAATCTTGTGGACATAAATTTAGACTGGAATACCCTAAATACTGAATCCTCTTCCCAAAGCATTAATTTATTTGGATTTACACAACTAATCACTCTCCCCACTCATCTAAACAAGCAGTCTAACATAGGTTCTACACTTGACTGGATTCTGACCACTGACCCTCACCTCTACCATAACCCATGCTCACTCCCAGATGCATTAAGTGACCACTTACCCAACTACATCCAAAGACATTCACCCCAACTTAAACTTCATCTCCTTAAGTACTGATATAAATTCTCTACCTTTGATACTTCCACTTTCAGTGACAGACTCACATCCATCAGTTGGTATAGCCTGCACACACTTCCTCTTAATGAAGCAGTGCTAGAATTCAACAGCAAATTCGTACACATCTGTAATGACCTAGCACCCCTTGTAAAATAAGAATAAAATCCAGGTATGCCCTCTGGCTCACAAAAGATTCTCACAGCCTTATGCACCAAAAAACTCCACCTGGAAAACATGGCAAAATCCAAATCCCCTACTCACCATCAATTACTCAAAGAACTTAAGAATCAGACCAAAACACAAATATACAATGACAAGAAGAAGTTCTACTATAAAGCCCAATCCACCCTTCAGTCCAACCCCAAAAACTTCTGCACAAACATCAACGCTTTCCTTCACTATGGAAAACCTCAAACCCCTTGCTCTTATCCCAGTTTCTCCACACAAGACACTGTCTCTCTCCTTAACCAGTTCTTTATTGACACCATCAGTAAACTAACTAACACCAACCAAAACCCCCACACCATTTCTACAGCACAACCTGAAGCAAAGGAGACACTCTTCTCTCTCAAACCTATCTCAACCTCTTTCATTAAATCTCTCCTCCAAAAGCTTAAACCTTGTTCTCCATCTACTGTTATTCTACCCCCTCTCCTTCTCAAGCTAGCAGACAAATCTTTTGCCTACCCTGTCTCTATACTCAAAAATAGATCAATTAAAGAAACCACTGTATCCAAAATCTGGAAATCTTTCTTTATAATACTTCTTCACAAATGAAGCAACTCCACTGATCCTTCAACCTATAGACCCATTGCTACCCTTTTCTCTTATCAAAAATCCTAGAAAAATGTATACATTCCTAAAAGCTCAAATTTCTCATCCATAATATGACACAGTGGTGCAGAAATTTGCATTGACAACTCACAGCAAGAGGTTCTCTGGTTCGATTCTCAGCTGGGGTACTTTCTGTGATGAGTCTGCAAGTCCTCCCTGCATTCATATGGGTTTCCTCCAGGTTCTCTGGTTTCCTCCCATGTTACAAAGACACGCATCTTGGGCGTTTCTCCCCAGGCCTCCACTAAAAATTGGCTCATTCCAAGTTGGACTTTCCCAGGTAAACAAATGTTAAATAAATAATACTCTCCTAACTCCTATTCAACATGTCTTTCAGCCACACCATAGTACTTCCACAGCTATTCTGTCTTTCACTCACACTACTGCTGAAGCTCATGATAATAACAAACTGGTCTCAGGTCTATTCGTAGACCTACTGAAAGCTTTTGACATGGTATCCCACTTCATACTCCTTACCAAACTTGCCAGCCTACGCCTATCTCCCACAACCTTCAAATGGTTCTCCAGCTATCTAGCAAACAGACAACAATCCGTCAGATGGCTGTCTTCCTGCTCTACTTTTCTACCTATTTATACAGGCATTCTCCAGGTCTCCATCCTCTGACCCCTTCATTTTAACACCTTCACCAATGACCTCTATACCTCAAATTCTCATTCTACCCTTATACAACACACTGATGACTCCATACTTATCAACACCTCTGACATACTGTCACAACTTCTCATTCAACCTTTATACAATATGCTGATGATTCCACACTTATCACCACCTCTGACACACACTAACAACTTCAGTCACTCACACAAGAAAGTTTCCTTTCTGTAAAAAATTAGCAAACTAAAAATCAATGCATTTTGATAACAAAAAAGACTAAACTTCTCCTGTTTCTCCCCAAATCAAGTAACCATCTCAAACAATCTTTCACAATTTCCTCTTGTAACAAAACCCATCATTACAGTACAACACCACACAAACTTACTTGGAATGACGAGACAATCAACTAAAATTTGCTCTACACATATATAGCAGTCCATCAAAAAACAAACCAAAAACTAGGTCTCCTATATCAGAACAAGAAATTCCTCAGTACTGACTCTAGGCCCTCCTAGGCCCAGGCCTACTTACTTCCAACCCTTCTGTATGCAGCTTTGGTTCTTACAAATCTCCAATCCTCTCGCCTTACTAAACTTGAACAGACTTACAACAAAGCTGCTAAATTTGCAGCTGACCTACAGAATATCTCTCACTACTGTATTGCTCTTAAAAAACCTTCACTGGATGGAACTTCCCCACCATCTTAAACTGTCACAACTCCAACTAACTAATTTTCTACTCAACAAACCCACTGCCTGTCCCTACCTCTCCAGTATTGTGACTTGCTATATCCCTCCACGTCCAATATAAAGTACTGATAAATTCCTTCTACAAACATTCAAATCCAATAGAATAATTGGCAAAATTTTATATAAATTCTCTGTGTCTCATTTCTGGAAAAATCTCCCTTTTACCTTAAATAGCATCCCAAACACAAACAGCTTCAAAAAATATTAAGAAGCACCCTCTGTAAGTCATGGATATGCCCCTGCCAGGACCCTACATAATTGGATCTACCTCTCTCTTCACTTCCTTGAATCACCCTCTTGCAGTTTATGCCTAAAGCATATGACACCTCTTACAAAAAATAAAACTCAGATGACGGTACATTCTCAGTAATATTTGCCTAATATATAAGAATCTTTCTCCTGCATTATTTGTTAAAAGTTGTCTATGTATATACTGTAAACAGTGTACCAACTTTACTAGGTGTCGTATTATACCTGTTACTTTCTTTGTTTTTCAATTACTCAGCTTTGTGATTATTGTATAACTGTTATTATTTCTCAGTTTTGTGAAAATTGTGTAACTGAATAATTTCTACATTTTGCTGGAGCTTTTCTCCTCGAGTCTCCACTGAAAATGGGCCTGTGCTCAGCTGGACCAACACAGTTAACAAATGTGAAATAATAATAATAATAATAATAATAATAATAATAATAATAATAATAATAATAATAATAATAGTAATAATAATCATGTGTAATTTTTCCGGCCTTTGATGTATTTGTAATAATGAAGGAAAATATTGACAACAAGATGATGTAATAATTAAGCAGGTTGACATCAAGAAATATGATTCCAAAATGATGGAAGAAAGTATTTGGAAGGTAAATACTTTAGACCATTCTGTGTTGTTAAATATGAAACTAAAGCTGCCAGGAAAAACTAAACAAGTTAGATCTGTGACTACATATGCTAATAACATCTTTGTAATTAGGAATATTTTGAATAAATACTGTGGCATTCTGTCGGCTGATCCTATTTATGAGGCTATCTTGAAAAATAATTGTTATATGACATATAGAAAAGAATGAGTGATAGCCCATTTTTTTTTTCTGGCTATAAACGAATGGCTGGTCCTGTTAGAACATTAAGCAGTAATACTAATACTAATGATAGTTATCCCTTGTGGAAACTGTAAACAGTATGGACCAATCTTCAATATAAGATATTTTACATCAGTTTATACCTCTAAAACATATTATATAAGGCATTTTATTTATTGTAATACTCTGTGGTTGGTCTATACAGCTGAATGCCAATGTGATGCTATTCATGTGGAAACAGTGAATTTCTCTTCACATGCTTGATATTAGGTGTATAAGGGAAAGAAGTGCTTTGTTTAAATGTTTAATGAAATACAGTGGAGCTGTTTTCACTTTTATATAAGAGTGTGAATACATCTTTCACTACTAAAAGCCAAAGGCACAAAAAATATATATTTTATAGAACAAAAACAGATAAGTAATTTGGAGGCGATGGTATACCTATTTTTAAATTGATTAATGTAAATAACAACAGATACTTTTTGAAGTATTGGTTCCTAAACAGCCATTAGATGGCAGTATAGGATCAAATATATTCTTGGAAAAGGTATTGTTTTCTGTTTATGATTTCATTGTAACATTGCTTAATTTATTATCATGTACTGGAAACTTGGAAAAACAAGCAATAACTTTTTTCGTGGTGTCTCTTAAATTATTATTAACTATGTCGTTATTTATATATTTATATATTTTCTGATAAAAAAAATGTTCATAATACAGTTGACATGTAACCAGGAGTTATTTCACAAGATTTAATGGATGTAACTTGATTTTATAATTCAGCTTTGAAAAAGTCTACTTGAAAGCAAAACCATGGTCTTTTGCTGCTGTTGATAATTCCATGTATTAAAGGAGTGCAATTGTCTATTTTGAGTGCTGGAAGCATTTTTTTCTGGGGGACTGTGTGTGTGCGTGCGTGCGTGTGTGTGTGTGTGTGTGTGTGTGTGTGTGTGTGTGTCTGTGTGTGTATGTGTGTGTGGGTATAGAGAGAGGGGGAGAGAGAGAGAGAGGGGAAAAAGAGATAATGGGCAGGATTCACGAAGCCTCCGTGTAAGAGTTACAAGGCTTACACGGAGGCTGCAGTTAAACGGTGTGACGTCAGCATGTCATGCATATGCATGAGGGCATGCTGAATCACACCTAAGGCTAACACGGTCCATGTAAGACAGTAGGGGGCGTGTCCGTAGGGCGAGCCCTGCAAACGGACACGCCCCCAGAAGAGTAAAAGTCCCGAAAGTAAACCCCCACGACAGAGTCCGTGTAAATGTGAATAAACACAACACAACACATGCCCCCACAGACTATGAACATAAAATGTATAAATGAAAATCTTATATTTTCTTTATAAGTTTTAAAGATGTTTGCCTGTGAGTGCGTTCGGTTGCACGGGCGTGCCCGTCGCTTAGCCACAGTTAGCAGTCAGTGGAAAAGCATATAAGAACTAAATATGCAAAGTAAGCCAAGAAGCAATAGCATAGTGGTAGAGATGTCGGCTGAAGAGGAGGCAGTTATGGTTCGAGTCCCCGCAACATCAAATTTTAGTTTTAGTGAAATAAGCACAAAACAAGTCCCTGACATATATGTACATATATAAAATTATATTTTATGTAAAATGTAATGAAATGGGCCATGTATTTTGAAGAAATGTGAGATAAAAAAAAAAAATCTCAGATGTGCCTATAGCTGAGCTACAGTCTAACAAGTTGAGGATATCTGCTTGTAGGTGAGCAGTGTTTTAACAGGTATAAAATGAGTGCCTGTAGGTGAGCAGTGTTTTAACAGGTGTAAAATGAGAGCCCGTGGATGAGCAGTGGTTTAACAGGTGTAAAATGAGTGCCTGGGGTTGAGCAGCATTTTAACACGCTGAAACCGTGTGCCCATAGCTTAGCTGAGTGTAATATGCATGCTGATAGCCAAACAACGTGTAAACCGGCGTAACCCGTTTGCACGGAGCTGCGCATCGTGCCAACAAGCTATCAAGCGGGCAACGTTGAGCAAGCTGTATTAAAACTGCCTTTACACAGACACAACTCCTAGCCTGTGTAGACAGTCATAAAATAAAAAAAGCAATGGCCAGGCTTGAACTCAGGATACCAAGCACCATAGTCAAAGTACTGAACCACTAAGCCATGACAATTGAACTTAGAAATGCAGTAATAGTATATATATAGGAATGAATAGAAAGAGGAGCATGACAAAGCAGGTTTTGTGAAGCTGATACAATTCCAAAATGGCCAATCACAGATAAGTGCGGGAAAAACGGCATATATAAGCCCCATAGGCGGGAATACACAGCATAACCGATTGTGGAACCAACTTGCAGCCAGGATGTCAGGTGTAGGAGAGGGTAGTTGCTTCCGAGCACAGAGGTGGGGCATTGAGGAGTCCAAATATATGGTTTGGCTCCTCATCCATGATCATGAGGCCTAACTCATGCAGGGCCAGGTCCTGTAGAGAGCATATAGGGCTGAGGCGTGGGACCGGTTGGCACATGATCTCACCAGTGCCACAGGAATACCAAGGACTGGTGAACAGGTCCGTCACCACCATGCGGACCTGAAGAGATGGAAGCAGGACCAACTGAACCGTTGGATCCAGGAGGCCCGGCAAATGCCCAACGCCCCACTACTGAGTAAGTTACATGTAATTATGTATGTAAGAAATTAACTTAGCTGATATTATGGAGATGTGTATTCCAATATTACTTCATTTATATTACAGCTGCAGGTGTCCGTTCCATGAACTGTTGAGCCTATGTCAATAGGCTGGTGCGGTTGCGCCACCAGGCAGGTCAGTAATTCTCTCCCTTTAACTGTAAAAAAATATATAAGTATGACAGCAAAATAGTGCAGTGTAGTCACTAATAATAAAATGTGCAAGTAACAGTGTAAGAGAGTTTGCAAGTATTGCTTGATTACAAAAGTGTGATGCAGCCTGTAATCCAAACATAAAAATGAAACAAGTCTGAAATAAAGATGTCCCACCTGTAATATAATAGTACATAATCTGCAGCAGGCTGAAAAGTACAGCTGCAGAAGCTGAGTAAAACACATGTGTGAAATATATCCCTGTTGAAATTCTGAAACATGACATAAGTGAGACTGTTGGAAAGGATTGTTATAACTAAAGGTAAAACATGTCAATAAAGCATAGAATGAAGTACCAACCTGAATTGTAAAAATAAAACAAGTGAGAGAGTGTGAGAAAGAGGTATGAATCCACCAATAAAGTAGTAATAACACCTGAATAAAGTATACTGCAGTCAGTACAGAATGAAATGGATATGACAGGTAGAACCAAACAGCAACATGTGTTGAAAAAAGTACTGAAGCTGGAATGTGTGTCCCAAAATCTGGATATGTTGCTCTCAGTTTGCAATATGCAGATAGTATGGTTGTCTGAAATACCAAACATCCACAGTTGTCTATAGCCATATAAAGCAAATGTAGCAGGATGATGTAGCTGAACAGAGCCAGATATGAATGTGTATAGATAAATATTAAATGTATATTGATGCAGCAGTAACATTCCTATCACCAACCTGAAGTAGTTATCACATAGGAAACTGTAGGCAGACCTGTAGTGTGTATATATCTGCAGGTAGTAGAAATGTACAGCATATGTATAGGTATTTGAAGTTGTTAATTAAATATTTCTTCACCCTACCCTATAACCACAAATAATCCATTCCACGTGAAATGGGTATGTGCAATCACAATTAACACCCCTGGACATTTGTCCTGTTGGTTCATACATATTTGCATGTACGTTGATGCATGTGCCCTGTTCATACATCCAAACCTGATGGCCTGTTGCCATCAATCAACCCCGCATGTTGTTGGATTGTGTATTGCTGTTCAAATTATGCATGTGTTATGCTTGCTGTTCAATGGCTTGAATTTATGGGTGTTTGGTTAATGGGAATACTAATGCATGCTGTTACAACTAATTGTGAATGGTATTGTACGTTACTAACCTAAACTGTCATAACATAATGCAAAACATAGGACGACAGGGAAGGCGGGTTCCAGCGGACCCACCTCTCCCACCTCAGCTGGCGAGTGCACCTGGCAGTAGTGCCCAGGCCAGACCCTCCTCCAGTGGCCCTGTGCCACCTGCAGGTGGAAGTGCTGCAGGGGATGGGGCTCGTCCCCCCTCTGCAAGCGTGGCCAGAGGAGAACATCCACTCATCCTCCGTAGTGTCCGGACTGTGGTGCGTAGGGAGATCTGACACACTGTGCTTGGGCCCCTACGCCAGCTTGAGGCACGGGTGGCACAACTTACGGGTGTGCCTGCTGCCCGGCCTACACAGCCCCCAGCACAGCCCCATCCTGGGCAGTGAAGGCACAGTGGCAACTGCCCATGGGTGGGGATCTCAGTTCCACTGTTGCCATCTGTGGGCTCATGGGCTCGAGATATCCAAACATCCGTCCCCGTCAATTGTGTAAGCCCCCCACATGTGTCATACACCACCCCTGTATGCGTCTTGTTTGTCTTGTCTGTTAACCTCCCCTACCTACCTCCCCAACTATACTGACTTCCTATACCTGAAATACCACTCCCACCTGAAAAAAGAAAAAAAGGGCACTCTGTACCCACAAAAAAATTATGCCCCATACATAGCTGCCCATTTTGCACACATGTCTGCTGTACATGTAAACTGGCAACTACAATTGGCTGTACAACAAATATTATTGTTGTCCTCACACCTCTCTCAGGGGTGGAAGGTTTCAAATTTCACACCAAATTACAAACATATGCACAGCTGTTGCTGACAAAGAAATGGGCAGCTATGGCCCTTTCCTACATCCCTCCTGCAAAACCCGAGCTTGTTTTCCTGCTGTCCTACCCTCTTTGTGCCCCCTTTTTCACCACTTTCCTATCTCTCCATTTTCTTTTCTTTAAAAGAAAATAGTGTGGGTGTGCGCGAGAGTAAGCACTTTTAAGCAGTAGTAAGCGGGTGTGCGCAAAGCTAAGCGGCAGTGCACATGCGTGACCTCCGCGCAAACCAGCGCTAACCTGCTTACAACTGCTTAAAAGTACCTTAGTCACTCTGAATGACAAGGCCTGTAGTTTTCTCAGCAGCAAAATAAAATACCTCCCTCAGTCTTGAACCCAGGAAACAGTAGTCTGCATGACTTACCACTAAGCCATGACTGCTATACAAGAACATTGTGCTGAACGAAATATATCATAAAATAGTAGGAAGTAATGTAAAGGGAATATAGCAAGTCTAGTACACAAAGCATGCCATGTATATTTACTGTCAAATCTAGTGGATTTGTAAAATAGTACTGTGTGCTGAGAAACAGTCATGCTAGTTGGTAGCTACTAGGTAATAATGTCACAGTAGCATCTGGCAAGCCGCACACATACTCAGAGCAGGATAAACACTGCCATAGTTGAATAGTTAAGAGATGAGACATAGCAACTGTGACTGAGTTACAGGGATGTCCCTGATGTGAAAACAAATGTCAACTGTGCCCCACTGACACCCTGTCAAATGTACTAACAGTAGACAGAAAGGTGTAACTACACATGCAATGATAACTATGACTGACTGAAGGTATGCACCACCTGCATGGCACAAATGGTGTACTAATACATATGCTTGAAATAACCCACAGTCACAACTGCAGAGTATCAGAATATGTCTTTGGAGTAACCCACTGCTATGTACCATTCCATGAGGCTGATAAAAGATGCAGCGGAGAGTATCTGAGACCTGCTCAGCAGCATGATCAAATACCCCTGTAAGTGTCAAGGCCCACACCATGGCCAGACCATACTGCATGCAGTAACACCCTACCACAACAAACACATAGGGAATTGCTGGCCAAACAGATTTAGCAAGCATTACAAGCTGTGAATGTAAATGGAAAATAGGAAAGCCATAGCAACACATTACAGGAAAGACACCTAGCAGGCATACAACGAGTGAATGTAAAGGCCAAATATTGAAGCCATAGCAACAGATTGCAAGAGCCACTGCTATATACCAGTTACACCACAATCCCCACAGGAAAGCACACACACCCATATACACAGTATTACTAGTCGTAGGTGTCAGTTTACATACACATGGAGAATAGGACACTGGAGGAAGGAATACTCAGCTTACAGAACAACATGCATTGCAGTGTCTACAACACAGCCTGAAATATGAGAGACATACCAACCCTTACACTCACAGAACAGTGTCCACAGCAAACCAGCATGGTCTCCACCCTGATAATCTGAAAGGGCTATGCCTACCTAACAGACCTTTTTATAGCACAGTCCTGTAATCACAGTGAGAACTGCAATCACTACACAACAGGCTGCATGCAATTAGTAAATGCTGGCTAACAATTGGTGCAGAGGCCATCACATGGACATGTGCAGATACCTACAAAAGCATCCTGTACTCCCAGTCCACACATGCAATACTTTCATTGCACCCGCTGGAGGAAGAGAGAGAGAGAGGGAAAAAAAAAGAAAAAAAAGAAAGAAAGAAAGACAGAAAGAAAGAAAGAAAGAAAGAAAGAAAGAAAGAAAGAAAGAAAGAAAGAAAGAAAGAAAGAGAAAGAAAAAAACCTGAAACAACAAAGCAAAGAGGCTGACAGCAGGCCAAGCAACTGCAAACCTACACAAACAGCTGCAACAAACACAGGTAATGTAAAGTACTACTATAATACTCTACATACTGTGAACCCTCCAGATGTGTTATTGGTCTGTATCTATGTATATGAAGATGTGCATAGGGACGGGGACATACTGAAACTGTCACTGAAGGCTCCACATACATATGCATGTGACGGTAGCTATGTGCACATAGCAATGTAGGTTGTAGTGCAATGTACAAGTAGGTTGTACAGTAATGGGTGTTCAGCAGTACGTTACTGTGTGTATACATATGTGGAACTAAAAAGGAGTATATATAGATATATAACATGTGTATACGTATGTATATTGAGATATGTATGTATATATATATATATATATATATATATATATATATATATATATATATATATATATATATAATATGCATATGTGTATACATAGATAGAGAGGGATGTAGAAATACATAGACATATATAGTTTCACAGTGTCATAGTTTAGTACTAGGCTATCTGCAGACAGTGTATAGAATAGATTTAGAAACTTGCACCTCTGTATAGTACTGATACAGTGAAGACCCCCCCCCTACATAATAGCATTAGTTTACTGTGCCTCTGTCTAGTAGTGACACAGAGAAGACCCCTGCTGTAAACCTATGATCTCCCATCCACTTGTCAAGAATGCACATGAAGAGTGTCAGTGAGGATCGCTGCCTAACATGAACTGGGATCCTGTTCCACAGTATGGGAAGCCTCTTAGTGATGGATCTGTCCCTACAGTATGTCCTATTCATATGTGTGCTGAGGTTTAAATCCGTAGCTGTCGTGCTTCTGATGGATTTGGATTGTATGAGGTGGAACATGTCCATCACTACCAGACTGGACATGGCCAACTACATCAGGCACAGATCACCCCTACGTAGGCAGTATGCTATGGAATAGAGCATGAGTTACGTTAGTTTGGCAGCATATGACAGATGTTGCAGACCCTGATCCTCCTGGTGATGTACTCATGGGGTCCCCCTAGCTGTTGCAAGTGCCAGGTGAGGTACATACCAAATGGGGCATAGTACACAGTCATGGGCCTGATAAGGGAGGAGTATAGGGGTACAATGACCCATTTTGATGTGGATGTGAATCCCTTCATGATAAGGTGGGCAAGGTAGGAAGCCCATCCAACCACTTTGGCAATGTGGGTGTCAAATGAGAGGTCAGCATTGCACAGTGTCACCAGGTCTCCGATTACTTTGTCCGTACTCAGTGGGTTATTGTCTATGTGATAATATGTAGGTAACTTGTCCGTCCAAAAGGGTATGAGTACATTACGTGGCATGCAGTGTCAGGCCATGACTCCGGCACCAGTTGTTGGTGTCCGTGAGGCCTGTCAGTAGGATGTATGTGTCAGAAGGTGTATCGCCTATGGCGCCCAGTATGCAGTCATCTTTGAACATTGCCAGCCACTACCCTCCCATGTCTGCTTCCACATCTGAGAATGATATGCCGAACATGAGCAGTCCCAGGACAGAGCCCTGTGGGACACCACATGTGACTGGCTCTGAGTCTGACATGGCACCAGTGAGGTTGACTGTAGGGTTTCTATCCATTAGCTGATTTGCAACCCATCATGTGACATATGTATTTACATTTCATCTGTTGATCATGTCTATGATGGCAGAGTGCGGTATTGTGTCGAATGCCGTAGGCAAGTCCAGGTAGGCTGTATGGACCATTGTGCCCTCAGCAATGGCTCTAGTGACTGATTTGAAAAGGTCAACCAGGTTCATAAGGCAGGATCTGCCCTCTACAAAGCCAAACCAGGTGGGATCAAGTGTCTAAGTCCCCAATATCTCTGTGTATGGGTACCATAATGATCCTTTCCATAGTGTTGCAGACCAGGTTGGTTAAGATTATGGGGCGGTAGTTACCAGGGTCTGTAGAGGTGTCTCCTATGTGGAGTGGGACTACTGTTGCTGTATGCCAGTGTCCAGGTACATATGCTGTAGCAAGGCTACAGCTGAATAGCATGTAATGTGCATGTGTAGCTCCTCTTGCAGTTCACGTAGCATGCAACCTGCAATACCGTTGGGACCCATTGCTGCTGTGTTTACAGCCCCGCTGAGGGTGGTTCCCAGCTGGACATCTGAGATGACAGGGAGGTTACAGTCAGCTGGGATAAGTAATTCCACATGTGTGGGTGAGGTAGGGGAGAAACCTGCACTGAACCTGTCTGCCAGACTGTTGGCATTATCTGTGTTCAGTGTAGCGTATGTCACTGTGAACTAACTGTGAACACAACTGAGGGTTCCCACCCAGGTGTGTAACATAGCAGAGGAAGGCCTTGTGGTTATCTGTAGTGACCATAGCGATGTCCCTCTCATTGTTGGCCTTGCATGTTTGTATGACAAAACGTATCTTTCTACTACTGCTGATCAGAGATGCCGTAGCTCTATGGAAGTATGCTCTGCCGTGCAGTAGCTACCTTCTGTTGTTATACAATTTGTTCAATGCTGGGGTCCACCAGACAGGATGCCTGCCCTTGGTGGAGAGGGTCATGGTTTCATTTGTGATTGCATGATCCATGCATTCTTGGAGATGTCTGTAGAAGCATATGTGAAGGTGTCTGCATTGTGGGAAGTGGATTAAACTGGCCCAGTGGGCATTAAGGATACCAACTCAGTTATAAGACGTGTAAAGTCAGCATGTGAGAGGTTTCCCACTGTAGTCTTCTGTGTTGTGGGGGAGATGGGATATGTATATCCAGGGGGATTAGTCTGTGGTCAGATGTGACTAGTGAGGGGTATACTTCCAGTGTGTAGCACATTGTCCCCATGTTTGTGATGATCAGGTCTAGTATATTATCTCCTGTTGTGGGAGAGGTGACTAGCTGTTCCATTGTATTTGACATAGTGAATTCCGAGAACCTTTGGGCTAGGGTGTTTGGGGTAGAATAGTGCACCCAGTGTATGTTAGGGTAGTCGCAGTATCCCAATATGATGGTGTGTGGTGGGACATTCATATCCTCCAATGTCTACAGGAAGGCTAACTGTGGTCCCTGAGATTGGGAGGATGGTCTGTAACATGCTACCAGTTGTATAGCAGGTTTGCCTATGGTCATCTGCACCTGGATGGTCTGTGATGCTTCATGTGTTGCCACTAACCTGGAGGTGTGTGTGTCCTCCATGAATATGGACACACCCACTCCCTTTTTATTTTGTCCCGAGTCCTGGGGCCAAAACGCATGATACGGGGTATAGCCTGGTACCGCTGGTGTGCTCTCAGGAGCCTTGAACCAGGTTCTCACTTACTGCACAGACATCAAGATTGGTAGAATATGTACATACAGATATATGTAATACACACATACATATATAGATATCTGTAGAGACTTATACATATACAGATAGATCTGACTGACAACAGATATGTCTGTATATGACTATCTCTCACTCTCTGTCCCACCCCCTCACACTCACACTCACCCTGTGTCTCTCTCTCACTCACTCCCCCTCTCTCCCCACATCTATATGTATATATCTACATCTATATATACATATTATATATACATATATACAAACAGATATATATCCATATGCAGATATAAATATATCAATATATATATATATATATATATATATATATATATATATATATATATATATATATATATATACATATATAGACTGTGTGAGGCACGTGTGCAGATGTCTTGCAACAGGTGCCTGGTGTCACATGCATGGAGTGAACACCAGTGTGGATACTGGAGTACCATACCCCATTCAAAAACACTGACACCAGTAACCACCACATATGTACATGCCTGGCCACCACTGCATGTGTCAAGGGGGAACAGGGCCAACAAATGTACAATAGGCTCCACATCAATATACACAGTGGCACACTAGTCCTGTAATACCTGTACATGGAATGTGTCAGCAGACATGGTGTGTCAGCTATGGAAATGTAGGTCACTGTACCCCCCACACCCCACAATAGCCTACACGGTATGTACCACCCATGACAGCTACAGATATGGAGAAGGACACAGACATATGCAAGTAACTGTGTCAATGCACTCAAACACTACAGAGCACACACAGACTACCTACATAGAGGTTACCACTGCTGGATATACATAGTTTGGTCACACCCATGACAGTTGTCTACCAACCATGGTAACACCTCCAACATCCACAACACAAATTACCTATGTCTGTCGTCCTTGTCACTGCAGTATAGAGCACATGGTGGAGGTACGGGACTCTACCCACAGATATGACATACCCTGTAGTAGACCACACAGAATTAAGAAGCAAGGCTCCCCATGAGTAGATGTCAGACATACCCCTGCTGAATGTAATGCAGATAGGTAATATGCCATATGAGTCACCCTGTTTAACTGTTTGTAAAGAGCAGGTACGATCATAACACATGTGTCACAAGGGGCAGGGTAGCATAACAGTATGCTGCTGTAGGCCCAGGGCCAAAAGCACACTACCTACCTAGGACACAATGCACACCCATGAACACATTGCAAATGGAATATGTGAGGTGGAATGAGTGTACTAGTGACTGGGTGCATGTTGTGTACTGGTGTGATTGCTCACCATGACTGTCTGTCTGTCATGGTAGTGTGTGTCCTTGGTGTGAGGCCAGAGACAGGTGTGTGAGGTATTGCGATCAACACATACTACATTGCCATATGTTGTGCTGTGTTAACCTGTTTGTCACTGTGGTGTAGGTAGGGTTATGGCAAGTAAGAGTAGTGTGCATTACCAGTGAAATATGTAACGTGCATTGTGTGCAGTGCATGGGTTGATAATGTTCCCCATACAGTACCTTGATACAAACCCCCAGTGTGAGGTTGTGTATTGTACCTGAAACAGTGTGTTGACTGCTGCAGTATACTAGTCTGTTGTATGGAGTGTGCCAGGTACTGTTGCACAGTTGTCGGATGAGCACTGATATCTGGTCATGTACATGCGTATCCCCCAATAGACAGACAGATGCTATATATGGTGCCTAAGTTATATCACTGCAGTCAAGTATTATGTGTATTATGTGTGCTATAGTTTGCTGACAGATATTGCTGACATATTTCCCTTCTCCTTTTCAGGGCCATGGTTCACCAGTGGAACCCAGTCTACTCCGCTGTAGAGGAGGAGGAGATACACCAGTGCCTGGTGTGGGATTTCGCTGTACTCTTTTCCCACACCAGCCAGAACCAGCAGGAGAGGGCTGCACTGTGGCAAGACCTGGTCCATCGGGTAAATGACATAGACACACATAACCGGACATATGAGCAGGTACGCCATCACTGCAGTGATTTAATTAGAAATGTCCATCAGCGTGCATCGGATATCCACAGGCAGCAGCTTGCCACAGGTGGTGGGGTGGCTAGACACCCCCCCTCACCAGACTGGAGGGACTACTCCTGAGTGTTGTGGCTCCAGCACAGCAGCAACAACAACAGCATACATGTGTAATGATGGAGGCTGGAGCCACACAGCAGCAGGACACACAGCATGCAGGTAACATGCCATGTGTATAGTTGACCATTCTGTAGCACTGTTAGGTTATGCATGTGTGAGGTGTGTCCTCATTTTGTAGCTGTAATCTTGGTAATTAATGTGCATTAGTGATAACCTCATTATCTGCAGTACACCTGTGGAAGCTAACTGTTGCACTACTGAACTGTATCATGCCCACAGTATCAATGGCACAGTTGTGCCCACTGACGATAAATGTCTCTTTTCCGCAGGTCCCTCTGGTGTAACAGCAAGGCAGCCTATCCATGCTGGTGAGTGTGTAATACCATTACCTTCAATACTCTGTATACTAATAGTAATAATAGGCTGAAGCAGTAGTGCTATGTGTTTGATTGCAGGTGTGTTTGTGTCTGTGGGTTGATATCTCATATACTGAGGTGTGTGCATGTGTGCATGTGTGCATGTGCGCATGTGTGCATGTGTGCATGTGTGCATGCGCGCATGTGTGCATGTGTGCATATGTGCATGTGTGCATGTGTGCATCAGTGGTGGCATTGTGTACACATTATAAACTGTGTTTCCTGTCTTACTCCCACAGGTTCTGGTGCTGCTCTGGTGTCGTGCAGCAGGAAACCTGAATCAGCTGCTGTGGATAGTGATAATGATGATACCTGTGTAATGGCACAGGTAGGTGTGCCAGGGTCCGTCACTGGTCAGCCAATTGACACTACACAGCTGTTGACCCCTTCAATGCACACAGTCATCCTGCCAATACATCCTTTGTCACCAATGTCCCTAGGTGATGGACAGGATACAGTGGGCATTGACCAGGGTAATGTGGTACCGGTGGCGCATGCATCCCCACACTGCAGCCATGGCCAGGGCCCTGACACTGTACCACACAGGCAGACGTCCATGGGTTCTCGTGGGAGCATCCGTGGGTGTACCACCCCGTCAGACATGCCCACAGAGGTCTTTCAACCCCAGCTATGTTTCGGGCTGTAATGCAGGCACAGTCATGTATGGAATGGTACACCAGACAGGGTCTGAGGGAACTGAGAGCATGTCGCACAGCCATGAGTGACAGTATGATTGATGTTACAGCTGCCATCCGCAACTTCACCAAGGTCACTGACAGACGTTGGGGGGACACATTAGATCTGTTCCACAACTATATGTCCATGAGCCAGGGCAATGGTGGATGGTTGAGGCATCGACCTGGCCGTATGCCAGCAACAGCAGAAGCTGGCAGCCATCGCGGGCAACAACAGGGCTGTGGCCGCTCACATAGTGCCAGCAGCAGCCCCAGCAATGCTGGGTCTGTGCTGTCATCGGACCGCCCCAGGAGACCACGTGCAAGTGGTGCTGGACAGTCCCAACAGGGACCTGTCTCCAGTCAACAAACACCTGCTTCTGATGACAGTACCCAGTCTGGCTTAATACCTGATAAGGTCCATAGCACCCCTGCCAGGCACAGGTACCATGTCCATGGCCACAGACAGTGATCTGTATGACCTGGCAGGTACAGTCTGTGGCTGTCCACAAACACCTGTATATGGCAGCCATGAGGTGGGACTGTGTGCATTCATACACACATGCAAAGTGATAACACCTAGGGCTACCGCATACATGCACACCCTGCATCAACATTGCCCCATCTTGTACTGCTGTCCCTCACCAACACACACACACAGACATGTCAATTGGTTGTATCAGTGGCAGACTCAGGCATACCAGGTACACACCCTGTGCATATGATGAAACTGTGCCACCTCCTGCAATCTGTAAAATCGGTTCAGGAACAGGTTAACATGGTGATGATGCACAGGGTGACTACATAGATGTATTGTAATAGTATGATGTTGACAACAGTACAGTGTAATGATAGCATTGTGGGTATATACCAGCATGCCTGATGCAGTTACAGTATGAATGTCATTGTATTGTTTTGTACACCCATAGTAATTACCACAGTGGTCTGTCTGCACATCTTTGCATACTGGTGGTGAGGCTGTGAAGTGATGGCCACCTACATAGGTAGCACAGGGGATACAACAATGTACATATTGATACTCAATGATGGCCATGTCAACTGCGAGTTGCATGCTGTCCACACATGACTCTGCAATGCAGATGTTCCAGGATGTTGATATCTGTGCAGTACTACACAACAGGTTCAAGGCTCACAAGAGCACACTAGCACTACAAGGTCACACCTCATACCATGCATGACAGCACCAAAACACAGAACTAACTATGACAGGAGGGAGAGTGTCCATACATGTCAAGGATACTGTGGTGCCAGGACAGGTAGCATACATCATACTAAGTCTGGAACCACTGAGTGACAGCTCAGTGTCTGTTTTTTGGCATGTGTATTATTACAGGTATGAGCACTTGGGTATCAGGCCAGTTATTCAACATTACAAAGGTACGTGGTCTATACACTTGTGGGGGGTGCAGCTGGACCCAGCCCATCTGACCTGGGAATGTCTGGGTACTGGCTTAGAGTGCCTGCATATATGCATTGTTACATACTGGAAGTCGTACACCTTGTTTGTTGTAGCGTAGTCTACATACAGGCCTGCTGACTGTAGCTTTGTTTGTATGCATGTTTGCCTGTTATGTTCCTGAAACACTGATTCCACCTGCAGCGCAGATATACAGTGCCTCTGTGGATCCCTAGTGACATCTGTGTTGCTTACTGTACTGATGTCCATGTGTCACTTGACAGAACGTCACTGTTTGTCCTGTTTGCATGTAGCTTGCCTGTAACACATTGCATATGACTTACCTCACATTTGCTCAAGACAGTATTCATATATGCCAGCACTAACAAATCAGGAGCACTACATCCTCACATAGTCACCTTGAGTACCTTTTTCCCCATTGGCCTTATGTGTCGTTACTTAGTATGGGAGTCACAATGCTATGGTAGCATGTGCAAAGGTCACCTGTCGATCTACTCTCGGGTCCAGTTGGTGAATCTGTGAGTCATGTGGCAATGTTACAGCTGCCTCATGTACACAGACAACCCTCTCCCCTTCCTATACATGTACAACACATGTGAGAGATGCAACCACATAGCCAAACTGGGGGCTAAGCTCTGTTTACACAGCACTGGCATTCCCTGTTAGGTGGGGTGGGATACTACAGTGAATACAGTACCAGTCTCCCATAGACCTGCCACGACCACAATCCAAACACAGAAACACACAGGTACATTATTGGGGTCTCAGAATAGCATCCTGCCTGAGCAGCTGACACCTGCAAAGCAGACACACAAGCAAACGTTACGCCACAGCAGGGCACATGCAACACATAGCTCACAAAGCCTGTGTGCCAAACAGTCTCAGGCCATATGGCTAGACAACACACCTGCTACAGTTGTATGATGTACCTCTATCATCACGTACACGGTGGTCCTGCTCCCAGGATGAACAAGGTGACGGTCACGCTCAGCTGCCCGTCGGGCACTATGATCCACCACATAACACAAGCAAAGCAGTCACTCCAAGGCATGTAGAAGTATGACTCAGTCATTGTGCCAATGTGTATGACCTCTGACGCACTTCCCAGGACTACAGGTTAGGGGACATAGAGGGGCTCTCTGAGATTGTGGCACAGGCTGGTATGACCCTGGCCTTGAGTAGCATCTCACCCTCATCATGAATGCTGCCACAATATGTAGACAGGATCATCAGTTTCTGCAATTAACGTATCTTTCATTGACATCCAAAGGGGATCCAATGCCTGTCAGTGTGGGATTACATGCTGGACATGCCACATTGCTTTGCTTGGGACAGCTTGCACCTGTCACCCATGAGCTGGTGTATATTGGCAGAGGCTGTTGCTACACACATAGTGGATTTGTATGCAAGGCTGACATTACATAGCCACCTACACAGGTATCACACGGGATGGGACACTAATAGCAATGCTACTCAACAGCAGCAGTGTAAACCTCAAGATGCATGCAGTGGAAACAGTCCTTAGCATGGGGTACAACAATATCCATGCAGTAACAGACTCCTGGTACAAGGCTCCCAGGTGCACACCATCAGTGCTAGGTCATTCCTGATACCATGCTTGTCATCCCCTACACATGCACCAACCCAGAACAGAAGGGTTGTATCCAAAGGCACCTCGGATACACCCCCCCCCCCAGGTTGGTGGCACTGCACAAAGCATCAGAGCCTCTCCAAGTGCAACACACAGTGGGTTAGACTGCCTTCAGGTTCATAGCCTGGCACACACCACACTCCCATACCCAGGAAACCCACTTGGCCTTCCTGACAACACTGGGAATATGACGGTCTCTACACACACCATTATATGGTTGTACTCCGACTACCCAAACATACAGTGTGAGCATTATTCTAGCTGCAAGACCCTATCTGAAGGGTTCTTATCATTCATTCCCTGCATTGCTATGGAACAACTTGTTACCACTCCCACAAGTGGTGACAACATGCTGCACCTGTTCATCACCAACATGTGGACTATATGCTCCAGACCAATCATGTATCCCTCGCTGGTGGGATGACACCATCTACAACCCACACTGTATAGTCACATACCACATGCAGCCCCTGCACAGAACACCACAGTCATACAGTTGTCTGATGCATATTCCATGTATTCACATGAGGCACGCTTCTGGCATGGGAACTCTTGCAGTTCACAGGTACATATGTGTAGGTGGCACACACATACATCATGTATGCATTGACATTACTGATATAATGTATGTTGTGCAATATTGGGAACAACACCCCACACACATGGACAAACTGTGTGACAATAATACACATGGTATTTGTAGGATACAAACCCCTACCTAACTATGTTAGATCACTTGTGAGAATGCATTAGCAGAGCGCACGATTTACATTACTGGGGGGTTTGCTTTATCCTGCTGTACTTATAGGGTGCTGACATCATCATTGTTTAGACAGTGGAATATGCAGCATGTGTTGTGTAGTAATAGTTGCCAAAAGGGACATTTTTCATACACATGGAATTGCACACACTACTCCCCCACACACAGTCACACACACACTGGGCACTTGCAGGATTCAAACCACTACCTAACTATGTTATGACACTTATGAGAGATTCATTAGTAGAGCACGCTATTTGCATTACTGGGGAGGGGGGATTGCTTTCTCCTGCTGTACTTATATGGTGCTGACATCATCAGTGTTTAGACAGTGGAATATGCAGCATGTGTTGTGTAGTAATAGTTGCCAAAAGGGACATTTTTCATACACATGGAATTGCACACACTACTCCCCCACACACAGTCACATACACTGGGCACTTGCAGGATTCAAAGTCCTACCTAACTATGTTATGACACTTGTGAGAGACGCATTAGCAGAGCGTGCTATTTACATTACTGGGGGGATTGCTTTCTCCTGCTGTACTTATAGGGTGCTGACATCATCAGTGTTTAGACAGTGGAATATGCAGCATGTGTTGAGTAGTAATAGTTGCCAAAAGGGACATTTTTCATACATGTGGAATTACACACACTGCTCCCCCACACGCAGTCACACTGGGCACTTGTAGGATTCAAACCCCTACCTAACCATGTGATGACATTTGCGAGAGACGCATTAGCAGAGCGCGCTATTTGCATTACTGGGGGAATTGCTTTCTCCTGCTGTACTTATAGGGTGCTGACATCATCATTGTTTAGACAGTGGGATATGCAGCATGTGTTGTGTAGTAATAGTTGCCAAAAGGGACATTTCACATACACATGGAATCGCACACACTACTCCCCCACACACAGGGCACTTGCAGGATTCAAACCCCTACCTAACTATGTTATGACACTTGTTAGAGACACAGTAGCGGAGCGTGCTATTCACATTACTGGGTGCATTTATGCTCCTGACATATGTATAGTGTGCTGACATCATTATGGATGAAGAGGTATGTACATCTGTGACTATCCATCAGTACAGGGGAGAGCATATCTATGCATTAACTTTGCACAGGCACAGTGGCCTACTGTACTGTGGAGGCAGACACCAAATACACTGTGGATAGCCTTCTGTATTCCCTAGGGACAACAGTCAGGTATTGCACTCTATGGCCATATGTTTACCTGTCAGATGCAAGTATCTGTTGCTCATATACTGTTTGTGGGTCTTTATTGCCATAGCCTTCCCTATTTCTATAAACAACGCGTGTACTGTGGGAGATGTTTGCATATGAGTGGGATCCAGTACTTTACTTATGTCTCTGTTGTAACTTCACTGTGTGCACTGGGCAGATGTCTGTATTGTGGGAGGTTCCTGTGTTAACACATAGAAATGCTAGATATGTGTGTGCAACTGCTGAACTGTGACATGGCCTAAGTGTGTGAGCATGCCCAGTTCACAGTTTGTATGGCTTCTTGACTGCCACATCTCATTTATCTAAGTGTGCGAGCATGCCCAGTGTGACCTTTCCTTATGTTGGGATCCGTGGACCACCACATTTCTGTTTGTGTGCGGATGCCATCTATATATCACATGTACAGTTGAGTGTTGAACATCAGGTTGTGTTCTTACTGCCCAACTGCTTTGTGTCTGAACCTAACAGGCATTATGCTGTGCCTGCAGCGTCACCATGGGATAGTTTGCATACAGTTGTCATCATCCTTTCCTGCTGACCAAACAGTTGTATTGTTGTATAGTGTACTGGTGCAGCACTTTCACTGTGGTGGACAGTATAATCGGTTTCAGTCCTATCACTGCTTGCAATGTTTATAGTGAGCACACCAGACTGGTTGAGGGCCAGTTGTGCAGATATGACAATGTTGCATTTTGTTCAGATATGGACAGCTTAGTACATGATTGTCCGACATTGTTAATGTATTCCACAACTTGTGTGGACAGTGACAAACAATGGCCATGTGCCCTAGTCCATTTGTAATGCTAGTCAGAGAGTGTTTGTCCTTCAACTCACATTTACTGGTGTTTGCCATGACATATGTCATGGTTAGTGTGCTGTGCCTCTGTCTACCCATGACATACAGGTGATATCCAGGGTACACCTACCATCTCCCATCCAGTCATCATGATTCCTCTGGATGACAGTCACTGAGGGACTCGCTGGATATCCTGTAGTGGGAGTTTAGTCGTGAGTGGAGTGAGCTTCTGGGTTATGGACCAATCAGTACAGCATGTCCTGTTTATGTCTGTGCTGGGGTTCAGGCCTGTCAGCTGCATAGGTCACCAGCATTCAGTGTTTACATGGTGCCAAATGTCCATTGATACCAGGTTGGTCATGGCTCTATACATCAGGCACAGTTCACCTCCAGCCAGGCAGTATGGCACTGTGTGGAGCTGCAGTTTCTTTACTCAGGTGACACATGGCATCTGTTACAGCTCTGTGATCCTCCTGGCAAGGTATTTGTGTGGTCTTTCCAGTTGCTGCAGGTGTCTGCTACGGTACATCCCTGAAGGGCCATTGTACACACTTGTGAGGCTGCTGATGGATGACTTGAGAGGCACATTGACCTACCCTAACCAAGCTGTGCTGACCTTCATGATTAGGTGGGTATATGGAATGCTTCTGTAACCACTACAGACACATGGTTGTCACATGCAGGATATCTATCACCATGTGTCCCCAGGTCTCTTATTGCTCCTGGTGTACTTACTGGGTTAACACCTATGTGGTAATTTCTGGCCATGTACTGTGTTTCCACAGGGGTTGACTATACACTATTCTGCATTTAGCTTGTTGACATAGCTGTGGCACCACTTGTGTGTTTCTATGTGTGCCTTTTGTAGGTTGATTGTGTCAGCTGGAGGGTCTGATATGGTGTCCAGTTTGTAGTCCTCTGCAAACCTGTTCAGACAGAGTCCTTCCATGTTGGCCTGTACCTATGTGACATATATAGCATACAAGAGAGGTCCCAGGACCATGCCCTGTGGGATGCCAGTTGTACCTGGTTTGCAGTCTGCCATGGCTACAGCATGTCTGCCAGGTCAGTTCTGTCTTTGAGCTGGTTTGCAACCTATCTACTTGCATAGGGGTTTATAGTTAGGCTGGTGAGCTTATCTGTAGCGCCAAGTAGGGTATTGCATGGAAGGGTTTAGCAAGGTCCAGATAGGCTGTGTGATCAACATTCCCCACATCACTGGGCTTGGTGCATGTTTCACATGAGTCAGACATGTGTACGGGGCAGGATCTGCCCTATGACAGCCACACTGGGTAGGGTCCAATGTCTGTAGGTACCCAATCTCGTTATTCATGGGTTCCATGATCATCCTCTCTATTACTTTGCCAACCTGGATAGTCGGGGTTGAGGGGTGATAGTTTGCAGTATCCATTCAGGCACCCCCTTTGTGGTGTGGGACCACTGTTGCTGTACACCGCTCTTTGGGTACATATCCTGTGGTAGGACTGATAGTGCACAGTAATGATATTTGCTGTTCCATTCTTCTTACAGTACTTGTTGGACACAACCCAGGACACCATCTGGTACCATTGATGCTGTGTGCTGTGCTTTGTGGATGCTGGCTGTTACCTCAGCATCTGCAATGTTGGGGGGCCAGCACTCTCCTGGGATAGATATTTGGCAGTTAGGTGCTGGTGGGGAGGTTGGAAGGACTCTGTTTCATAGGCTGTTGGCAATGTGTGTGGGTTTGGTGTAATGTTTGTGATATTAGAGTGCTGCAGAGCATATCTGTGGATTATCACCATGGTTCCTACCATCAGGTAGGACAGCTGTGTGATAATCCTTTGTGTCCTGCACAATTTGTATCATCATAGGTTCATAGGTTCATACTAGGCTATCTGCCCATGGCCTTGCTTGAGCATGGACAGACTGTGTGTGGGTCTCAACACCCCTTGCAATGTGCATATTATGCCCACATAGGGTTTACTTTCCTAGATGTGACACAGGGATGGCCCCCAGTGTACACCTACTATCTCCCATGCACTTCACCGGATTTTTCTTGTCGAGTTTGTGTGTGGAGCTCAGCCTATCATGGACTGGAATTCTGTTCCAGAGTGTCCTGAGCCTCTGGGTTATGGGTCTGTCCCTCCAGCACATCCTATTAATCTATGTGTAGAGGTTCATATATCTCACTGTGGTGTGTCTGCTGGATTTGGGGTTTCTGCAGTGGAGCATGTCCATTCATTCTGGATTGGACATGGCCTTGTACATCAGGCATACATCACCTCTGACTGTGCAGTATGCTTTTGAATTGGGCTGTGGTTTCTTCAGCCAGGCTGCAGATGTCCAATGTTTGGACCCTTTATCCTGTTGGTGGGGTACATGTGGGGTCTTTTTGACTGCTGCATGTATAAGGTACGGTACATCTGAACTGTGGCATAGTTGTCACGTATGGGCCTGATAAGGAAAGGGTATGGGGGCACAGTGACCTCTGTAGCTCTACATGTGCATCCTTTCATATTAAGGTGGGCAATATAGCAGGTCTTCCTGGCCACCTTGGCAATGTGAGTGTCACATGACAGGTTACCGTCCACTTGTGTCCCTAGGTCCATGATTACTTCTTCCATACATAATAGATTGTCACCTATGTCATACCTTGTGTGTGCCTTGTTTGGTATTTGTTGGGACATTCATACTCTGAAGTGTTTTCAGTAAGGCTGGCTGGGGTACCTGGGTTTGTGTGTGGGGTCTGTAGCAGGCTTCAAACAGGTACACAGTTTGAGACAGTGTTACTTGCCCATGGATAGTCCATGCTGCTTCTTGCTGTGGTACCAACCTGGGGGTGTGTTTATTCTTGATAATTACTGGTAGTCACACTCCTATTGTCGTGTGTTCCATGTTTTGGAGCTGTAGAGCATGGTATGAGGCATAACCTGGTAGTATTAGGGTGCTCTTCTGGGCCTTGCCCAGGTTTCTGTTACAGAACACATATTACCATTCTCCATGCTGTGGTGGGTTTGGTCTGCATGCACCTTGCAGGTTAGACTTCTGGCATTGGGTAGCATTACGTCCAGGTTATTATCCCTTGTGCTACCTATGTTGGTGGGTTTGTGTTTCCAGACATACTTATTCCAGGCACAGTGGGGGTGACAGCATCCTTTGCCAGTATCTACAAAGCCAGGTGTGCTGGGTGTGTGCCATCCCTAGCAGGTCGGGCATCATGTCTTGCTCAGCATGTCAGCCCAGGCTGTCAGCCATGTGTTCCCCCTTGCTAACAGCAATATCTCAGCCAATTATTGTACTTGAGCTTGTTGTCTTCATAGTGTGGCATCATGCTTGGTGAGGGTGAGATGTTAGGTTGGGTCTTCATGTTTGCATATACTAGGTGGTGTTACATTGCTTAACACATGGCAATCATGCCTCAGGTGGTGCTGCAGGGCTGCCTCTGTTGTATGCACATACTACACTCCCTGTACATGTTTGAGAGCAGGTTATGTCATGTTAGGCATTCCTGTTACTATATGAGTGAGTCAGAGAGGGGTATCATTCCCAGGGTTCCTACTGAGCCAGTGTATGTGCTATGCGTTGCCTCTTTGCCAAGCCAGGGCATACTGGGCACGCCTCCTTCTGCCTACTGGGGCAGGCTCAGGTTGTTCCTCCTCCGAGTCACGCTCTGCCTGTGATGGCCTTGGCAATGGTGGGGGGGCTGTTTGTCCTGGCCCTATGCTGGTCCTGCTGCAGCTGTTTTTGCAGGATCATATTATGTAGCATAGCACATACCATGACAATTTGGGTACAGGTAGTTGGTGAGTACTGCAAGGCTCCACCAGATGTGTCCAGGCACCGGAACCGTGACTTGAGCAGCCCAAAATCATGCTCTATTACATTACATGTTTGTGCGTGTGCCTCATTATGGCGTTCCTGTTCAGGTGTGTGTGCATTTCTGATGGGTGTCATCAGCCATGGCTCCAATGCATAACCTGCATCCCCCACTAGGTGACCATGTGGGATGTCCTCATTGGCAAATGTCTGGTACAGTTGCGTCAAATGCCAGATATGGGAATCATGGTAGCTCCCAGGGCAGCCAGCACACACATTCATTATTATGCCCTGGGCATCACACACGACCTGGCAGTTGATGGAGGGGAAGCCCTTGCGGTTAATGTAGGCCCTACTCCGCTCACCGGCTGGTGCTTTGATGCATATGTGCGTGCAGTCTATTGCACCCACTACCTCAGGGTATTCCGCTATTTGCTGGAAGAGATGATTATTGCTGGCCAATACCTCACGGGCATTGGGGAGATATACATGATCACCGACATGTGCTGACATGGCATCCAGGAACTGGTGCAGTACCCTGGAGGCTGATGCCTGTGATATCCCCATCATATCACCAGTTGGTCTCTGGAAGGTACCTGTTGCTAGTATTCTTAGGCCAACACATACCTTGGTTTCCACTGGGATGGGTTCCCCTCTGTTGGTTCTGTGTGTGAGGCATGGCCTGCACAGCTCAACAATTTGCTGCAGGAGGTCTCTGTCCACTCTATAGCGCTCCACTATCTCCAGCTCATGTAACCCCTGGTAGGTGACCCTGGGCCTGTACACTCTTCTCCGTCTCCTCACTGTGGGTTGTCTGGCAGCATTTCCATTGTCACCACCCTCAGCAAGTCTCCTATGTCTCCTTATGACAGCTATGGCAGCCCCTAGCATGTTTGGTCTGAGTGCAGCTTTTTCAGTTTTCACTTCTACTAGCTTACTCCTGTCTTGCAGTGTCTCTTGAGTGAAACATACTGCAATGCTGTTTGCAGTGTTTTAAGTGCTGGGCTGGGCTTGTATCCTGCCTGTGTAATTGCCTGCTTCTAATTGTTTTCACCTGCTACCTCTACAGGTATTCCCTGCTAGTTTCCTACTATTTCTTCTGCTTCCTTTTCCTCTCTGTTTCCTCAGGGGGAGCAGCGCGCATACCAGCGAAAACATGCTCACAGTGGCTACCATGTGCACACACGTGCTTACACGGACTAGAATCGGCTTATTCGGGTTAAAACGCACGCACACCAGTGCAAACAGGTTTACAGATCTTTAAACAGGTTCCTACATGCTTACTCTGCCTTACACGTGCGCACTCTGTCCTACTTGCGGCTGCCAGCGCACACACGCGCGCATGCACGTACAGCAAGAAACTTTGGTGTTGGCCACAGTGTACACCTTCCATTTCTTGACTTTCCCATGCTTATCTGTTGACAATCCTCTTTTTCTGCTCTGTGATTGATATGTTTCACATACCACTTTGCTCCAATGAGCTTGATTTCTTCCTGACAATCCCCCCTGTGATGTCACCTATCTCCTACTCTGCTACTCCCCCTTATCTAACTCTTACACTACACGGAATGTGCTTATTTGCTATGTGACAGTGTAATTCACTATCCTACCATTCATTTACATAGGATTGCCTACTAATGCTTAGTTACATGTCTTACACTCAGCTTCCCCCCTTAGCAACCACTAACCGGTGGCCATGTTGTTTTTGGTCTGCTAGTCCCTGCATTGCAAATCCATGCATTACATAAAACCCACATTTGTGGGTTTCAAACCTTCATTTTTCAGTTTTATATAGTGCAGCCCATTTGCGTGGGCTGCACTGCGTTTAAACATCACCGATCTCCGAAAATAAAAAAATTTTTTTTTTTCATGTTTGCATCGGGTTACCATGCCAATGACCACATATTTGGCCATTGGCATGCTGACTGCAACATTTGCACACTTTATTTGGAGCTGTCTTGGCTCCGTTGTGTTATTTGCAGTAACGTACTCAATTGTCAACTGAGTACATTTCTGCAACTAACACGACTCTTACACGGGCCGTTTTCAGCTTCGTGGATCGCTAATCTACCTCATTTGCATGCCTTTCAGCTGCAAGTGGGGTGATTAGCATATCCACGCCCTGCCCATGTAAGAGTCATTTTAGCTGTCTCTTACACAGGATTTCGGGCTGTTCCTGGATTGCGATGGCTGCATGGAGTCTTACACGGCTCTTATAGACTCCGTGCAAGCCATCGTGAATCCTGCCCAATTTGTTTTTATTTATAAAATAGTCTGCCAGGATAAGTACTTCTCAAAAGAGACATGATATGCTCTCCTTTTGTCTTAGTTAACATGTGTGAGACCCAGAATCTGAATTACTGAATTCCTTTTCATTGTAGCACCTTCTGTTTGTTAGAGAGCTTCAAGGAAATCCGCACATTTAAACATTTAAAACCCACAGCACTAAAATCCATGCATTTTTGTAATTATAAAACTATTGCAATGATGCTTACCATTATCAATGCTCAAAGTATTAGGACACCAAAACCATGTTCCCAAAATGTACTGTCACAATGCCCTGTGTTTAGTAGTAACAAGCTTTATACATCATAACTTATGGCCCAGATCCCATGTTCATACATGACATTACTGAGGATGAGTGGTCACCTGACATACTATCGTATGATGATCACCTGACATAATATCATTGCTGCATTCATGAATCCTGCCTCAGTGGGCCATGTATTCTAATGCAAGAGTGAGTGACTCATTAAATCTGTTACCAAGCACCCCAAAGCATGGTGACATTAGCATGCACATGTCAGTGACTCACTGAATCTGTTACCTAGCACCCCAAAGCATGGTGACATTAGCATGGTCTATATTAAAAGACCGAAGAGGTGTTTCCTCGAACACCTCTTGGTTGACACATAAAGAGCGAATGTACTAAAGTGTGAATGCTCATAACAGCGATTTCTTTCCTCAGGAAAGAAATTGCTTGGCCACCCCCGTGTGATTGCCCCTTTCCTTACTGTAGTGCGATCTCGGAGTTGGTATATTTAGTTAGGGGGGTGTGGGGGGCACAGCTCCCCATGTTGTTATATATGAATGTGTGTGTGTGTATGTTTGTGTGTGTGTGTGTGTGTGTGTGTGTGTGTGTGTGTGTGTGTGTGTGTGTGTGTACATGTGTGTTTGTGCTAGCAATTTCTTTCCCAGAAATCGCTGTTTTGAGCAATTGCACTTTAGTGTGTTTGCTCTTTATGTGTCACCCAAGAGGTGTTCGATGAAACACCTCTTTGGTCTTTTAATATAGACCCCATTAGAATGCACATGTGTTAGTGACTCACTGAATCTGTTACGTAGCACCCCAAAGCATGGTGATATTAGCATGCACATGTCAGTGACTCACTGAATCTGTTGCCTAGCACCCCATAGCATGATGACATTAGCATGCATATGTGTCAGTGACTCACTGAATCTGTTGCCTAGCACCCCATACCATGGTAATATTAGCAGGCACATTTGTCAGTGACTCACTGAATCTCTTATGTAGCTCCCCATAGCATTATGCTATCAGCGTGAACATGCATCACTGTCTCACTAAATCTGTTCCCTAGTCCTCCATGGGTCTATATCAGAAGACCGAATGGAAATAACAGCTAAAGGCAAAACATCGAAAAGACTGGACCTCAAAGTGCTGTTTGTGAGATTGTGGTACAGTGAAGATTGGAATATTTGCCCTTTCCTCACTGTATTGCGATCTCAGAGTTGGTATATATATTTAGCGGGGGGTGTGGGGGGTGCAGTCCCCCACAATAGCAAGTTCTAGGTCCGGTCTTTTTGATGTTTTGCCATTCACTATTATTTCCATTCGGTCTTCTGATATAGACCTGTACTCCATTACATTGTGATGTCAACATGAACATAAATTCATTCATAGATTCATAGACTGTTACAAGGATATAACCCAAGGGGCCTTTCTAATCCTAAGCATGTTTTCCCAAAAGAATAATGATGTCCTGTATGCATATAGAACATTTAGGGCCAGGCATTTAAAAGCTACTTCTATCTATAAAGGACATTGATGCTAGACCCAGTGTAAATTTCTTATTCCCCATCCACTGGTCAAGGTTGTGCTTAAACAGGGCAATAGATGAATTCAACTTCACATGGATGGGAAGCACATTCCCTAGGAGGGTTAGTCTGAGAGACACATATCTGTTTCTCCAGCATGTTCTGTTTCAGTCACAGACAAAATTTAGGTCCCTAGACCTTGTATTTCTGGTACTGTTTAAAACTATATAGGAGATTCATACATGTGGGTGTTTGCAGTTGCCTTGTAAGCCAGGCATAGATCACCTCTAAGCAATCTATAGGAGACAGAGTAGAGAGGAAGGGCTATAAGGCACTCTGCAAAAGGCATGTTTGTTAATCCTTGCTTTCTTTTTGTAAGGAGTCTGTGAGGTTGTTCTAGTTGCTGCATATGCCTGGTCAGGTACACACCAAAGGTAGCATTATACTCTATAATTAGTCTGATAAGGGTGGAGTACAGTGGGATAATGATCCCTTTTGACCGAGACACCATGCCCTTACTAATAAATTGCACAACATAAAAGGATTTCCTCATCACTGTGGCCATGTGGTGGTCAAAGATAAGCCTACTGTCTACATGATACCCAGATCCCTGACCACTGTGTCGACTCCTAGGGAATATTACCAACATGGAAATTAGCTGAAAAGGTTGACTTCCCAAAGTGTACAATTATGCATTTCTTAGCATTGAGTTTAAAACCATGGCTTTGGCACCATTTATTAGTCAGAGATAGACCTTCTTGAAGAATGCTAGTGTCTGCAGGGGAGTTGATGATAACCCCCAGCTTGCATTCATCTGCAAACTTAATCTGCCATAAACCTTCAGCATTTGCTCCTATTTCAGAGAAATAATTTCCAAAGGTTTGGATGATGCAGTGGGGCAGCGGTAGCATTGTCACCTCACAGCAAGAGGTTCTCCAATTCAATTCTCAGCTGGGGCACCTTCTGTGTGGAGTCTGCATATCCTCCCTGCATTTCTGTGGGTTTCCTCTCACATTACAAATGCATGCATCTGAAGCATTTCTCCCCAGGCCTCTGCTGAAAATCAGCTTCATTCTAAGTTGGACTTTACCAGTTAACAAATAATAAATAATTAAACATATAAATAAAATGTAGTGGGCCCAGTAATGAGCCTTGGGAAACTCTGCTAGTGACTAGTCTTTGGTGGAGGTGGCCTCACCTATTTTGACCTCCTGGATTCTATCAGTGAGACATTTGGTTATCTAGCAGGTGATAAAAGGATTTATGCCTAAATTAGTGAGCTTGTCTATAATGCCTCAGTGGGGTATTGTATCAAAAGCCTTGGCCAGGCTGAGGCAAGTTGTGTGCACAGTCTTACCTTCATCCAGTGCTTTGGTGACACTCTCAAAAAAGTTCACCATATTTAATAGGCATGACTTCCCTTTAACAAAGATGAACTGTGATGGGTCCAGAGTTTGCAAGTTATGTATGTCCTCATTTATCCTATCCATGATGATGATGATTCTTTCCATGGCCTTACATATGAAGCTTTGTGCAGGGGAATGACTATAGCCATCTTACATTCCTTAGGCACAAAACATGACCGTTGAATAGTGTTTCAAGTAGACCAGAGAGGTCATATTTCATGTTATTTATTAAACAACCTGGGACATTATGAGGGTCTATCAATGCAGTGTTTTTGGCCTTGGAAGATGCATTGATTACCTGTTTCCTAGTAATGGTTGTTGGTGGTTGTGTTCTGTGGTATTTCCTTTGGACTATCAAGAGGGATATGGGGAGAGAAATTTGAGCCAAACCTGTCAGTCAAAAGTTTGGCAATGGCCTCTGGTTTAGTGTAGGTGATGCCATTTACAATAAGTTCTGTGAATTGTTGTATATTTTCTCTGAGGTCATGGACATAGCTGTAGAAAGCTTTGTGGTTGTCCTTTGCCTGAGAAGCTATTTTTTCTTCAAATTTAGCCTTTGAAGTATTAATTAACCATCTTAGCTGCCTATTTATCTTGGTCAGGGGGCGTTTAGTATGTATGGCTTTGCTCTTCCTATGCCTGGCCAATATTTTTTTTTCTTTTGTTGTATAACCGATTGATATTGAGTCCATCAGGATAGCTTGTCTTTTGAGTTTGTCTTATTCTTTATACAAATGGGCACATCTTGCTCTCCACAGCTTTCAATATGGCTGTATAGAAATTTTGTAAATAGCTCAGTGTGTGCTATGGTGTTTACTAGGTTTGGGATGCTTGGCATTTAGCTAGGGTGTTGCTTGTTAGAGAGAGATTAGGCTTGGAATAGTTCTTAAATGTTTTTTGTTTTGCTGGATCCCCAGATTTCATTTTAATTTCAAGTAATACTGCCTTATGATCAGATCTGATGAGGGAAGATATTACATTGGGTAAGGAATATCAGCTCCCCATGTTCATGAGTACAAGGTCAAGAATAATGTATCTCTGGTAGGAAAATGGGCCAAGTGTTCCAGGACATTGGTATTGACAAACTTTAGGAATCGCTGGGCTTGTGAAATGGTGTAGGATTCCCAGTCTATAGAGGGACAGTTAAGATTGCCAATAAATATTGTATTGGGTTGAAGAGTGAGGGACTCTAGTACATTGAGATAGGTAGCATGGGTTTCCCGGGGCGTGGAGGGGGACCTATAGGTTGAACACATATTGCACAATGCCTTGTTTGTGGTGATTTGCACATGTATGAGTTCCAGTCAGTCATACACATTAACTAGTCTGGATGTGAGACTGGTTTTAATACAGACTGAGACTCTTCCACCTGTAGTTCCCACCTGTGCACTAGCTGGTCTAAAGGTGTGAAAGGCGTTATAACCTTGCATTGCAGGGGTACTCCCAGTAACTTTAAACCATGTCTCTATTACTACATAGCTGTATATACTCTCCAGGGAGTGGAAGGCTTGCAGGGAGTGGAGTTTTTTGTTGCAATTTCTAGCACTGAGTAGTGCCACTTTCAGATATTCCTTCATAGGTTCATAGGTTCATAGGTTTGTACTAGGCTATCAGCCCTAGGGCCTATACAAGCCTAGCCATAACAATTCCCAGGCTATTTCTTCCCACACTATTTACTTCCCTGGAACCCTGTCTAGCAGGGCGACTGACGTGATTCCCGGGGTGAATTTTCTTTCTCCCATCCAATCGTCAAGGTTCCTTTTGAAGAAGGCCAAAGGGGCGCTCTGCTTGACATGTTCAATTAAGTCAGTAGGTTTATCAGACTAACTTTGGGCACTATAGGGTGGAAAAGGTCTTTGCCAATATCTGAAACCCTAGAGGGGATAAGTGCAGACCCTTCCTGACAAAGCAGCATGGTCTGTCAACCATGTCCTCCAAGGCTGTCAGATACTGTACTCCCCCTGGATTGACACCAGAATCCCAGCCAATTGTTAAAATCAATCAATTTCTGTTAGTAACCTGGCATCATCCTTGGAGAAGGTAGTATGTTGCTCAGTGCTAGGCTCATACCTGCCCGAGACACATAATCAGCAAGCTCGATCATGTCTTGCTTCATATAGTCAAGGGAAGTAAGCCTCAGGTCATTAACAACCACATGGAGTACGACAGAGTCATACTAGTACGTGTGGTTCAATGATTTGAGTGTCTGTGCAACTTGGTGTATCCCAGCCGCGGAAAGGCAGCTAGCCATGGTTCTCCTTCCTCAGTCTGGTGAGAGGGACATCGGTGTCCTTTACTATAGAATCACCAATGACCAGGAAGTATAATTGTGTGCTGGTTTGCCTTAAGGGCATAGTAGTGGAGGCACTGGATACAGTTTTACTATGTGTAGCTGCTGTTGTTTTTTAAAGGAGTGTTTACGTGATCACTGAGGACCATTTCTTTGATCGTACTGTGCAGGAGGCCTAAGTGTTTTAGGAAAGATACCTCTAAGTGCCTCAGTATAAATAATTTTATTTTTATGTCTTTACCCTGTGTAGTACGTGTGGTGCAAATGTCACTGATAGCCTGTATAGGATTAGTTTTGGTTGTATAAGAGAGTTTTGCCTTCAGTGTTAAAGTGTATTTACACCTCTCACATACTGTATCTATTTTATTAAGAATAAGTGGTTGTCAGTGTACATAAGCCAATTCCTGCAATGCCTCAGAATAGCCATCTCAACCAGATTGGCCACAGAGTCAGGAAGTGCATATCCATGGCCACTGCTCTACTAGGGAGGAGTGAGGAAAATGTAAATATTGATCAAATCAATGACAAGGAACTTGATGAGCAATATTCAACTATGAGCAAACTGCATGCTCTAGTACTTAGAAATATGTCTAGACAGTAAAGCCACAAGAGTGAAGAGCACAAACATTCTTAATACAAAATAAGTGGCTTGTAGCCCAAGCGCTTAAACCAGAACAAAGACACTAAGAATAACAGGCACACTAAGCCTTCACTAGCAATTCCCAGCTCAGACGGATTCAGGCTCGCCTCTCCTCCAATAAAATTGTAGACCATAAAACTTCTTAATGTAAAATAACTGGTTTGGAGTTGAAATGTTTAAACCAGAACTAGGACACTTTTAGAATAACAGAAACAATAAGCCCTCAACAGCAATTCTGAACTTAGGAGGGTGTAGGTTATCTTATCCTGTCAGAAGAGAGCAGGCCACAAACCTTCCTAATATAAAATTACTGGTTTGGAGCCCAACTACTTAAATCAGAACAAGAATGCTTACAATAACTTGCACAATAAGCTTTCACCAGCAATTCCCAGCTCAGAAGGATAGAGGCTACCCTCTCCTTCCACAAGAGTGTAGACCACAAAACTTCTTAATGTAAAATAACTGGCCTGGAGCCCAAGCACTTAAACCAAAACTAAGACACTTTGAGAATAACAGATACAATAAGCCTTCAATCAGCAATTCCCAACTCAGAAGGGTGTAAGCTATCTCTCCTTCCCAAGAGTGTAGACCACAAACATTTCTTATATAAGATAACTACTTTAAAGCCGAAGTGCTTAAATCAAAAATAAGGTACACAGAATAACAGTTACAATCTGATCAGAGTACTGACAAGCATTAATAAATGCAGCAGATTAAATGCAACTGAAAACTTTTAGAAACTACAGCAAAAAAGCTAAATAAATTAATAAAACAGAAGGAAGCACAGATACAGCAAAAGCAGCTGAATAAAGTACATTTGTTTTGTTAGTGGGAAGGGAGAAAACAGAAGATAATTCAAGTTTAAAAGTCTATGATAGGATCCTATGAGGAAAATACAGGAATAATTCAGTAGTATGGACGGTCACAGATTGTATGGTAGGAAAATGGACCAAGTGTTCCAGGACATTGGTATTAACAAACTTTAGGAATCGCTGGGCTTGTGAAATGGTGTAGGATTCCCAGTCTATAGAGGGACAGTTAAGATCGCCAATAAATATTGTATTGGGTTGAACAGTGAGGGACTATAGTACATTGAGATAGGTAGCATGGTTTCCCGGGGCGTGGAGGGGGACCTATAGGTTGAACACATATTGCACAATGCCTTGTTTGTGATGATTTGCACATGTATGAGTTCCAGTCAGTCATACACATTAACTAGTCTGGATGTGAGACTGGTTTTAATACAGACTGAGACTCTTCCACCTGTAGTTCCCGCCTGTGCACTAGCTGGTCTAAAGGTGTGAAAGGCGTTATAACCTTGCATTGCAGGGGTACTCCCAGTAACTTTAAACCATGTCTCTATTACTGCATAGATGTATATACTCTCCAGGGAGTGGAGGCTTGCAGGGAGTGGAGTTTTTTGTTGCAATTTCTAGCACTGAGTAGTGCCACTTTCAGATATTCCTTCATAGGTTCATAGGTTCATAGGTTTGTAGTAGGCTATCAGCCCTAGGGCCTATACAAGCCTAGCCATAACAATTCCCAGGCTATTTCTTCCCACACTATTTACTTCCCTGGAACCCTGTCTAGCAGGGTGACTGACGTGATTCCCGGGGTGAATTTTCTTTCTCCCATCCAATCGTCAAGGTTCCTTTTGAAGAAGGCCAAAGGGGCGCTCTGCTTGACATGTTCAATTAAGTCAGTAGGTTTATCAGACTAACTTTGGGCACTATAGGGTGGAAAAGGTCTTTGCCAATATCTGAAACCCTAGAGGGGATAAGTGCAGACCCTTCCTGACAAAGCAGCATGGTCTGTCATCCATGTCCTCCAAGGCTGTCAGATACTGTACTCCCCCTGGATTGACACCAGAATCCCAGCCAATTGTTAAAATCAATCATTTTCTGTTAGTAACCTGGCATCATCCTTGGAGAAGGTAGTATGTTGCTCAGTGCTAGGCTCATACCTGCCCGAGACACATAATCAGCAAGCTCGATCATGTCTTGCTTCATATAGTCAAGGGAAGTAAGCCTCAGGTCATTAACAACCACATGGAGTACGACAGAGTCATACTAGTATGTGTGGTTCAATGATTTGAGTGTCTGTGCAACTTGGTGTATCCCAGCCCCGGAAAGGCAGCTAGCCATGGTTCTCCTTCCTCAGTCTGGTGAGAGGGACATCAGTGTCCTTTACTATAGAATCACCAATGACCAGGAAGTATAATTGTGTGCTGGTTTGCCTTAAGGGCATAGTAGTGGAGGCACTGGATACAGTTTTACTATGTGTAGCTGCTGTTGTTTTTTAAAGGAGTGTTTACGTGATCACTGAGGACCATTTCTTTGATCGTACTGTGCAGGAGTTCTAAGTGTTTTAGGAAAGATACCTCTAAGTGCCTCAGTATAAATAGTTTTATTTTTATATCTTTACCCTGTGTAGTACGTGTGGTGCAAATGTCACTGATAGCCTGTATAGGATTAGTTTTGGTTGTATAAGAGAGTTTTGCCTTCAGTATTAAAGTGTATTTACACCTCTCACATACTGTATCTATTTTATTAAGAATAAGTGATTGTCAGTGTACATAAGCCAATTCCTGCAATGCCTCAGAATAGCCATCTCAACCAGATTGGCCACAGAGTCAGGAAGTGCATATCCATGGCCACTGCTCTACTAGGGAGGAGTGAGGAAAATGTAAATATTGATCAAATCAATAAGACAAGGAACTTGATGAGCAATATTCAACTATGAGCAAACTGCATGCTCTAGTACTTAGAAATATGTCTAGACAGTAATGCCACAAGAGTGAAGAGCACAAACATTCTTAATACAAAATAAGTGGCTTGTAGCCCAAGCGCTTAAACCAGAACAAAGACACTAAGAATAACAGGCACACTAAGCCTTCACTAGCAATTCCCAGCTCAGACGGATGCAAGCTCGCCTCTCCTCCAATAAAATTGTAGACCATAAAACTTCTTAATGTAAAATAACTGGTTTGGAGTTGAAATGTTTAAACCAGAACTAAGACACTTTTAGAATAACAGAAACAATAAGCCCTCAACAGCAATTCTGAACTTAGGAGGGTGTAGGTTATCTTGTCCTGCCAGAAGAGAGTAGGCCACAAACCCTCCTAATATAAAATTACTGGTTTGGAGCCCAACTACTTAAATCAGAACAAGAATGCTTACAATAACAGGCACAATAAGCTTTCACCAGCAATTCCCAGCTCAGAAGGATGGAGGCTACCCTTTCCTTCCACAAGAGTGTAGACCACAAAACTTCTTAATGTAAAATAACTGGCCTGGAGCCCAAGCACTTAAACCAAAACTAAGACACTTTGAGAATAACATATACAATAAGCCTTCAGTCAGCAATTCCCAACTCAGAAGGGTATAAGCTATCTCTCCTTCCCAAGAGTGTAGACCACAAACATTTCTTATATAAGATAACTACTTTAAAGCCGAAGTGCTTAAATCAAAAATAAGGTACACAGAGTAGATTAACCTCCAACACTGAAGTTTTTCAAAATGAGATGACAGTTTTGAGAAATTTCTTTATAAATAGGGGATATCGGGAATCATGGCTGTTGTCCATTGAAAGAGAAGTTCTACAACTTCGAAACACTACAATAGGACCTATTTTAAACTCAGGATTAGTTCTGATTAGACCTACCAATTCTGATAATGCAGAATACAATAATGAAAAAGAGTTTGTGAACGCTTTCATTTTACCTATATGTAATGAAATGTGGATTATCAAAGACATAATTTTGGACAATTGGAAAATAATATTAGGTAATCATGAACTGACAAATGCTGTAGGTAGAAAGCCTCATTTTACTTTCAAGAGGGTTGTCAATTTAAAAACCATTTTGGAGGCCAAAGACAGGCATGCTTTGGACAAAAAAAGAATTATAAAAACTAAAGGAACTTATTCATGTCACACGTAAACAGTGTAGATACATTAGTAATTCTTCATCAATACATTTTCCACACTTATCTTACACACACTGGTCTAAAGCATTTTTTACATGCCAAAGTTCAATGGTAGTCTATGTTGCCCAGTGTCAGACATGTCCTATCTATTATGTGGGTATGACAACCAGAGAACTTAAGGTCAGAATTTGTGAGCATCTGCTAGCCATTAAAAAGAAAGACTTTAATAATGCACTAGCTAGACATTCAGCCACCTGCAGTGTGTTTAAAAAGTTCACATTTTCTGTTATGGACAATGTGCCAAACACTGTATTTAATGGGAATATAAAATCTTTGCTAGAATGCAAAGAGTCTTTTTGGCAATTTTTTTTAGGGGCAGACAACGCCCCTGGTCTAAATGAAGTGATAAATTTAAAATGTTTTTTTAGAAAACAGGTAGTTCAAATATTTATAATTATTTTTTATTAGATCTAAGTTTATTACACTATTTTTTTTAACAAACGTATTTACTTTCATATTTAAACATTTAAACAATGTATAGTTTTTATCCACTGATTTCTGATTATTTTGATTTTGACATAGTTTTAGGATAGTATATGTCTTTAAATAACTAATTCAATTAATCAATTTATTATGTAAATTCTTGATTGATAAATGTATTTATTAGAGTTGTAAGGATGTGCAAGTTGTTTCTGAAGAAGTTCACTCTGTATTAAATGTGAATGAAAGCGCTAACACAACTTGTCGGTGTCTCATATTTGGCTGCTATTTGGGCTGGAAGCGTTTGGTGGTGTTTTTTACACAGAATAACAGTTACAATCTGATCAGAGTACTGACAAGCATTAATAAATGCAGCAGATTAAATGCAACTGAAAACTTTTAGAAACTACAGCAAAAAAGCTAAATAAATTAATAAAACAGAAGGAAGCACAGATACAGCAAAAGCAGCTGAATAAAGTACATTTGTTTTGTTAGTGGGAAGGGAGAAAACAGAAGATAATTCAAGTTTAAAAGTCTATGGAGTAGGGTATTCCCAGCTGATCTCTGAGTGCACAGTAGAATTAGATGAGATAGGACTGGGTGGAGTGTTCAAAATCAGATTTATAAGAGGTATAGGCAACTCAACATCCACCATGTTTCAAAGTACAACAGCAAAAGGGTGGGTGGATGAGAAAAATCAAATGCAGACAGAGATGAGCAATAATCAGGCAGAGAAAAGCAAGTAAAACAATCAGTGCAGCTAAATAAAGATGCCTTTACACATTTCCAATTAAATTAAGAATGCTATTTCTCAGTTTCTCCCACCAACTAACTGGATGTTATTCACGGTCTACAAAGAAATATTTTTAACTATGCTATCTGACCCTAGCCAAGAGCTTTTAAAACTCCAAAAAAAAAAAAACTTTAAACAAAACAAAACTGAATATAAGAAAAAGATAAGAAATAGAAGTAACCAAACCTTAAATGAACAACTCCAATCCAAAATCAAACACAGACATGCATCGATGATTCACTGAATCTGTTACATAGCACCCCATAGCACTGTAACATCAGTACACACATGCATCACTGACTCGTTAAATCTGTTACCTATCACCCCATACTAGTGTCTTCACTTTATTACACAAAGAGCTCAAATTATCTTCAACTGTGGAATCAAAAGGACCACATAATCTAGGACCTGGATATTTAGCACAGCTAACTATTTTTACCCATGTCTCTCCAGACTGTAATTACCCCAACTACAATTTTAATGCAAATTTCACCAAGTTGCAACACAGTCCTGTCAATTTCCCAAACAGATCAAATAATAGCAAAACCTTACTCAGCACCAATGGCAGGTTGTCACTCAGAAGTTTAAAATCATCCACAAACCCCAGGAATTTATATACTACCCCACCCATATGCCCCTGCTATTCTAGTACCTTCCCTTACTTGGTAAGCTAGTTCCTCCATTACAAGAAGGAAAAGTGCCAGGGAAAGGTGGTAGCCCTGTCTGGTACCTCTCAACATCTTAGCACAAGGAATCTGCACAAAGTCATCAACAATGAGGGTGCAAAGACCCAAAATATATGGACACTTTTTAAATATTGCTAGAATAAACAGTTTTGTGTTACCATGCATTTTTATGAAGGATATGAGGTCTGAAACTTAAATGTCTGTCACTATTTAGTGACTTCAGTCATCACAGATTTCACAGAAAACCACAGGTTTTAAGAGGAACAGACCAAAAATATGAGGAAAAATCTGGACATTCTGTGAAAATCTGGAAAGTTGAGAGCTATGCTGGTACCCATTTGCACATTACCAGGTCCAGGGAAACTGCCATTAATTATGAGTCTAAAGGAAAAACTCCTAGACAGATTTTGTACACAGTCCTTAAAATGTCCCTACATGTGCACAAACTCAAAACTTGAGAAAGAAATCCCCAAACTACTATATAAAATGCTTTATTTATATCAAATCATACACCTACTAACCTCCTTTCCTAGAGGGATTGCAAGAAGGCTGCTATCTCCTACCAGGCACCACAATACTCCTGCCCAGTAGGAAGCCTAACTGTCTTTTCCTAATTATCTTTGGAAGCAAGGGGGTCCAATCTATTAGCTAGGTTATTTGCTAGACTTTTCTGGTGCAGGTTAATCAATGAGAGTGGATGGAAGATAGAGATGACAGGTAACTGTATCTATCCAGATATAATTATAAACTTTTATCAGGTCCTCCCTAATAGCAGACTTAACATCCTTCTCACCTGGTCAAATTAAAAGTTGTGTCCTGAGAGGGGTTCTTTTCCAAAGCATCCCTCACATTGTCCTTAAGATTTTTTTGTCAACCCTATTGTTTCATCTCTACTGAGCCTACCTCCAGAGCTTACATCGCCATTGAGACAGTAGGGCACAGATATTTATGGAAACTGGTACATGATCTGATAAGTGAATTTCCAGTATTGCTGCTGAGTATACCCTCTGCAGTGCACTGTGAACTGAAAATCATGTCCATTCTGCTACCCTGTATAACGAGAGTTCTAGAAATGGAAGGTGTGATTTCATGTGGGTGGACAAATATGTACTCATTCATGAATTTTCATCCATTCATGTACTACTGTCTGGCTACGTTTATGGTATTTCCTCCCACTGTAGAACTTATCCTTAGACACCTAGAGAACTATCCCCTGCCAAGATATTAAAGGTTAATTGGTTACTGATCATCTGCCAGTATATGAACAGTCCCTAAAGTAAGCTCTGTCATACTTTTGGGGGGCATAGATGGTACCTATTGTCCAGGGTTCTTCATTAATGACCCTTGACCAGATAAGCTACATACCTCACATGCTACT
>NC_056732.1:1760742306-1760824806 GCF_019279795.1 Protopterus annectens | reverse complement strand
ATATCCAAATTAAGGGGAAACCAGTGGAACAGGAAGCAATTGGTCAGGTGCCATATCAAGACATTTTGGAGCCTTCCACAGGAAACTAGTATAAACGTTCATTTGAAGCTAGACAGCAAGGAAAGGAACAGGAAACTGTGGAAACTCTGATGCAGTCAATGTTGAGGAGTGATAGGCTAGTGAGTTCCCATATGACGGAGCAAGAGATGACGCAGGATGAAATTGAAGAGAAGGTGCCACAGGAAGATGCTATAGAACTTTCTATAGAATGCCCATAGGAAACGGAAAATAAGGGATGTCTCTTCAGTCTGGAAGAAAATGAGCTAAGAGAAGAGTTACTTGATTTAATAAACATGGATAGATATATTAAGATCAATGAGAGAAATAGGCTGCAGAAGGTCAATAAAACCCAAAAAGTAAGAAGTTTCATAAAACAAATGAACGCAGTAATTAGGACTGTCCTTAGAGATCCATGTGATATAACACAAGTAAACAGGATATATTACTGTGCTGCTAAATTAATAACTGATAAAGTTCTACCACAAGATCACAGGGGAGTGAGGGAAAGGAAGTGGAGAAATCGAATACCATCATGGAAGTATCAAATAGAGAAAACTATAAAGCAATTAAGACAAGAAGTGTCACTGTTAGAAGATTATAGAAGATGGAATAGATCAACAAAAATACTAAGAAAGATAGATGTGATTAAAGCAATGCACAGTATTACAACAGACCAGGATCTATCATGCAGTATCGCAAATAAACTAAAAATGTCAGCACAGGCAGAAAAACTTAGAAGATACACAAATAAATATAAGGGAAAAGTACAAAATAAGCAATTTAATGATGACCCAAAAATGTTTTACAGAGAAGTGGGAAATAAGGTAAAAGGAACTGAAAGACTGACAAAAAAGAGGAAGTAGATACATTTTGGAGAAGTATCTATGAAGATCCTGTGGAACATAACAAATATGCTAAATGGATAGAAAAAGTAAAAGAAAGAATAAGAAGTCTAAAGGTACAGGATATGAAATGGGATGAAATAACAGCTAGAGAGATTGAAACAAAGTTGAGAAAAGCCTCTAACTGGAAAACCTCAGGCCCAAATACAGTACCTAACTTTTGGTTAAAAGTATTAACATCTTTGCACGAGGATTTAGCCATGAGTAAGAGCTATTTATGTGAGCACACCGAACAGACACCACACTGGCTAACAACAGGCAAAACAATGCTCTTACTTAAAAGTGAACCTGCAAGCTACCATAAAAATTATAGACCAATAACTTGCCTTCCAACAATGTATAAACTATACATGGGAATTGATGCTGACAGAGTTTATGGTCATTTAGAAGAAAACTCAATTATGGCAGTAGACCAAAAGGGCAATAAAAGAAAGTCATATGGAACAAAGGACCATTTGTTGTTAAATAATGGTATAGTGGAGAACTGTAAAAAGGGTAAGAATGTAAATATGGCATGGATTGACTACAAAAAAGCATTTGAGAGTATGGATAAAAAAGTGCTTAAAAATGTATAAGATACACCTTACACTGATTGACTACATTACAGTAACTATGAAACAATGGCAGACCATGTTGCAATCAAGCCATGATAAAGGACAGATTATTGTCCCAGGGATAAAAATTCAAAGGGGGGTATTCCAGGGTGACTGTCTGTCACCATTGTTATTCTGCCTTGCCATTAATCCATTAAGCTGTTTACATAACAACTTAGGCCATGCCTATAATTTGGCTCCAAGAAAACAAAAAAGTCTAATGACTTCTCACCTTCTCTTTGTCAGTGATTTAAAACTGCATAGCTCATCAGATGAGGAACTGAAAGCACAGCTTCATATGATATTAAAATGTTATTTGGTCTTGATAAATGTGCAAAAGGAACCTTTAAAGCAGGAAAACTGCAGCACCAGGAAAACATCAGTTTGGGACAAGAATGTGATATAAAAGAAATTGAGCAAGAGGAAGTGTATACATACTTGGAAACCGATGAAGGATCAGCAATAAAACATGAACAAATGCAAATAAAACTCAGTATGTAATACTTTAGAACACTTAAATTAATCCTGAGAACAGCACTGACACCTAGGAACAGGATCCAAGCTATAATTCAGTTTGCGCTTCCTGTCCTAACTTACAGTTATGGAGTGATTGACTGGCCCCAAAAAGTGTTGGCTAGATTAGATATTAAAAAAATAAGGATGTTTCATGCTCACCAAGTGATTTATAAAAATCAGTGTATACCAAGATTATATATTCCCCATTCTGAAGGAGGGATGGGCCTCCTTGAAATTGATTACTACTCAAAACCTACTATACTAACAATTGGCTGTGCACATGTGACTCCCCAGGCTAAGCCACTACAATGCAGTTGTGCAAGGATTCCGTCAAAGATCACCTATAAGTTTCAAACCTCTGAATACCTATTCTTACTATGAATTTCTAATCTCCGAATACTTACTCTTACCAAACAATGTTCTATTTTGATAGTTTTGATTTAAATGTCTGTGTAGAAATGTTGAAATGTTATTCTGATGCTATTAATTTTTTTATGCCTATGCAGAAATGTTAAATATGTTTTTTAAATGTTTAATTGCATGCCTTAATAACACAGTTATGTATTTTACAACATGTATTGCAACATTGAATTCCCCGGGCCTCTGCTGAAAATGGACCTGTTTCCAGTCGGACTTTCCCGGTCATCAAATGTAAATAAAATAAATGAAATAAAATTACATGTGTAGATCTTCAATCATGGGACTCCACACATATATGTTGACCTCACAGGATCCAAATGCAGTGAAAGTTTTGAAACATGAGGAGAATAAATCTAAGATGACTTCTCTGCTTAATTTAGCAGAAGCATATTGCCGTCAAGCAGGAATGGAAATCAAACCAGAAGTAGATAAAAAACAAGCTGCAACTGAATGTGCCAAAAAACAATAGAAAGAATATAAGGTGAAGACCAGATGAGAAGGCAAGAAATGTGGAAAAAACATAAATATAGTTGCAAGTATAGAAAACTTCTGGAAGAACCTCATGTTGATCAGGAATTAATGCAGGAATGGTTAAGGAGAGGTAAATTCAAACCAAGAAATGAAAGGTTAATATTGGCAGCCCAAGATAGTGGGCTACATACATGCTGGTTTACAAAGTCTATTGAACATTTGGGAGAAACAGACAAATGTAGATTTTGCAAAACCGAATTGGAAACAGTCACTCACCCTGTTGCTGGTTGTGACATACTAATGGCAGAAGGACTGTATACTGAAAGGCATAATAATGTGGTGAGACTGTTGCACTGGGGATTGTGCAAACATTATGGTATTGAAGTGGCTGAAAAACACTGTAAACATAAGTCTCAAAGCATCATAGAAAATGATGAAGTTTATCTCACATGGGATCACCCATTATCAACTATCCAAAAGATAAATGCTAGAAAACCGGCTATAGTGGTCCAAGAAAAGAAGACAAAAGTAGCACTGATCATTGAGATTGCCACACCCAGTGACTACAGTGTCGTGCATACAGAGAGACCCAAAGTTATAAAATATCAGGATCTGTAGGCAGAAATAAGAACAATGTGGAAGAAAGATACCCAGACAGTTTCAATAGTAGTAGGAGCAATGGGTCATAAAAAATAATTTACAATCATATTTGGATATGTTACCAATTCATGTAATTCCATACAAACTGAAGAAGGAGTCATTACTGGGCACATTGCGGGTACTGCAAAGAGCACTACTGGCTGACATCAAAGACTGAAACAATACTAATTCCATAAACTTTAATCATACTTTGACTTAGGAATGGGGTCCATTCCCGTCATGGTATTAGAAACCCAAAACACGTGGAGAAATTAAAAAGGCAGGGGACTGAATGGAGAGATGAAAAGTCAGCAAGCAAAGGAGAGTAGTAGTACTGAAATTGAATTCATCCTCAAGTCTTGGTGAGTACATTCATGAGGTTGACCCAGTTTTTCACAAAATCTCACCAAGGCAACACTGATATACAGACTGTATTTATATAGGGTATATCATGGACAGAATTAGGTCAAAAATTAAAAAGATAGCTGGGTGCACAAGACCCAGGATACAAAAGTGCCCAATCCTAGTAGATGCACTGGTGCCAGGACTGGAAAAAATGAAAGTGTAGAATCCTCAAAATATGGAAACATTCCTACAATGGGGCAAGACCAGACCCAGGGAGAGGATGGCCCCTCTGTTGTAGAAGGAAGTAGCAGTCCTCAAAAATCACAAAAACTGATAGGCCAAAGAAGAGCCATGAAGATAATAGAGTGGACTATTGAGGATAAGAAAAAATGTATGTATTGTTACTATTATGCAAAAAGCCTAGAATTTCCAGATACAAGATACATAAAAAGATTATGACAGAAATTGGAGGAAAGAAAAATGCTTCCACAAGAAAAACTGTTAGAAGCTTCAAATAAAAATTTGTGTTTGTTAATACAACAGATTTGTGAAAAACAGTATATAGACCAATAAACTTTGATCTGTTTGGGAAAAACAAGCATTTGAGGAAGTGCAAAAATATAAATAACAAAACCTAGATGTTTTTGAAAAGTATAAAAAATAAATATGGACATGGGAAAGAAAGAGGGATTTGATATGGTGCAATATTTATGCAAAGGCAAAACCCAAATTAATCAATATAAAGAAGGCAGCCCCAAAGATATTCAAAGAGAAATGCAGACAAAGGCATCCAGATATGGAAAATTTCACAATAAAAAATAATATCACAAAGAGGGAATGTAGAAAAGAAGATTAATAAAGTAGAAGTTAAAAAAAATTGAAGTTGAAGTTATAGAATGCTGTGAAGTGAAGGATTTGATTTAGAAGGTCTAACACAGGTTAAATCATAGCATGATAGAACAAGAACCCAAAGTAAGGAAAAACAGGAAGATCAGGAGACATCTGAAGAAGGAATATGGACATGGGAAAGAAAAGGAGATTTAATATGGTGTAATATTTATGCAAATGAGAAAACAAAACTAACCAAAACAAAAAGAGCAGCACCAAAGATATTTGAAGAGAAATACAGGCAAAGGAATCCAGACATGGAAAACTTTACAATACAAAAAATAAGAAGACAGAGAGGAAAAGTAAAAAAGGAGACTAATAATGGAGAAGTTAAAGAAATAGAAACTGAGGTTATGGAGTACCACTGAAATCTGCTGACCTCACAAGATCCAAATGTAGTGAAAGTTTTGAGGAGAATAAATCTAAGGTTATTTCCCTGCTTAGGCAGAAGCATATCTGTGTCAAGCAGGAATGGAAATCAAACCACAGGTAGATACAAATCTGGCAGCAACTGAATGTACCAAAAAAACAATAGAAAGAATATAAGGGGAAGGATCAGATGAGAAGGCAATAAATTTGGAAAAAACACAAATATAGTTGCAAGTATAGAAAACTTCTGGAAGAACCTCATGTTGAACAGGAACAAATGCAGGAATGGTTAAGGAGAGGAGAATTCAAACCAAGAGATGAAAGGTTAATATTGGCAGCACAAGATAGTGGGTTACGTACATGTTGGTTTACAAAGTCCATTGAACATGTGGGAGAAACAGACAAATGTAGGTTTTGTAAAGCAGAATTGGAAACAGTCACTCACCTTGTTGCTGGTTGTGACATACTTATGGCAGAAGGACTGCTTACTGAAAAGAATAATAATGTGGCGAGACTGTTGCACTGGGGATTGTGCAAACATTATGGTATTAAAATAGCTGAAAAACAGTGGAAACTTGAGCCACAAAGCATCATAGAAAATGATGAAGGCTGCATCACATAGGACTACCCATTACCAACAGTTCAAAGGATAGATGCTAGAAAACCGAATATAGTGGTCCATTAAAAGAAGAAAAGAGTAGCATTGATCATTGAAATCACCACCCAGTGACTACAGTATCTTACGTACAGAGATACACAAAGTCATAAAATATCAGTATCTGCAGGCAGAAATTAGTGCAATGTGGAAGAAAGATACCCAGGTAGGTGCAATAGTAGTAGGAGCAATGGGTCTTATAAAAAAGAATCTACAATTGTATTTAGATATGTTACCAATCCATGTAACTCCATACAAATTGCAGAAGGAGTCTTTACTGGGCACACTGTGGGTGCTGTGAAGAGCACTTCTGGCTGACATCAAAAATTGAAACAATACTAATTTCATGGACTTTAATTGTAATTTGACTTAGGAATGGTGTCTATTCCTGTTGTGGTATTAGAAACCCAAAAGACTTGAAGAAATAAAAAAAAGCAGGTAATAAGTAAAAATTAAAAAAAAAAAAGAAAGTAAATTGAACAAATACAAAAACTCCAAAATACCCTCCCCATTAAATGCTGACCAAAATGTGGGTAGCAGGGCATGGTCAGAGCACACAACACTGCACTCTACAGGCTTTCAATATACAATGTAAACAAAAGAAAAGTCCAATAATAAAGTCACTTATCTGCTGTACTCCTATCCAGCTTGGACAGACATTCAGCATATTAGGATTAATCTGAAAAACATTCAGCCAAGATTGTTTGGAACTGGAGAGGCCAGATTTATTGGGACATGTATGAAATTCTGAGGATTTTTGCAAGCCTCTTTTTGGACCACTCACAAAAATCATTATAATCTTCATAGATTGCCTTCCTGGGTGAGGGCACATTCCCTTTATGATTCACAGGTTTGCCTTTATTAGAACCACAGTGAATAGTATGCCCTGAGTACAGCAGATTTCCATTGATGAACTAGCTGGGTACCTCCTTGCCCAGTGTTGGTCAGTGTCCCAGAATAGACGCAGACAAGCTCATCTTAGTAAATTGTTTTTCATAGGTTCATAGGTTCATAGGTTCATACTAGGCTATCTGCCCGAGGGCATTTATAAGCCTAGCCCATTGTTTTGTGGCTTACGCCACCCCTTTAGTATGGGGAACTATACCCATTATTTTGCTGTGCCTCTGTCGAGCAGTGACACTGAGGTAATTCCTGGGGTATATCTGCGATCTCCCATCCATTGGTCAAGATTTCTCTTGAACAAGGCCAGCGAGGTGCTCTGCCTCACATGTACCGGGATTTTGTTCCACAGCATAGGGAGTCTTTGGGTGATGAATCTATCTCTCCAGCATGTCCTATTAATAGCCGTGTCGAGGTTTAAGTCTCCCGCCCTTGTGGCTCTGATGGATCTAGATTTTTTGAGGTGAAGCATATTCATCAAATCTGGGTTTGACATGGCCTTGTATGTTAGGCAAAGGTCACCTCTGAGCAAGTGTGGCGACTGAATAGAGCTGGAGTTCTTTCAGTCGGGCAGCATAGGACAGATTTTTGAGACCCTTTATCCTTTTGGTGAGGAACTTTTGTGGCCTCTCCAGCTGCTGCAAGTGTCGGGTCAGATACATTCGAATGGGGCATTGTACTCAATCATTGGTCTGATGAGTGATGAGTAAAGGGAGACTATGACCTCCTTGATCTAGATGAGAATCCCTTCATGATAAGGTGGGCAATGTAGAAGGACTTCCTAACTACTTTAGCTACATGGGTGTCGAATGACAGACTACTATCAACCTGGGTCCCCAGGTCCCTGATAACTTCTTCTGTGCTCAGTGGATTGCCACCTATTTGGTAGCTAGGGGTAACCTTGTTTTTCCCGAAGGGTATGACTATGCATTTTTGGCATTTAACTTTAGGCCGTGGCTCTGGCACCAGTTATCCGTTTCTGTGAGACCCTTCTGAAGGATATCTGTGTCAGATGTGTTTTCTACTATGGCGCCCAGTTTGCAGTCATCTGCAAACTTTGTCAGCCATAACCCTCCTGTGTTTGCTTGTACTTCGGAAAAGTAGATGCCAAACAAGAGTGGGCCCAGGACTGAGCCCTGTGGGACACCACTTGTGACAGGCTTTGAGTCTGACATGGCGCCAGCAACTCTGACCCTGTGGGTTCTGTCACTCAGCCAGTTTGCAACCCATCTTGTGATGTATGGGTTAACATTTAAGCTGATGAGTTTTTCAATGATACCCGAGTGGGGTATTGTATCAAGGCCTTAGCCAGATCGAGGTAGGCTGTATGGACTGCCTTTCCCTCATCAATGGCTTTGGTGACTGTTTCAAAAAGTCAACCAAGTTTAAAAGGCATGATCTGCCTTTGACAAAGCCAAACTGGGTTGGATCCAAAGTCTGCAAATTCCTATGTCTTTATTTATGAGGTCCATTATGATCCTCTCCATGGCTTTGCAGATAAGGCTTGTCAAGCTAATGGGCCGGTAATTTCCAGGGTCTGTGGAGGCACCGCCTTTGTGAAGTGGGACCACAGTTGCAGTGCGCCACTCCTGGGTGCGTATCCAGCGGTAAGACTTTGATTAAACAGCTGTCCTAGCTGTGGGTTTAATTCCTCATTGAGTTTGTGGAGCACACAGCCGGGGACACCATCAGGGCCCATGGATGCTGTGTTTTTTGCTTTGGAGAGAGCAGTTCTCACTTGGGTGCTGGAGATGTTTGGGGGGCTGCACTCATTTGGTATAGATATCTCTCCTTTTGGGGGGGGGGGAGAAGTTTGCACTGAACCTGTCAGCCAGTATGTTGGCAATGTCTGTAGGATCAGTAATCTTCACATCATTTTGAACTAGTTCTGAGCATATCTGGGAGTTTCTTCCTAGGTTTCTAACATAGCTAAAGAAGGCCTTATGATTGTCTTTTGAGTCTTTAGCTATTTTTCTCTCGAAATTTGCTTTGGATGATTTTATGAGAGCTCTTAGTATTTTACTTATAGTGATCAAGGGTGTCTTACCTTTTAAGGATTTTGCTCTATCTTGTAGTAGCTTCCTCCTTTTGTTGTAGAGTTTGTTTATGGCTGGGGTCCACCAGACTGGACGCTTGCCTTTGGTACAAAGAGTCTTTGTTTTGCTTGGGATTGCCTTATCCATGCAGTCCTGCAGGTGCTGGTAGAAGGCGTTTGTAAGTGATTCAGCGGCTTGAGTATTGTTTTCCGACTCGGGGCCTGAAAGGAGACCACACTAGTCTTTAGAAGTGTGAAGTCGGCTTTTGAGAAGTTCTTTACTGTGGTCTTTTTTATTTCAGGTGGGGGTGGGATGAGGACCTCCAGCGAGATTAGTTTGTGATCTGATCTCACCAGTGAGGGGTATACTTCCAGTGTTGAACATTGTGCTCCCATGTTCGTGATGATGAGATCAAGTATGTTATCTCCTCTTGTGGGGATGGTGACTAGTTGTTCCATGGCATTTGAGTTTATGAATTCCAGGAACTTTTGGGCTAGGGTGTTTGGGCTTGAGTAGTGTTCCCAGTCTATATTAGGGTAATTGAAGTCACCTAGTATGATGGTGTTTGGTGATACATTTATCCCCTCTAGTGTTTTCAGGAAGGCCATGTGAGTTTCCTGAGTTTGTGAGGGTGGCCTGTAACATGCTACAATTTGCAGAGCAGTCTTGCCTATGGTTAATTGCACCTGGATGGTCTCCGATGCATCGTGCATTGCCACCAGTCTTGAGGTGTGGGTGTCCTTGATGAATATGGATACCCCTCCTTTCTTGGTATTGTCCGGATTTTGGGGGCGGAACACATGATATGAGGTAAAACCTGATAGCGCTGGGGTGCTCTCAGGAGCCTTGAACCAGGTTTCTGTCACAGCACAAACATCGATGTTCTCCATACTGAGAAGGGCCTCGAGTGCGTGCATTTTGAGATTTAGACTTCTGGCATTGAGCAGCATTACCCTTAGTTTTTTCCTTTTTTGTGTTCTAGGGTGGTAGGTTTAGAATTTGAGCCTTGCCTAAAAAGGCACTATGGGGTGGCAAGAGCCTTTGCCAATATCCGGAATCCCAGGGTGACAGGTGCAAGCCGTCCCTCATGAAGCAGCGTGGCTTGTCCAGCATGTCATCCCAGGCAGACAGATACTGGATCCCCTTTGAATGACACCAGTGTTTAAGCCAATTGTTAAAGCTGATCATCTTATCTCTGTATTGTGGCATCATTCTTGGTGAAGGTAGGATACTGCTCAAGGTCAGGGTCATACCTGCCTGGGCTACATAATCAGAGAGCTCCTCAATGTCTCTTTTCATGTAGTCCAAGGAGGTGCGTCTCAGGTCGTTTACACCAGCGTGGACAATGACTGAGTCATATTTGTACCTGCTGTTGAGAGACCTGAGTGCTTGCGTTATGTGGCGGATTCTAGCGCCCGACAGGCAGCTTACTGTGACCTTCTCCTTACTCAGTCTGGTGAGCGGGACATCAGTGTGTCTGACTATGGAGTCACCAATGACTAGTGTGTCTGGCATTGTGTTTGGCCTTAAGGGCTGTGACTGTTTGACACTCTGACTGTGAGGTCTATGTGTTTGGATGGGGCAGGCATTTTGATAGGAAAAGTGATTTCCATCTCATCTGTTTATCAGATTCCCACTCCATCTCTTTATCAGTCCATCTCCCCTTCTACTTGCACCCATCCTCAGTAGCTTCCACACTAGCTCTTTGCTCTAATATGAAATGCCTAATCCAGGAAGACAATATAAAAGCAGTCCTTGTTTTTCTCTTTTCAATGGTCATTATAGCCAGATATTGCAAGGAAACATATACCTGTAGTCTATAAGATCCACGCTATACAGCTGCAATTTTTGGCTTTGTTGATTGGATCTTTGTGAAAAGTCCTTGTGCTAGAAAACATTGTGAACAGCCCATTCAAAGCTTTTGGTATCTTTGCTCTTCTGGCTGATAAAAGGAAAATCAAGACATTCTGAGGTCTGTCTCCACCTCTAATCCAGGGACCTACCCTGTGAACCTGTTTAATGTCTGCATATAGCAACTTTGGAAGGCCAATTACTTTCTGAAGCATGTGGTCACAAAATACCAAATTTTTATTTTGTTATCCACCTTTTCAGTAACTCCTTTCAGCTGCATATTACATCTTGACCTGTTCTCCAGGTATCTCTCTTATTAGCCTACCAACCACCTCTTCTTGCACTTGCCCAAGTTGCTTAGTGGTGGTGGATGTTGTATGTTGTAGCTGTTTAATAACAAAATATTTAAGACTTTCTACCTGGACTTTCAGTTGAATGACCTTGTTCTGTTGCTGGGTCATGACTGTATGGTAGGCCTGTACTTCCTTTGTGATCACAGAAAGCCTCTCAAACATGATCAGTAGATGGTCATCGGGAGAAGCCTTCTTATAGTGATTAAATTGCTTGGTTTATGTTATGCAGCCATGCTTCCACCAACTCTTCTAGACTGAAAAGTCTCTAGTATGGGTGGTAGGCCAAGAGAAATGAGCTATATGTATCCATCTTCTTTCAGGATGACCATACACCTTCTGTCCTTTGCTTATTTTAAACTATGATGCATACTCCATTGCATTAAATTACAGTGTCTCGTTTTGCCCACTGTAACATATGATACAAATCTCTTGTTCTAAAATTATGGTGCTGGGCTTTGGTCATTGAAAGTTATGGTGCAGACTACATGCCTTTAAAGCACATACTTTTATCATTGTAAGCTGTACAGACCCCATGTCTGTCATCACTTTGACAGGCATTGTTGATCACAACTTATGGTGCAAATTTGATAACCTTAAATCACAATGTCAGACTATAGTAATTTTAACTGAAGACACATGCTTGGCAGTTGGCATAATGGTTAAGGTATTTACCTTACAGGCACAAAGTGCAGGTTTAATTATCATGTGGGGTAATTGTCTAGGTGTAAAATGGCCCATGGGGCAGTTAGCCTAGTATGAAGCTATGCACATGTCCTTAAACTGCAATACTGAGCTTTAATCATTGTAACTTAATGTGCAGACATTGATTACTGTAACTTACTGTAGAAACCCAATATCCTTAAATTGCAGGGTTGGGCACTGGTTCTTATAATATAAGGTGCAGACCCATGTCCTGAAATCATAGGCTTTGCTCATTGTATCCTATGGTGCAAACTCCGTTTTTTAACATCACAGTGTTGGCCTTTAGTCATTGTAATATATATTGCAGACCTTATTTCTTAAATGTTGTCCCAATGCCCTTAAACTGCAATTCTTGACTTTGGTCATTGTGATTCATGGTGTAGACCCATGTCCTTAAACTACAGTCCCAGGCTTTGCTCATTTTAAATTATTGTAATGTCTCATGCTTACGAATCACAGTTTGGAGCATTGATCACGATAACATATGGTACAAATGTATGTTCTTAAATCAAAGTGCTTGACTTTTCTTATATTAACCTCTGGTACAAACTCCATGCCCCATAAATTACAGTGATTTTTTTTCCTCATTCTATCTTGATGCATATAAAACATGCTCTTAAATCACTATATAGGCATTTGGTCAATGCAACCTATGATGGATACCCACATCCTGAATGCAAGCTGTTTGTCTGGCCGTGTTGTTATCTTGAAAAAATCAGTAAACAGCATTATGGCATGAGCTCTGTTTATTGACTATGAACCACATGCATCTTGACATTATTCATAATGGAAATAAGCCCACCATATCATAGTATTTATGCTATAACATTATGATTGTGGCACATTTTCTCTCTCCAAAAGCAACATAAATTACTAATAATTGTAGATTATACTTCATTTCTCAAGATAACAGGAATACGTCTGGAGGCAACATTTCATTTGGCTGTTGTTGTTATTAATACCATTATTAACAGAATTTGAAAAATTCAGCAAAGGACACTAAGGCAGGAGCCTTCTTTAATGGCAGTTAGCCATCTGTATTTTAATGTTATGTATACATGCCCTTAGTGTTTATCAGAAGCCTTTTTCCAGTATGATACTTTTAAGACAGGAAGCAAACAGTGTTTATCCTTATCACTTATTATATATGTGTTGTCTAGGAATAGTAGATAAAATAGCAGGTCTTTATTTAATCTAAAGCTCTAGCTATAATTTAATCAATTCTAATACTTCTTGGAATGGAGGCTCTGACAAGGCAAAGTTATATTTGTTTAATCCAAGCTAACAAATATTAAAACCATATTTTTATGCAAGTAGAGACCCAATCTTACTCTTTTGTTTCATGATTTAGAGGATAAAAATCCATTTTAATTGATATGATGAAGACAAACTTGATAATTTAGAACCAGTTCTGGAGAAGAATAATCACCATAAGTAACCACAACAGATTGGAAATCCCCCAAACTTTTTAATTCATAATGAATTGTTTTGAAACATTTATTTTTATGCATCCTATGATACAGTGAAATGACCATGATTTATAAAACTGCTACAAACTTTTTTATCCCTCAAACCGGGTATTATTTCTTAACCTTCTATGTAAGGTCTGGGAGGGGCATGTCTCCTGAAAAACAAATCATGTTTTTTATGGGTTTGAGTAACATTTTTCAGAACTGGATATTTGAAAAAAACATAACTTGTTTTCTATTACCTCAATCCAATGCAGGTTAATGTTTTTTTTTTTTTAATGTATGCAGCTAGTACAATGCTGGCATTCTTTGTCTCACCCATCTGTCCATTCATCCTCAACCCCTTTTCCAATCTTGCACATGGGGTCAAGGTGTCACTTCAGCAGTGACAATCATCTTGAGCCAAGGTTTATACCACCAGGTGGCTAGCCCTGTCATGGCAATTCATTCATACCATTCACACTTGCACCTACAGGCAATTTAGAGTGTTCAATCCACCTACTGAATGTCTTTGGAGTGTGGGAGGAAACTGGCGCACCCAGAGGAAACCCATGTGACTGCAGGGAGGACATGCAGACTCCACACAGAAGGCACCCCAGCCAATAACTGAATCGGAGAACCTCTTGCTGTAAGGCGACAATGCTAACCGCTGCACCATCACAGTCACCTTTTCTTTGTCTTACCCAACAGTACAAAAATAAGGAAATTTAGTAACAGGAGGACAATCTTCCTATACAGACAAATAAATAAAGTTATATTTTACTATTTAGTGTTTGCTCTTATATTTTTCATATACAATGCTTAACATTAAGTTAAATTTTAATATCTAAATCTTCAACTATGATTGCAAAGTACTTAAAATTATTTAAACAAAAAGAGATGTCTTAAAAATATTTCAGTGTGTTTGGCAAACTTTATTGGAGTTTTTTTAATGCAGACATTTTCATTATAACATGGTACGCCTATTATTGATGTTTATAAGATGGTTCATAGAGTTTTTGTGGTATGTATTCCCTTGTTTTATATGCAAATATTTCAAGTGCTCTTTGTAACTTTTCTTTGCTGGTTACGATTTATCTATACTTCAAAATTAAATAATATTTCTTGAATCAATTTACTTATTTTTGTCTGCTTGATCACTTTTATTATCATGATAATTGCCCTGTTCATAATTGTAATAACAACACTTTTGGAAGTCAAATATATAGAGTGTTAAAAAACACAACACATATATGCAGTGTTCAGTACTGGAATTTACTTGAACTGTACATTTAAATGAAACTTCCTGTCTGTACAGGAAATACCTAAATTATAGCTGTTTCACAGATTCCACAATCCCAGATATCCCTTTAATTATGATGGAACAAGTTCTCTCAACCCTCTAAAATACTAAGAATATCTTATCTATGGGCCCTTTTAATATATCAGATTGCCTGATATCAAAAAAGTGCCGTATATGACCTATCTAAACCTCTACTTAACCTCTTTAATCTAAGTGTCTTCACTGGTTACATTCTTGAAGACTGGAAAATGTCCACTGTAATGCAATTATGCAAGGCTGACCCCCCACAGATTTTTTTGTAACTACAAACCTACTAGTGTCACTAACCTCATATGCAAAGCCATGGAGTGTATTATCTCAGACCTCATTAAAATGGCCATTGAAAATCTCTTAACCCTGGACCATCATCAATTATTTTTATTTATTTATTTTACATTTGTTTACTGGGATGGTCTGACTGGGACAGTGCCCATTTTCAGCGGAGGCCCATGGAGAAAAGCTCCAGTCTAAGCTTACATGCAAATTATCACAACAAGTAATAGAAATTATAAACAGAATTAACAAAAAAAATGAGTGTTAACATATTTACAGGATAAAAATCTAAAAACAAAAATATATACAAAGTATCAAACAGAACAAGACTTTAAACACTTGAATATAGACAGATATATGGTTGAATTTATATATGTGGGGGAACATAACATTAGTTAGGAAATTAACCAATTAACCAGAGAAAATCACTTGGGCAAAGTAGTGCATAGTTAGTCATACTTCTGTGGTGAGAGTTGCAGCTAGGTAGTAGTGTTGTTAGAAGGGATATGTTAACAGAATTAGTACATACAGCCAAATTGTATAAGTAATGCTAAGTTGATAATTAACCTGGAGTGTTACATGTGCAAAGTCAGGATTCAAATAAGTGTCTTTTGAGAGCTATTTTGAAATTATTAAGATTGCTTATGGATCTAATCCTATGTGGAAGGGTATTCCAATTTTTAGCAACAAAGTTAGAGTAATGAGAGTTAGTTGCCTGCTGTATTGGATACTTTGGTTACTTGTAGTATGTCTTTGTTAGATGATTGAAGAGTACGAATGTTAGAGTAGGGTTGTAGAAGGTTTTTTACGGAAGGTACGTTGTCAGGATTGTGCATTATTTTGTGAGAAATTATTAACTGGTTATAGTTCATAACATGAGACAGTTAAAACCAAGAAAGATTTCTAAGGCATTGACAGTGATGGGTTGAATGTGTGGAATCTGTTGCAAATTTGGCAATCTTATTGTAACATGCTTCTAGTTTACTTAGTTCTGATTTTTTGAGGTTGGTAAGTGTGGGGGATGCATATAAGAGTGAGGAGAGAAGGTGGGTACTAGCTAAGGCTATTCTTGCAGTGTCTGTTAAGAATTGCTTGTTTCTATATGTTGTTCCCATTTTCTTGTGAACCTTTTTGATTGTGTTAGAAATATATATGTCAAATTTTAGTCTGTTGTCGATTATGTTGCCTAATAATTTTGTTTGGGAATCTGGGAAAATCCTAGTATTATTATTGCTGGCAGTGATATAAACATTAGCTGGGAGGTTAGTAGGTTTAGATGGATGGACGATCATAAGTTTAGTTTTATTAGGGTTGAGAATGAGTTGTGAATTTGCTAGGCACATTCAGCCACAATTAGCTTTGTCAAAAGAAGGTCCTGCCTCTTAAGCATTATTAATTTCTGTTCAAAAGTAACAGAAGCAGTCGTTAGAAGTTATGCACTATATACAGCTTATCTGGACTGGCCCAAGGCTTTTCATACTATTCTTGTGCAGACATCATTGACAGTCTTGTAAATTTGAAAATAAACATGAATATAAACTCTTATGTTATCTATATGTTAACTAGTTGTCTGACAGAAGCTGCAGATGCCACTTCTGAAAGCGAAAAAAATACCAGTGGTATACCACAAGAATCAGTGCTGAGATATCTTCTATTGGTGTCTATATCTTATATCTAAGCTAAATATGAAAAGTGTAGCATAGTTTATTTGGTAATAAATAAACAAATAAATAAATAAATAAATCACATATAATATAGGTTGACTTCCTCAATTAGACACTGTCATAAGTGATCTATTTGCTCTAGGTAATTCCTTATTGCTTAATAATCATATCTTTACAGTAGTCTAGAAGCCTCCTATATGGCTTATCTAATTTCCAAAGGCCATAGAAGTCATTAATCCCCTTTACTTACATCTCATCAGACCCGTCATGGAACATAATATACATTTAGGTATGTGTTTATCTAAATATATTATTAAACTTGAGCAAACTCAAAAATTTATAAATAAAAAGATCATTGGCCTCAAAAATCTTAGTTATCAGGACAGGCTGGCAGCCCTCTTTCTGTATTCAGTCTTATAGACTGCTCCATAGAGTTATGTGTATAACCTTTTGAGCCTTGAAAGCCCAACTGTTTTACCTCCTATGCCTTCATAGAACAAATGGTACCTCAAATACCCAATTAAAGGAACTAAATTTTCAGCAACAGATAAATAAGACACATTGGTATGATAGTTTCATATCTTAAAGTAACCCTCACCTTTGGAACAAACTTCCACTACATCTCAGGCAGAGTAGCACCCAATTCTGCTGAGTCTATATTGCACATAGGAAACAAGTCTCGATAATTTTATATAATTGTATTTTATTCACTGAAACTATGACAGTGTCAGCTATGTAGAGATGCACAAGTAACACCAACAGGAATTATTTTTGTGCATATAAAACTGAGAATATGGTTTAAATATATACAATATTGTAAAATATGCTTCAGAGTACTGGATGGAAATAATCAAGCAACACAATACAGAATAAAATATTTCTTTTCCAGGATTTAGTAAATTAAACCTTGCCTTAAAAATAAATATTTCATTTTTGGGTGCATCATTCCCACCTGTTGTGTACATTTCTGAGCATGATGAAGGACTGTGACTTGATAGGTAGGCAGACATCATAAACACTGTGCCAGTTTAAAACCAGATTCATGTTTTTCTGCAGGCAGCTGTTCTTCCTCTAATACAGGTATAACATAGTGTTTGAACAAACAAAGGCTCATAATATCCTATTCCAGTTACCCAACTTTATCCTGATAGCAATGTGCTAAACGTATCCTTACATTTTTATCCGTTACCCCAATAAAGCCAGTAGGCACCAATGTCCATTGCTGTGTAATAGCCCACAATCTGCTTATGTGACTTGATTAGAGCAACATACCTTACAAATGAATATTTTTCATAAAGTTAAGGAACCGATGCATTATTGAGCTTGGTGTTACATAGTAAAAAAGGATGTCTATATATTTCAGTTGTCCTGTTATATCTCCCTTTGGGAATTTATTAGAATGTGTTTCTCAAGGCAAAATTTCCCCTGAACATGATAAACAGAAAATTATTTTTCAGGCAGTGACAAAGTTAAACTTTTTAACATTTCTAGGGAAATAAAAATGTGAATCCAAGAGGGGCACCTTTGTGAAAATGAAGAAGATGCTTTATAAAATATAATTTGGTCACTTATATACATATTCACATATATTGTTGTTCATAGGTTCAGAGGTGTGTACTAGGCTAATGGCCCTGGAGCCTTTACAAGCCTAGCCCATAGGATTACCCTGGCATCATGCCACCCAACATTAGTTCCCAGTGCCTCTGTCAAGTACAGTTACTGGAGTCATCCCCAGGGTGAATTTTCTATTTCCCATCCATTCATCAAGATTTCTCTTGAAGAGGCCAGTGAGGTGCTCTGTTTGACATGTATGAGAAATCTATTCCATAGCATGGGCAGTCTCTGGGTTATAAAATTGTCCCCTCCAGCATGTTCTGTTGATTGTGGTAATGAGGTTGAGGTCTCTGGAGCATGTGGTGTGGAGGCATTGAGATTTCTTTAGATGTAGCATTTCTAACAGAACTGGGTCAAACATGGCTTTGTAAGTCAAGCAGAGATCGCCTCTAAGTAGGTGATATGAGAGAGAGAGAATAGCTGGAGTTTTTTGAGTCTGTCGAAAAGTGTTTAAGGCCTAGGATCCTCTTTGTGAGGTCCTTTTGTGGCCTCTCCAGTTGTTGCAGGTATCTAGTGAGGTACATGCCAAATGGGGCATTGTACTCGATAACCAGCCTATTGAGGGAAGAGTAGAGGGAGGCCTCTTTCTTCCTGGATGCAAAACCCTTAGTAATGAGATATGCCACATAGAAGGACTGGCAATGTGGTAGTCAAAAGAGAGGTTGCTGTCAGCCTCTGTTCCCAGATCTCTTATAATGCCTTCTGTGTTCAGTGGACTACCATCTATGTGGTAATTTATGGGAACCGGGTTTTTCCCAAAGGGGATGATGATACATTTTTTGGCATTGAACTTAAGGCCGTTGTTCTGACACCAGTCATTGGTCTCAGTAAGGCCTTTCTGTAGGATGTCAACATCACTTGGGGAGTTAATAATAGCTCCCAACTTACAATTGTCTGCAAACATTGTCAGCCAGAGTCCCTTCATATTGACCTGGACTTCAGAGAAGTAGATACCAAACAGGAGAGGACCCAGGACTGAACCCTGTGGGACTCCACTCGTGACTGGTCGGCAGTCTGACTTGGACTCAGCTTCTTTTACACTGTGGGTTCTACCTGTGAGCCAGTTTGAAACCCACCTAGTGATATAGGGGTTAATGCCTGGCTTAGTGAGTTTTTCTATGATTCCTGAGTGGGGAATGGTATCAAAGGCCTTGGCCAGATCAAAGTAGACTGCATGAATCACCTTGCCTTCATTCACAGCTGTGGTGACTGACTCAAAGAAGTCAACCAGGTTGAGCAGGCATGATCTACCCTTCACAAAACCAAACTTTGTGGGATCCAGAGTTTGGAGATTCCCTATATCATTGTTTATTAGGTCCACGATGATGTATTCCATAGCTTTTCATATCAGACTCATTAGGCTAATGGGGCTATAGTTCCCAGGTTCTGTAGGCACTCCTCCTTGGTGGAGAGGGATGTCTGTAGCAGTGCGCCATTTGGTAGGGACAAAGCCTGAGGTGAGGATGTGACTGAACAGGGCACACAAGTGAGATGCCAGTTAACTCTGTAGTTCATGTAGAACACAGCCAGGGATATTGCCAGGTCCCATATAAGCTGCAGTCTTGGCCTTGGACAGTGCTGTTTTAACCTGTACAGCAGTAATACTGGGTACTTGGCAATTTGCTGGCATTGTGATTGGTCCTTTGGGGGTGGAGAGAGAGGTAAAGTTGGCACTGAATCTGTCAGCCAGTATAGTGGCAATATCTGTTGGTTCTGTGTAGGATGTACCGTTTTCAGTAGCTCAGAGCAAATCTGGGTATTGCCATGGAGATTCTTTGCATAACTATGAAAGGCCTTGTGGTTGTCTTTACTATCTGCTGCAATTCTGTTTTCATAGCTAGCTTTACAGGGTTTGATAAGGGATCTCAACTTTTTGTTGAGGCTGATAAGGGAGTTTTTCCAGTCTTGGGACTTCACATTTTCCGCAACAGCTTCCTCCTTCTGTTGTAGAGTTGGTTTATGGCTGGGGACCACCAGATTGGCTTGTATTTTTATTTTTATATTAATTTATTTATAGAGTCTGTGCACATTGTTTAATGTACCTTTAAGAAACAACAGACCATGAAATTATTATTTAATTAAGTCGTATTAACCATAGGGTATAAAAAGGGATGAGAGCTAAAAGATGGCAGGTTCTGAAGAAGTCCAAATGTATTGTTAGGATGAAAGCGCTAAACCTGCTCTCATGTTTTACTTTGTTATTTTATTTTTTGGTGGTGTTAATAATAGCATTTTGTTTCAATGGACTTTGAATTATTCATTGGTGGATTTTCTTTCATCGTTGGTAGATTTATAAAATATTCCTTTTGCATGGGAATGGAACAACAGCTGGTGTCTTTTTGTGTCTGCTACATTGGACTTGATTTAATATTCAGTCTTGGAATACAGTGTGTCTACTCAAAAGACAATTTCTGTTTCATAAGTACTGTTGAAGCAATTTGTTTGCTATTTACTGCTCAAATAATGAGCACAGTTTTTAGTTTTATTTCTAGGGAAATGCAATCATAGCAAGTACTCAGCATATTCATAAGAACAGATATGTAGGTTAATTGTATTAGATTTAATATTTTCTTTCTTGAAATACTTTCTGTTTTTTAATACCTATGGCGTATCTCAGAAATATATATCTTACATTGTGTTGTTTATGCCACAAGAACAATATGGGTATTGTGCACAGTATCCACAACTACTCACCTGTCAGAGATTTCGCTTTAATATGGAAATTCTGTTACTTTACCTCGGTTTATGCCAGAAATAGACATGTCTTCCTAGCTAATAACTAATTGCCAGCACCTCTTGAGTATCCATTTTGTCATCTCTCTGCCTTACACCTATCTCATGTGACCTACTTTAGAATATTCATTTACCACTAATTTAGATAGACCATTCTATGACTGCATCACTACACTTATAAGAGAAAATGAAATCCAGAATTAAAATGTGCAACCTTTGTTTCTAAGGTCCCACTATTTTTTAATCCTTCACAGTATCCTTTCAATATATAGAAGCATATGCTTCTATCAGCTCTAGTACTGACTGCAGTTAACTTTAGAATATATTACAAAACAGTTTAGCTCATTACCTCACAGGCAACACACATAAGGTGTCTCGTGGTCTGGATGAGCCCCACTGTGCTCGCTGTCACTGGGCTCTGGATCACTCCGCTCTTCACCCTGCCCCCAATTCCCACACACCCCTAGGGGTCCTAAATTTTTATCTTAAATACCGCACCCCCCTGCTTTATCATATCATAGTCCACTACAACCACCAACCTCCATCTCTTCCTGCCAATCATCCCCTCTGCAAGCCTGATACTCTCCACCTCTATAACTACCATTAAATCAGCAAGACCCAGCCAAGGACAATGTCAGCCTTTAAAATAAATCCGATATTACTACTTCTACTACTTGTTCTTTATCTTCTCACCATATACAACAACCAGCCCCATCAAGGGTTTCACCACCCCATATCTCAAACTAGTAGCACTCCAATTCTAAATAAAACTGTCCATCCTATAACTCCCGAAGTTTCTGTCCTCCCCTTCTTTAAAATCTAACATCTAGCCAGGCTAAGGTCTATCTCCCCCAAAAACAAATATTATCAAAAAATAATTAACAAAGCCATTAAACTTGTAATTATCTTACAATGCAATCTGATAAGGGATGGGGACATACACTCAAACCCCGGTCCCTCTCCAGCCATAACTACTAGTCCTCTGCCAACCATCCTCTCCAACAAATTGCTGACAACAAGGCTTCCAAACTCTTTCCTAATTTGTCACTTCAACATCAGGAGCTTAATCGACAAGATTCATAATCTCCATGCCCTCTTAACAGTCTACTCACCTGATGTACTATGTCTTACCGAGACCTGGCTAAAGCCAGGTACTAAAGGCAGTAAAGTAATTCCCACCAGGCTACAACATACTTAGACTTGATCGCAAGTCTAGGAAAGGTGGAGGAGTAGCAGTACTCTATAAGACTACACTAGATATTACACTAGCCCCACAACAATCTCCCCTGTTCAGTAATGCTGAAATTATCATTACTAAGCCACAGCTTAACAAAAATAAAAGTATATATAAAGCATGCATCTACATCCCTCCAGGTAAGAATTCAAACACCCTGGAAGACTTCCTACAATGGATATCCAGTACCTTCTCCCATGAAACCATGGTGTTAGGTGATGTCAATACTGACTAGAATAATTGCTCATCTGAAGTTCCCATAACCCATGTTAACATTCATGGTTATACACAACTCATTTCCATACCCACTAGAATAAACAGAGCCAAGAACAAAGGTAATATCTTGGAATGGATTCTTATTAATAAGCATCCAGAACTGTATAATACTGGCACCCTCCCAGATGAGATGAGTGACCATTTACTCACCTACATCATCAAGCTTAAAACTGTCCATCATTACCAATCCACCTACAAAACAATTAGAAACAATAAGAACTTCAATGACATTCATTTTCAGAATGAACTTAAAGCATGTAACTGGTCTGCCTTAAAACAGCTTCCACTGGACAATGCTGTTGCCTAATTTAACTCCGGATTCCTCACTATTCTAGACTCCCATGCTCCTATTCGCACCCTTAGAGCCAAAACCAAAATGGCCCCCTGACTCTCTAAAGAAATCAAAATCAAAATTATGGCAAGAAATAAAGCATGGGACAAATGCTGAATCTCTAAAGACCCACTTGATCAAATTCAATTCAAACAGTTGAGGAATGACACTAAAAAATCTATACTGCTAGATAAAAAAACTTCAATCACCACCTTCAGGAAAAATAACAAAATAAATCTCAAAAATTGTGGGCAGGTATTAACCAATTGCTCCACCCTGGACAGTCCTCCACTCCAAGCCCATCAGCCTGTAACCTAACATCCCCCAAGAAAACTGCAAACATCTTTAATAATTTCTTTACAGAGACCATTCAGTGCCTGGCCAGCAAACTGACTCCCAACTACTCTATTCATCAGTAGCCCATGGACATCTCCCAACTCTCCCAACTCTCCTTTAATTTTCAGCCTGTCTCTACAACTACTATCAGATCTCTAATTAATAACCTAAAACCCACTACTCTGGCAGCTGACCACCTTCCACCAGAATATCTAAAAAAAAAGCAGCAGATGCTATTGAATACCCTATTTCCATTATTATAAACCGAACCCTGTCAGAAGCCACCATCCCCACTATCTGGAAGGTTTTCCATGTTATTCCTTTCCACAAAGGGGGTAACTCAATTGAGATATCAAACTATAGACCAATAGCCATACTGTCTCCACTGGCCAAAATAATGGAAAAATGTGTTCATAAGCAACTTATGCTTTATCTCACCAGGAACAAACTATTAGCTAACTCTCAGCACGGCTTTAGACCAAATCACAGCACCACCTCAGCCCTCCAATCCTTCTCCAATGCTATCAGCCTCAACCGAAACAACAACATGCTTACCTCAGCCCTCTTTTTGGATCTTTCTAAGGCATTTGATATGGTTAACCATCAAATATTAATCCACACCAATGGTTCCAATCTTACCTGTCAGGCTGTCAACAAGCTGTTTTGTGGTAGGCACACTATCTGCCTGTTTTCCCATCACACTAGGTGTCCCCCAAAGCTCCATTCTAGGACCACTCATCTTCTCTGCTTTTATCAATGATCTACCCACAGTCTCTCCTAAGGCTAACTGTATTCAATATGCAGATGACTCGACTATAATCTATGCAGCCACCTCCATGCTTGAGCTTAAGACATTAACCCAGAATACCTTTAACACCATTGAACAATGGTTTGCAAACCATCAGCTTATCTTAAACCCCAACAAAACCAAGCTGCTTATTTGTTCCCCTACTTGCAAATCCCTCTCACCATTCTTTACCATAAAATAAAATAATGGCACTCGGATTTCCCCAGATGTGCACACTAAACTCCTAGGAGTTACCATTGATAACACTCTAAAATATGATATCCATGTCAATCAAACTATCAAAGCCATCAATAGAAAACTAGACTCCCTCTACAGGATCAGGCCTTTCCTCACCTCGTTCACCAGAATCTCTGTAGCCCGCTCCCACTTACTATCTACCCTTCTCTACGCTTCCCCACTATTCACCAACCTGAACACTACCAGTCTTAATAAACTTGCTAGCTGTTACAACCACATTGCTAGATTTGCAAAAGGCACTACCTACAGGACTAACCACTGCCACAGCTTAACTCAACTAGGATGGCTGGAATGGACTAGTCTACTCCAGTGCAACCAACTGATATTAGCCCTTAAATTCTTAACTACCCAGACAAAACACCTGCTCTTAATAAAATTATTAACCCCTACAGCAACCTAAGGTCACTGCACTCTACTAATAAACTGCTGGTTCAGACTTCTAAAAGCAATAATGTGGCAGGAGACTCGCTATATGCTAACTCCGTTGGCAAGCTCTGGAACTCTCTTCCAGCTGAAATCACTCTTGAACCCACCCTATCCCAGTTCAAAAAAAGTCTCAAGCTATACTTTCAAAGGACTAATAAGAAAAACAAAAAAGTACTGAAGCTAACACAGCTGAAGGTAAAACAATAAACTTTAATGCACACAAAAGAGAGTAAGTGCTTTCACTGTTTGCTGATGAAGTGGTGATAGCACACCATGAAAGTGCTTACTCTCTTTTGTGTGCATCAAAGTGTATTGTTTTACCTTCAGCTGTATTAGCTTCAGTACTTTTTTGTTTTTCTTGGTATTTACTTGTTACTGTATCATTCTATTTTTATTCTCAGCATACTTTTTATACTTTCAAAGGCACTGGCAATGTCCATGTTCAAAACCTGACTAATCCCTACTCACTGACAGAAATTCTTTCTGAGACAAATCTGTCCCCCAACTCTCTAAAATGTACATGATTTTACTTGATTTGTTGTGAAACTGTTGGAAACCTACACCCACCAAGAGATTGCGACTGCAAAAATCTGTGTAAGTGCTAAAATAGTGGGTACATAACTAATATGTGAACCAAATTTCTTCTTTTAAATCTTTGTAATCTTGATTGTATGATTTTACTACAGACTGTGAACTATGCTTCTACTTGTAACTGCTAAATATGTAACTTAATAACTTGGAGCTTTTCTCCCCGGGCCTCCACTGAAAATGGAAAAATATCTAGTCAGACTATCCCGGTAAACAAATGTAAAATAAAAATAAAAATAAAAAAATGCATACCATAACTCTATTTTTCTCACTTCCAAATAAAAAAAAGCTAAGGTAATCAGCTTATTCTCATAACCACTTCCTTCCAAAATCTTTCACTCTCTCTTTGCCTTCCTCTATACGCCTTTTAAGGCAGCAACATCCCTGTCTCTGTAGGACTCCCCAAACTAAACAAAATTCTTCATATGAGGCCTAACATTGAATTGTACAGCAGAAAAGTAACATTAGGGTCAACACAATATGACTGGTAAATTAGTATATACAGTTAAGGGCATACATTGGTAATGAACTTGAGTCTGTTGTCATGGATTTGATTCCCTCAGATTCTTTTCCATACTGTGTGACTTTCAGAAAGTCATTTAATCAATTGGTATTCATGAGTCAGTTGTGAAAAGTACCACGCTATATCTCTCACACATACCGTTCACAACACACACATACTATCTTGTGCTGAGGTGCTTAAAAGAAACCTTAACAAATCTCAAAGACCTCCAGAGCCACCTACTTGCATCACTGCTCTACATCAATCACTAAAGCACACAGCAAAAGCAACATCAAACATCTCACATAAGCCTTCATCTAATAGTCCATCAAGTGCAAAACATATAACCCAGGCATACAGTTGCCTAATGCTCTTGTCATTGGGGAGTCTACAGTAGGACACACAGATGCCCCAGTCATCATGTTGGACAAGGACAAGATAACATTTAGTTGCCTATCTGGACTCAGGATCCACAATATCATGCATGCTCTCAAGTTACTGCACCCCAAGTCCCAATATGATTTTATCATAGTCCATGCGGTTGTAAATAAGCTGAGACATATATCTCACAGGACTATATGAAAACAGACATAATGGATCTCTCAGAATATGTAGCACACATAGGCATGAGCCTTGCATTGTGCAGCATTCTGCCTTCACCAAGGATGATGCAACAGTATAAACATAAAATGATTGATTTTAATAACTAACTTTCTAGTGTCACTCTTGGGAAATCCACTATGTGTCAGCATGGGAGGACATAGTCAAAAGACCAAATTGCTTTGCCAAGTATGGGTTGCCCCTCTCTCCTAAACTTTTCAATAGTGGCTAAAACTTTATCCACCCCTTAAAACCTTTTTATGCTCTGCCAAAAGGACAAAGCTACCAACATAATGAAAAAGGTTACAAGCAACCTTTAGGTGTTATTGCTCAATGCTTGGAGCTTAAACAAAAAACTCCATACTCTTTAAGTCCTCCTCACTCTGGAGAAAGTAAATCCCTGGGAATCCTGAAAGCTCTGTGCAAGAATATGTCTATTCTTGCACAGAGTGGATCGTGCCCATGCAGCACAGCAGTGCGCCTTGCATTTTCATGAAGGCACGCTGCTGTATAACTTGCATTGTATGATCCGTGAACGAGTGCAGGGGGCATGTGCAAGCAGTGCTCACCCAGTAATCATGCTCCCTGCACTCAGGAAGTGCCGTATGGCACTTTGAAAACAAAAAGTGTCCACAGACAGTGTTAGCATACCTCCTAACTGAACAGATATTCACATAATGTCCAGATTTGTGCCTCATATGTTAGATGTATTCCTCCTACTCTCCTGGCAAAGAGCTGAGGATTGAAGTCATTAAATAATGACAAACATTTGAGTGTAAGACTCCACATCCTTCAAATAAGTCATGCTAATGCAAAAGCTATTATTTTATCAATTTTCTAAGTTTATAAGAGCAATATTTAAAATCTATCCCTCTTTGTACCCCCATCATGTTAGGCTTTGTCTAGGTTTTATGCTCTAAGAGGCGGAGTGGTATGACTGTTAGCTATGTGCATATCCCTAAACTAAGAAAAATAAAACAAATATTTAATTTTTTTCCCTCCTCACTAAAGATTAAGCATAGCCGAGTGGGTGTGTGCATTGCACAGCTGTGGTCAGCATAGCTTAAACAGCCAAAGGAGCTAAATAGAAATATACAGCCAAACTAGCCCAAGTGAGACAGGGTAGTGATTAGAGTGCTTGCTTAACAAGCAGTTGTTCACGGTTCGAGCCCCGATACAGTCCATTCATTTTTATATATGAAAGCAGCACTACAATATCGTTTTTTTTTATAAATAGGTAGTGAATAATATATATTTGCTAACCAGGGTAGTGTAGCAGGTCCAAATGTGAGGTATCAGTGTAGTACAGATGTGAAACCACCATATAAACACGTGTCCCATACAGTATAGCCACAAAAGAATATAATGTAATGAAAGCACATAGTGGGATGTTATGGAAGGTAAACATACATATCATAAGATGTCATTAATAAGGAATCAACCCCACAATCCTGAAATGAAAGCTGAACAATGTTAAATTTTGCTCAGCCAAGCTTAGTCGGTCTAAGTACTTAAATATAAATGCTTAGCAATAATTAGCATAGCTAAGTGGATTTGCACACTGGTAAGCAGTGCTTAGTATCTACCTCTTTAAGCAATGCTTATCTTAGCTAAGCGGGTTTGTACATCACTTAGCTTAGCTCAGTATATTCAAAATTGGCCAATCATGGCAAAGCGCAGAAATCCAGCCCTATTTAAACTCTGCAGGTGGGAATACAACCATAACCAGTTGTAGCTGATCACTGCAGGCACTGTGGCTGGCATTGGTCAGGGTGTGAACTTTTGGGTGCAGCGTTGGGGCAGTTAAGAGTTCTGGGTCATGGTTGGACTCCTTGTAAAAGACTATGAAGGGAGATTGCTGCAGGACCAGTACCAGGGCTCCCAATACAAAGCAGAGGCCTGGGATCGTCTCACACATGACCTCATCAGTGCTACTGGTATCCCTCGGACTAGTGAGCAGGTCCAGCACCATTATGCTGACCTGAAGCATAGGAAGATTGACCTCTTGGACCAGTGGATCCAAGATGCTCAGGCACAGAATGTCCTAGCAGTGTGTAAGTATCAGTATCAATTATTGTGATTCAAAGTCCAGCATAAGTATGAGATGGATGGGTATGCATAAATGTTTCTCTATCTCCTCTACAGCTGCAGATGAGAGGGCTGCAAATGTGGATGTCCACATCAGCAGGCTGCTAAGGCTGCATCACGAGGCTGGTGAGTACAAATCTAGCTTGCAGTTGTCAGGCCAAATAAATAGAAAGGAGTAGAATGTCACCTGCCAGTAGTTAGAAATGTGTATTAGTAGTACTGAATAAACAAGACTTTAGCAGACTAATAGTGATGTACAGGATATATATCAATAAAAGTGTTAGTACCTGTCAATAAAACTCAAAACCCCAGACTGTAGTGTTTACTTTGGTATGTGGTAGTATGAATCTAAATGTGCACAGGTTCTGAACAGCAACTATGGCTTTGACAGCATTAATTGAGGCTCATCTGACAAAGATTGTGGATTTGTAAAACAGATTAACTATAAGAAATGTTCTATGTACCAAGATCTGATCCCTGAATGGTAATGTTTTGTTAACCATTGTTTTCCATACTGTAATATGTCAAGGTATGAATACACAGTATAAGAACTATCTGCCATGCATGAATATCAGAATTACAAGGCAGATTGTCCAAACAGGAGAGTATTATGCAGAAAACAGTCACAAAAATAACAGTGGTTCCTCAATAGCTTGTTGTGATGAAACACAACCTTGTTGTACCTTTTTGCACAAACAGGCATGGTTCGAATCCCAATAGTGGTATTAAGCTGTTTGCATAATCTCACCCAAGAATATGTGTAGAAACAGTCAGGTATCATTAACAGAAATTTCTTCCACAGGTCTGCCAGGTAAGAAAAGGTATAAATGAGCTGTAAGAAGACTGTAATTATACACTGTGTACAGCATCCACTGTCCAACCCCAAGGCTGTACATGACAGCAAGATAAGCACAAACACCAAGTAGTCTCCTCCAAGAAATGTCCCTGAAGTGTCATGCTGTCACAGCTAGTGGTCACTGCTGCCAACACCCAGGGTGACCGATAGAAATCAAGGTAGAGTATGGCAGTAACACACACACACACACACACACACACACACACACACACACACACACACACACACACACACACACACACACACACACACACACACACACACAGTATGAGTGCACATATGTAACCTTGACTATGTGAATATGGGTAGAAACAGGTAGTGTTAACAGACATTTCCTCCACAGGTCTGCCAAGTAAGAAAAGGTACAAATTAGCTGTAAGAAGGCTGTAATTATACACTGTGTGCAAACATACCACTGCCCAACCCAAGGCCATAGGTCGATGTAAAGTAAGGTAATACCTGGAAAGTAATGATTAGAGCAATGACCATTAAAGCTGTGAGCAACTGAAGCCTATACAGTTAATTGACATGTCTCTCTCTCTCTCTCCCCCACCCTATCTGCTCCAATAATCTAAACACATAAATCAACGGGTATGCTTTTCACCAAACCTACTGTTGGGACATGTGTTCTATTGTTCTACAAATATTTAAGAAATCCAGTAAATGCATTGTCATCCCCTTTGAGAAAAACTCGGTACCCATGAACTACCACATAGGCAGTAGCTCACTAAACACGGAAAGTGTGATAAGAGACCTCGGAACACAGGTGGACAGTAGTCTCTCCCTTGATAATCACATTGCCACAGTAGTCAGGAAATCCTTCTATGTGACACACCTCATCACAAAAGGGTTCTCCTCTAGAAAAAAGGAGGTCATTGTTCCTCTCTACTCATCCCTCATCAGACCCATTATAGAGTACAATGCCCCATTTGGCATGTATCTCACAAGACACCTACAACAATTGGAAAGGCCACAGAAATACCTCACTAAGAGAATTACTGGCCTCAAACAGATGCAATACACAGACTTCTCAAAAAACTCCAGCTCTACTCCATCACATATCACCTACTCAGAGGCGATCTCTGCCTAATATACAAAGCGATGTCAAACCTATAGCTGTTGGACATGCTACACTTAAAGAAATCAAAATCTCTCTGAACCACACACTCCAGGGACCTAAACCTTGTCACCACATTAAACAGAACATGCTGGAGGGATAAATTCCTGTGCACAACTAAAAGAGCTCTTACCACGCAGACAAAGCAAGTGTCACTCAAAGAAAGTCCAAATCATACAAACTTAGTGACACAAGCATCACGATGCTCAATGAAATTTTGTCTGAAGAAACCTTAAGAGGTGAAAGTATTGTTACTAGTGCACTGTTAATAAACGAAATTTCATTGAGCATTGTGGTGCTTGTGTCACTAATTTTGTATGATTTGGGATATATTCCTGTCCCAGGGACTTCCCAAACTCTGCAACAAACTACCCGTTCATGTCAAGCAAAGCTCCTCATTGGCCCTCTTTAAGAAAAATCTTGACGACTGGATGGGAAATATAAAATTCACCCCGGGGATCACTTCTGTGGCACTGCTTGACAGGGGCACAGGAAAATAAATTTGTTGGGTGGCGAAAGCCAGGGAACCATTTTGGCTAGGCTTATATAGGCCCCAGGGCTGATAGCTTAGTACCTACCTATGAACCTATGATTATTAATGCTCCCTGTTCAAATACTATCATCGGTGGCTTGTTGCTATCAATGTAACCTGCATGCCATTATAATGCCCACTATGGTTCCATATATGCATGTGATCTGTTTGCTATGCAACTGTTTCACATCTGTTGTTTTGGGTTAATGGGAACACCCATGCATGCTGTTATAACTAATCCTGGAATGTGTTGTTCATGACTAACCAAGATATGTTGTAAAACCTCAGCACCATAGCACATCTGGGAAGGCCGATCCCAGTGGATCCACCTGTCCCACCTTAACTGGCAGTGGCATCGGGCCCCAGCACATCTGGGACCCAAGCCGGGACCTCCTCATCCACTGGTCCTGTGTCACCTTCAGGTGGAACTGCCTCAGGTAATGGGGCTCACCCCACCCAGGGAGCAGGCGCAGACAGGACACCATCACACATAGTCAGGTCTGGGGATTGGTGCATTGCAAGCTTCAAAAGGACTTTGGAGATCAGCTATGCCAGCTTGAGGGCCACATGGCACATCTTGAGGGTCAGCCTGCCCCTCTTGCTCAGCCTCCAACACAGCCACCTCTGGGGCCATGAAGGTGCAGCAGTGACTGCCCATAGGTGGGGACCTCAGTCCCACTGTATCCATTTGGGGGCTTGGGGGTGTCCAATTCCCAACCACCTTCCCCATTCAAGATATTTATACCCCACATGTGTCATATATACCACCGCGGTCTGCTGTCTCATCTGTCTTGTCTGTCTTCCTACATATCCCTGCCCAACATCCCACTCTCACCTATTAAAAAAAAAAAAAAAAAAAAGGGCAATCTGTTCCCCCAAAAATGTTGCCCCATACATAGCTGTCCATTTTACAGATGTGTCCACTGGACACATATAATCTGGTCTAATTGGCTTAAGAACACATTACTGTTGTTCTCTCCCCTCTCTCATGAGTCTGAGTGTCCTAATTCACTTCCAAATTCTGTACAAATGTACATCTATTGGTGTATCAGAAAAGAATAGCTATGGACCTTCCCTACACCCATCCTGCACATCCCTAGCTATCTTTCATATTGTTTTTCTCTCTGCATGCCCCATTTGACACCACTTTTCTATCACCACTTTTCTATCACCACGTTTTTTTTTCTTTTAAAGAAATTAGCTTAGGGGTAAGTGGGAGTAAGTGGCAGTGAGCAGCAGTAAGCAGCAATAAGTGACTTTCCACAATGCTAAATGATGCCCACACAGATTAAGCAATTTCCCATTTAACCATGTGTTGGCATCGCTTACCATCAGGCAAACCCGTGCAAACCAACTTACAACTGCTTAAAAGTGCCTTTATCACTCTGTATCCATAGGTTCATAGGTAGGTAATAGGCTATTGGCCCTAGGGCCTATATAAGCCTAGCCAAAGGTACCCTGGCTTTCTCCACCCAAGAAAATTATTTTCCTGTGCCACTGTTGAGCAGAGCCACAGAAGTGATCCCGGGGTGAATTTCCTATCTCCCATCCAATCATAAAGATTTTTTCTTGAAGAGTGCTAATGAGGAGCTTTGTTTGATATAGAAAGGTAGTTTTTTCCAGAGTATAGGAAGTCTCTGGGACAGGAATCTATCCCTCCAGCATGTTCTGTTTATTGTGGTGACGAGGTTTAGGTCCCTAGAGCATGTAGCTCGTAGGGATTGGGATTTCTTTAAGTGGAACATGTCTAAAAGCTCTGGGTTTGACATAGCTTTGTGTGTTAGGCAGAGATTGCCTCTGAGTAGGCGATATGCAACAGAGTAAAGCTGCAGTTTTTTGAGACGGTCTGCATAGGGCATCTCTTTGAGGCCAGTAATCCTCTTTGTGAGGTATTTCTATGGTCTTTCCAGTTGTTGTAGATGTCTTGTGAGGTACATACCAAAAGGGGCATTGTACTCTATAATGGGTCTAATGAGTGACGAGTAGAGGGGAACAATGACCTCTTTTTTCCTGGATGAGAAACCTTTTGTGATGAGGTGTGCCACATAGAAGGATTTCCTGACTACTGTGGTGATGTGTGATTATCAAAGGAGAGACTACTGTCCACCTGTGTCCCAAGGTCTCTTATCACACTTTCAGTGTTAAGTAGACTACCGCCTATGTGGTAGTTCATGGGTACTGAGTTTTTACCAAAAGGAATGACAATGCACTTTTTGGCATTGAGCTTGAGGCCATGGCATTGACACCAGGCATCTGTCTCAGCAAAGCCCTTTTGTAGGATGTCCACATCTTTTGGAGTTTTGATTATGGCTCCTAGTTTGCAGTCATCAGCGAAATTCATTAGCCAAAGACCTTCTGTGTTGGCCTGTACTTCAGAGAAGTAGATACCAAACAGGAGAGGACCCAGGACTGAACCCTGTGGTACTCCACTTGTCACTGGTCTGAAGCTGGATTTGGAGTCTGCTACTTTCACAGTGTGGGTTCTGTCAGTGAGCCAGTTGACAACCCATCTTGTGACATAGGGATTTATACCTAGTTTAGTGAGTTTATCTATAATTCCAGAGTGGGGGATGGTGGCAAAAGCCTTGGCGAAATCTAGATAGGCTGTGTGAACCACCTTACCCTCATCTACGGCTTTGGTGACTGCTTCAAAGAAGTCTATCAGGTTTAGGAGATATGATCTCCCTTTTACAAACCCAAACTGGGTGGGGTCCTGAGTTTGGAGATTACCAATGTCATTGTTTATAAGTTCCATGATGATACGCTCCATAGCCTTGCAGACCAGGCTCATTAGGCTAATGGGGCGGTAGTTTCCAGGGTCTGTGGTGGCTCCCCCTTTGTGGAGTGGGATAACTGTTGCTGTGCGCCATTCAGTGGACACATAGCCTGAGGTGAGGCTATGATTGAACATGGTACTTAGGTGGGGTGCCAGTTCGTTCTGTAGTTCATGTAGAACACAGCCTGGGATGTCGTCAGGTCCCATGGATGCTGTGTTCTTAGCTTTGGATAGTGTGTTTTTTACCTGTGCAGCTGTGATTGCAGGAACTTAGCATTCTTCTGGTATAGAGATGGGCCCTTTAGGGGATGACAGAGGGGTAAAGTTAGCACTGAACCTATCTGCCAGGATGTTGGCAATATCCATTGGTTCTGTATATTTAGTGCCATTGTGCTGTAACTCAGAGCAGATCTGAGTGTTGCCATTGAGATTCTTGACATAGCTATAGAATGCTTTGTGGTTGTCTTTAGAGTTAGTGGCAATTTTATTTTCATAACTAGCTTTGGAGGATTTTATGAGGGATCTCAGCTTCTTACTGAAGATGACCAGGGAGTTTCTCCAATCATGGGATTTTACTCTTTTTTGCAACAGTTTCTTTCTTCTGTTGTAAAGTTTGTTTATGGCAGAGGACCACCAGATTTGTTTCCTTTTTTTGGAGGATAGCATCTTGGTTCTGTTAGGGATTGCATGATCCATGCACTCATGTAAGTGCTTATAAAGTGCATTTGTGTAGGATTCAGCAGTCATACCTCTATTGTCCGTCAGCATGGGTTTCGTGAAGTTTGCCACTTCTGTCTTAAGAAGCATGAAGTTTGCTTTGGAGAAATTTTTTACTGTGTTTTCCCTAATGGGGGGTGGGAGAGGGATGTGGATGTCTAGGGTGATTAGCTTATGGTCGGGTCTGACCAACGAGGAATTGACCTCTGGTGTGGAGCACCGGTTGCCCATGTTGGTAATAACCAGGTCTAGGAAATTGCTGCCCCTGGTGAGGGTGTGGATAAGTTGATCCAGGGCATTGGAATTTATGAATTCCAGAAACTGTTAAGCACAAGAGTTGGTACATGAGTAGTTTTCCCAGTTAATGGTAGGGTAGTTGAAATCGCCCATTATTAGGGTGTTAGGTTGTACCCTAATATTTTCCAGTGTATTAAGAAATGAGGAGTGGGAATCCTGGGACATGGTGGGGGATCTGTAGCAAGCTACAATTTGGATTGCGGTCTGGCCCAGAGTTAGTTGCACTTGGATAATCTCGGATGCATTATGCTGAAGAACTAGCCTGGAGGTGTGGATATCCTTAATGAATATGGACACGCCTCCGCCTTTAGTGTTTCGGTCCAGGTTGGGTGGCCGAAAGGTGTGGTATGAATTATAGCCTGGTAATGCAGGGGTACTCTCTGGAGCCTTGAACTAGGTCTCTGTCACTGCACAGATGTCGATGTTCTCCATTTTAAGGAGTGCCTCAAGAGAGTGCATTTTGAGGTTTAGACTTCTAGCATTGAGTAGCAATACCCTCAGATTCTTCTTGCCTGTACCTGTTAGGGTGGTGAATTTGTCATTTAAACCTTGCCTAAAAAAGGCACTATAGGGGTGGCTAGAGCCTTAGCCAGTATCCGGAATCCCAGGGGCGACAGGTGCAGGCCATCTCTGGAAAAGCCTCGTGGCTTGTCGATCATGTCATCCCAGGCAGACAGATACTGGATCCCCTTAGAATGACATCAGAAGCTTAACCAATTGTTGAAGTCAATCATTTTGTCCTTGTACTGTGGTATCATTCTGGGTGATGGCAGGATGCTACTCAGGGCTAGGGTCATACCTGCCTAGGCTACATGTTCAGACAGCTCCTACATGTCCTTTTTCATGTAGTCCAAGGAGGTACGTCTCAGGTCATTCACACCAACATGGACAATGACAGAGTCATATTTGTACTTGTTGTGGAGTGACCTGAGTGCATGCCTTATGTGGTGGATCCTGGCACCTGACAGGCAGCTGACAGTAACTTTCTCCTTGTTTAGCCTGATAAGTGGAACATCAGTGTGCCTGACTATAGAGTCACCTATGACTAGAGTGTTGGGTACGTTGTTATGCCTTATGGGCTGTGTTTGAATGGCACACTGAGTTTGTGGGCTATGTGTCATTTGGGTTGTGTTGGGGGGTGGAGGTTGCTTGTGTTTCTGCTTTGGAGGTCCCTGTTGCTTGGGCAGATTTTTACTGAGAGCCTCCACAAATGTAGGTGTGTGTTTTGTGTTTCTATGTGTGTGTTTTGGTGGTGTAGGTTTTGAGGGACTATGTGCTGAGTGTGGTGTGGTGCAAGTGTTTACCTTCTCCTCTTGACTGTCTAGTCCAGTCTTGGGTGAAGAGAGCTTTGCTTCCAGTTTGGCTATATAAGTGCATCTCTCACAGGTTGTAGTGTTGGGTGGTAGGATAAGAGGGTTGTCTGTGTACATGAGGCAATTACTGCATTGCCCCAAGATGCCCAGATTCATCAGGTAGACAGGAGAAAACACCAGGGGCTGACCCTTAGGCATGCCTGGATAGGTACTTATTTGTTAGGTACTAGAAACTGTTTTCCTCTAGACAGTGATGAAAGTTGAGTGCTGTAGTAATTTGTAGCTTATTTAGTGCTTACAATAAGTTCTGAACAAGTGCTGAAACAAAAAACTGGCTAGTTCTAAGAAACAAAATTAAGCTAGAAGGCTTCCCTCCAACACAGAAAGGCTTGGGGGCCTAGAAGCCTACAAATAGTCCTGGACACAGCAAATCTATACCCAGGCTAGACTACCCACAGGAAGTGGAAAGAGAGAAAGGAGTAGCAGAAACTAAGCTGATTGGCCTGCTCAAATGTTCTCCATGTACTGGGTAGAATAAGGTAATGACACTAGACTGGGAGGAGGGTCCCAGATCAAATTTACACTAGGGGTGGGCAACTGCAAATCCACCAACTACAGAAATGTTTCTCACAGCTGAAAAGCAGCAGTGAGCCTTTAAATGAACGTTTTAAACAGCTAAAGGAGCCTCTAGAAAAAAAGAGTTTAACTGCAACATGTTATCAGAAGCAAACAACCCAACAGATGCTTAATAAAAGTGGGCAATTTCCAGTTAATACCTCATGCACAGTGAAACTAGCTAAAAAAATACACAGTACATAAAGTGCTATAAACAACAAAGAAATAAAGAACAAAATAAGCAAAAAACAGGATATTTAATGTCATATATTATAGTTCCGAGTTTGCTCAGTGTCCTTCCTTCGATTAGCTCAGTGTGAAATGGCAGAAACACTCACAACTTAACATCTTAGGCAACAGAAAGTTGAAACCTGAGACAGCTTTTAAGAAAGAAATCTCAAAAGAACCAATGAGGTGCTTAGTCTAAGCTGTAGTCCAGGTGACCTCAGTCAGCCAATGACTCTCAATGAAATGCCTGATGGCTTTGGCTAAACCAAGATGCCCCTGAATATGTGCTCAGACACACAGCCTCCACAAACACTAGGCCCAAATACAAGCCTGAATATGGAAATGCTACAAATATCCCCACTACTTAGAAACAAACTGCAGAAATGTTTCTCACAGCTGAAAAGCAGCAGTGAGCCTTTAAATGAAAGTTTTAAACAGCTAAAGGAGCCTCTAGAAAAAGGAGTTTAACTGCAACAAGTTATCAGAAACAAACAACCCAATAGATGCTTAATAAAAGTGGACAATTTCCATTTAATACCTTACACACAGTGAAACTAGCTAGAAAAATACACAGTACACTGTTCTGCCCAGCAACAAAATGATCATCTCTGCCAAACCCAGGACCCTGTACATCATGGTCAGAGCAATGTACCACTACACCATCTGACTTGTAATAACAAATGCTGCTTTTTCATATATATCATTCAGTACAGGTATTAAATAGTAGGGAACAAACACTGTGGAATCAGTCATGTTTAATATATATATAAATATACACATATAGATGTGTATGGTGATTGCTAAATATGAAAAGTATATACATCAGATATATGAAGCTATACATATAAAACAAATACATATAGAATATATACATATATGTTGTTATACAAATATATGTATAGATATCAAAAAAGGAATATATATATATATATATATATATATATATATATATATATATATATATATATATATATATATGCTCATAACATGTAGTGGAGTTATACCCAGCGCCATACTTGTCCACCTCTTAGTGCAAAAATTCTGGACAGAGGCTGTCAAAATGGGGGGACAGTGGGTCAAGACTAAGGACATAATGTACGTACTACAGTTATAAATGTAGAATGTTGCTACAGTAACATGGTTTGTGTCAACAAACATGTTCGGAAGGATGTCAATTCTGAAACTGAAATCTGTGTCAAATATTGGAGTAGATAAGGTGACACAGCTGATGCCTGTTACACTCTCCTGTCTGTTGTGATATATATTGACTGGAATAGCCCAAGTCCAAAACCAAATTACTCCCCACTAGTTACTGAAATAAATCTTCACATCATCCCACTGATGTGTCAGAAACACACAACATGTATGGGGTCCAGGCAACCGTACATCTGATAAATATCTGGACATAACACAATGTTATCCCTCTGATGTTACTACAGCTTGGAACTCCAGCCTTATTATCATAATCAGTACACAAACACATTTTATGCACTCCTCACACATCCTCTCACTATCCAAGATTACAGTAAACAATCCAGTTAAAAAGACCACTGCCATTTGTCCTAAACACTTCCATGCTTGCACAGGTATGTCATCTGGACCAGTAGCCTTTCCATTCTTAAACCTCTTCATAGCTGTCCTTCCTTTCTCCTTGATAATCTGTTGCACATCCTGATTCACCATACCCACATCATCCAACCTTCTCCCTCTCTCATTCTCTTCATTCAACAGCCCATCAAAGTACTGTTTTCACCTGCCTGTCACACTCTCCTCGCTAGTGAGCTCACTTCCCCCATTATCCTTTATCAGTTAGTGAGCTCACTTCCCCCATTATCCTTTATCAGTTAGTGAGCTCACTTCCCCCATTATCCTTTATCAGTTAGTGAGCTCACTTCCACCATTATCCTTTATCAGTTAGTGAGCTCACTTCCCCCATTATCCTTTATCAGTTAGTGAGCTCACTTCCACCATTATCCTTTATCAGTTAGTGAGCTCACTTCCACCATTATCCTTTATCAACCTTATTTGCTGCACATCCTTCCTAGCTATGTGCCTCTGTCTAGCCAATTGGTACAGGTCCTATCCTCCATCACTGGTGTCCAACCTTACATACAACCCTTCAGATGCCCCATCCTCAGCCTTTGCCACCACTCTCTTTGCCATGCACCCCATCTCCCTATGCACCTGTCTACTTTTTTCCTCTGTCTGACAATTCCACTTCTCCTTGGCCAACCTCTTTCTCTGTATACTCCCGCATACTTCCTCATTCCACCACCAGGTCTCCTTGTCCTCCTTCCTCTGTGCAGATGTCACACCAAGCCCCATTCTACTCATCTCCCTTACTAGCTTGGATGTAGTTACCCAGATATTTGCTAACTCTTCATTGCCACCCACTGCCTATCTTAACTCTTCCCTGAACTCAACCTCACAATTACCCTTTCTCAGTTCCACCATTTGATCCATGGTACTGCCCTCACACTCCTCCTCCTCTTCCTGATCACCAACGTCATCTCACAGACCAACATTCCATGCTGCCTAACTACACTTTCCCCTGTCACCAGTTTACAGTTACTGATCTCCTTCAAACAGGCCTACCTGCATAGGAGATAATCCACCTGTGTGCATCTTCCTCCACTCTTGCATATCATCCTATGCCCCTCGGCCTTGAAAAACTACCTATTCAACACAGCCATATCCATCCTCTTTTGCAAACTCCACCACCATCTCACCTTTTGCATTCCTTTCCTTAACACCATACCTACCCATCACTTTTGCATCCCGTCTGTCCCCTTCACTAACATGCCCATTGAAATCGGCTCCAATCACCACTCTCTCACCCTTGAGTACACACATCACCACTTCATCCAACCACACCAAAGTACGTCTGTCTCATGCATCACACATGCAATTAGTGGAGCATATGCCCTAACAACTGTCATCATTACACCATCAATTCCCAGCCTCCTAAACATCACTCTACCCGACACTCTTATCACCTCCAAAAACACTGTTGGCATAATGTTCTTTCAGGTTAACCCCTACACCAGTTCCCTTTCCACACACACACCATGATAGAACTATTTGTTCCTGACTCTGATACACACAGCTGTACACCCCTTCCATCTGGTCTCTGGCGCACACAATATTTTTATTTATTATTATTTTACATTATTATTATTTTACATTTGTTGACCGGGCTAGTCTAGCTGGATATATGTCCATTTTCAGTAGAGGCCCGGGGAGAAAAGCTCCACGCAATTCAAATAAAATTCACATTACAAAAGTACATATTTAAAATGCAAATACATTTTCTTGAACAGAGAAGAGAAGTAACAAGAGGTTGCAAATTTATAAAGTACATAATAAAGGTTACACATATTTCAATAGACTTAGTATAGTTAATAAGAAGTTACATATAAATGTTACTGAAGAGTACTAGTTAATAATAAGTTACATTTAAGTGTTACTAAAGAGTACTAGTTAATAAGAAATTACATTTAAGTGTTACTAAAGAGTACTAGTTAATAAGAAGTTACATTTAAGTGTTACTAAAGAGTACTAGTTAATAAGAAGTTACATATAAATGGTACTAAAGAGTACTAGTTAATAAGAAGTTACATATAAATGGTACTAAAGAGTACTAGTTAATATGAAGTTACATTTAAATGTTACTGAAGAGGACTAGTTAAGAAAAGAGAAGAAAGCAATAATGTCGATGTAGGTAATAAAGGAAGATAAGGAAAATGAAATGGAGAAGCAGTTAGGTAATAAATCTAGAAGTAATATGAGTCACTTTAAAGAATCCAGTACTAGCTAGGACTGTGAAGGAGAGGAAGCATAGTAGTATTTAATATGAAATAGTTTAAGAGAATAGAAGCATATTAGTCAGAAAGATGAAGTAGATTCAGAGATGAGAAGGTAGATTGATTCAGGTAATAATGGATAAGTTGGTCAGTCCGGTTTAGAACAGGGGCACATCCAATGTGTTTTCAGGAAGAGTTTAAGTTTATTTTTAAACAGAGTAGTAGAGGGAAGTGTGGTAAGTTCAGAGGGAAGTAAGTTCCAGTTTTTTCCAATAGAAATCGAAAACAGAGACTCTCCAGCTCTATTATTTGATTTTTTGATGTATACAAGAGATTTTTGTGATGATCTTAGGGACTTAAGGTTATCATAGGGGTGGATAAGATTAGATAGGATGGGTGTTTTGTCAGGTTGATAAAGTATTTTGTGGACGATGGCCAGTTGATTGAATTTCAGATGCTGGGTAAATTCAAGCCACCCAAGATGCTTTAGATTGATACAGTGATGTGTTCTATAGGGATTACCTGTGGCAAATCTGGCTATACTATTATAAGAGTTTTCTAGTTTCTTAAGGTTATTTTTTGACAGATTGGTAAATATGGGTGAGGCATAAAGAAGGGTGGAGATAAGATATGTGTGGGCAATGGTTATTCTAGTTGCAGGAGTGAGGAAGGATTTAATCCTATAAAGAGAGCCTATTTTTTATTGGTAGTTTTCAGAATGTTATTGATATGGGCATCAAAGTTTAGGTTATTATCTATGGTGATACCTAGCAGTTTGGTAGTTAGATCTTGGGATATAAGTGCACTGTCATGGGATGCTATAGTGAAGTCTATTGGTGGAGATTTACTGGTAGGTGTAAAAAGGAGAAGTTTAGTTTTTTTAGGGTTTAATAAGAGACAGCGTTTTGTAAACCATAGTTCTACAGAGTTAGATGTATCTTGAGATAGGGAGTGAAGTTCTGATACAGATGACGCAGAGCATATAAGTGTAGAGTCATCCGCATATTGGATGCATGTAGCTTGGGGAACTACTTGGTGAAGGTCACTGATGAATATAGAGAACAGGAGAGGGCCCAGTATGGAGCCTTGAGGAACTCCAATATTAACAGGTAGCTGTGTAGAAAGAACATTGTTCCAGAGTACAGCTTGATGTCTGTTATCTAAGTAGGAATGGAACCATTTTATAGCTAGTGTGTTGAGAGACAGAGATTTGAGAATGTTTAAGAGTATAGTGTGATTTACCATGTCGAAAGCCTTGGACAGGTCTATGAAAAGTGCAGAGGAGAGCATGTTAAAGTTTCGGTTGTTATTGATAGTGTCAATAAAGGAAAGGAGGGCAGTAGTTGTGCTATGGGAAGGTCAGAACCCATGTTGGGTGTTGGAAAGCAGGTTATTATGGAGAAGGTGGTCTAGCAATTGCCTATGGATACATCTTTCCATGATCTTAGATAGAGGAGAAAGTAGGGCTATGGGTCGATAGTTGGAGAGTTCAGTGGAGTCTCCTCCTTTGTGAAGGGGAATAATATGAGAGACTTTCCAGAGTTTGGGGATATATCCTTCAGTGATGGTTCTATTTATGAGGATGGAGATGGGTAAGCAATAGATTTGGCTGCTATCTGTAGGTATTCTGAGGGTAGTTGGTCAGCAGAAGGAGTACATGGTTTCAGTTTTTGGATAAGGGTGAGAATAAATGCTGTGGGGACAGGTTGGAAGAGAAAAGGGGGAGGTGGGTTAGAGTCAGAATTAGATGTTGTTATGTGTTGAGGAGAGAGCTGAGAGGCAAGAGCTTGAATTGCTTTGATAAAGAAGGTGTTAAAGGTGTTTGCAGTTTGTTTAGGATTGTCTTTGTCAGTGCCTTGTGGGTTAGGTGTGATAGATTGACTTGGATGTAATAACTGATTAATACTTGACCAAAACTTTTGGGGTTTATTATGGTGGGTCTGCTGAAATTGTAAATAATAGTTTTTTTTTATCAAACACTATGGCTTTTTTTGTTTAATTTCTCAGTTGTTTGTAGTTTTGGATGTCAGTATGGTTTTTAGTTAAGCGTGATTTATTCCAGTATTTATTTCTGAGATGGATTTTTTGTTTGGTTTCCCTAGTAAGCCATGGAGCAGATTTAGTTCTTATCCTGATAGAGCGGGTAGGAGCATGACGGTTGAGTATGGTTAGGAAATTAATATTAAAGTAATCAACAGCTTCATCAAGGGAAAGGTATTTTAAGGGGGACCAATTGCATGCTTTAAGTTCACTAAGGAATATATTTAAGTTGAAGTTTTTCTTCGTTCTAATTGTCCTATATATGGGTTGAAAGGGTGGATTGGTTTTGAGTCTGATAATGTAGGTTAATGAGTGGCTGCTTATGTCATCAGGGAGGGTTCCAACTTCATCTGAGGTTGATTATTAATAAGTATCCAATCTAAGGTGCTTTCTTTCTTGTTCTTTTTGTTTATTCTAGTGTGGGAGGTAATAGTTTGGGTGAACCCATAGAGATTCATACGGCTAGTTGGGCAGTTGTTATTGCAAGAATTCCAATCTATGTTAAAATCGCCTAGGATTATGGTTTTTTGGGGAAGGTTTAGCGATAACCAACAAAGTATGTTTTCAATGGTAGTGATTTTATTACCTGGAGGAACATAGATGCAAATAATATAGATAGATTTAACTGGATTTAGCTGAAACTTGGTAATAAGTATTTCAGCATTTGAATCTTGAGAAGGTTTTTGGTTAAAGATGGTTATTTGAAGATCAGATTTGAATAGAACAGCTAGTCCACCATCTTTCTTGGTTACATGGTCAAGACATATGATGTTATAACCAGGTGGTAAAATTTAATTGTCTTTTGTTACTGGTTTTAACCAGGTTTCTGTTAGACATATAATATCAAATGAGTAGAGTTCCAAGAGAGCATGGAGTTGTGTTATTTTATTATTAATGCTCTGAGTGTTAAGGTGAGCTATTAAGAGTGAGTGTGGAGGTTTTATAAGTGGGTGAATGGCAGAGGGGTTTGGGTTATTGAGTTGAATGGTATTTAAGGTGTTTGGGCCAGGGTTAGGGTGAATGTCTCCGTCTTTTAGGGAGTGGAGTAGTGTTAGATATTGATTATTAGTAAGTTTACTGTGAAGAAATGGATATCTTCTGGAGTTAGGGGAGTTATATCTAATGTGTACTGTCCTATGGTATTTAGGTAATGGATAGTTGGGTATGGATGTAATGTTGAAATGGTCAGTGTGAGAGGGTAGTGAAAAAGAGGTAGTTTATTTAGTAGGATGTAACAAGTTTGTGTATACAGGGTGCTCATAGGAGGTTAATAGGTAGACAAGAGTTAATAGAGGTAGAAGTGTGAGTATGAGTAGCATTTGTAAGTAGATTAAGGTGTAGGGTTTATTCACAGACATGATAGATAATAATTATATCTATATGTGCAGTGGTAAAGTTGGTGAGGGTAAAGAGAGAGGTTGGAGAGATAGGGAGTGGTTTTAAAAAAGGCGGGAAAACAGGGGCGATTGTGAGATGGAAGTGGCACTGTGATTGGTGCAAATTGAGAGGGGGTGTGGTTTGATAGGTATAAGGTTAGGACCTCTGGGGTGGGTGGGAATTGGGGGTAGGGTAGGGGAGCGGAGTGAGCCCGCAGGGCGAACGGAGCGGGTTAGAGCAAGTAAAGATGAGATCCTGGAGACAATCAGAAAGCTACTGATTGTAGAGGAGCTCTAGGTAGTTCCAGGAGAGTGTAGAGATTTAGTACTATAAACAATTTACAAGAGATCGTAGAGAAGGGGAAAGGGAATATAGTAAACAGAGGGGGTAGTAATAAAAAAGAGGATAAAATGAGGAGAAGTAAAGAGGGATATTATACTAGTGAGGAGAGAAAGGAGTGTAAGAAGCCAAGTTAAGCGTGCCACCTGGTGGACAACAGCTTGAGTTACAGCTATTTGGCTAAGTAGAAATAGAGAGGAAGAGGTAAGTCGATTAATAGAACCAAGGAGAGAAAGGTTGAAAAGTAGGGTGAGATTTAGAACTGGCTGCTGGGAACCTGTCTCAGGAGGGAGACTTAAAACATACACTACTTGAATTTATATAATACAGAACAATTCTGTTCACAGTTTTATCAAGGGGTCAAATGTACTTTCTTAAGTTCCTTAGTAGGGAGGGATTTATAGCACAGGACAGAGGATTCTTGGGGGTGCAGATGAGATGGAAGTCTTTAGAGACCAGGCAAGTTGATTCCCAAGTTCTGAAAGCAGAGAGGAGGTTGAGAGCTGTGAAGGTTAGAAAAGGAAAATTAACAGTTAGGTGAAATGGTCAGCAGTAAAGTCAGAGTACAGCTGACACAGTTAGGAAAAATGCAGACAGTTACATTGTTAAAAAGCACCTTTAACACATACAATTACTTAAAGGGACCATTGTAAACAGTAATTCAACAGTAGCTAGGTATAACAAACAACAAGCATTGGTCTTGTGTCAGATGTTTCGTGTATCTACAAACTACTATAGAGAGACACAGTCAAGAGCATATCCAAATCAAGTCCCTCCAGATGTCGCATTAAACAGTCGGCTCACACTTCAAGAGTGAAGCAGCAGCCATACAGTTACAACACATGCCAGCCAGCAATGCCTTCACCACAATCAAAAAGCATGCGACAGCTATACATATTAAAGTATACCACTCTCTCACCCTTGAGTACCTTTCCACCACTCTCTCACCCTTTCCACCTTTCCTCTGTCCATCATAATAGCTAGCTCTGTCCCCATACCAGTAATACTCACAGCATTAACAGTTCCTACCCTCACTACCACACTCCTAGACTTTATCCTCTCTGCCTCAGACATCCTCCAGTGTATGTCTGTGAATGCAAAGGCTACTATCAAATGACGTACATGTGTTACAGCAATATGAAGAAAGTGTCACTAATTTTGGCCCATAGCCCACCATGTATGTGTGGTGTCTCACAGGTTGACATTACTGAATGAGCAGCAAGACTGTAATTACAGTGTGCCATACTGACATAGAACAGAAGTGCATAGCAAGTATTACCTGTACATATGTATGCATGGGTAGGTGTACCTGGCTGCCTCATAACAACTGATATGGGATGCAAAACATCAGGTAAATAAGCTGTACATATGATACACATGTGTAGTCTTAGTTTCTGAGCATCCAACAGAGTTACACTTCTACAGTTAATGTTTGTTGCATTGCCCTGCCACAGACATGGGTACTAGAATATACATGAGTACCACGTTGAATGTGGAGAGGTATCCAACAGTGCTATGACCTTGTGTCCATGCCTACTACAAACAGATATATGACCAAACACATAGTTGTATGGCCTCAGCAATACCTCACTTGTAAAACCTGTCTCCACCAAAGTACAGTAATCCCCTTCGCTGGACAGCAGCAATGTAAAAAACACATAATGGGATGTTATATTGGCTGTACAGGGCAAAGTAGGATCATGCACCAACTGGCAGACCTGTCAGCCTTTATCTGAATGAGCATATTAGGTCACAGGTGGATTACTGTAAGGCTAACTATGAGTACAAATTGGACACATCCACTAAGGGCAATCACAAAGCCATCTTCACATATGTCTGCAGTCTCAGAGGCAACAACCCAACCCACCCTGTAATGGTGATCAATCACACCACATATACACACACCATAGCTACAGCCAACCTACTGCAGACAGGTTTAGGGATATAATCACCCTCCAGCTCACCATCAGTATAGGTAGATATGCACAGCACATGCACCCCCCATGGATCAGGTGCAAACTGCCTTATCAAAGTTAACAAAAGAAAGTCCCCTTGAGGCCTGATAACATTCCTGTCTGCATCCTATATGAACCCAGGCATATGCTTCCAGCTCCATTACACACTGTATGCAAGCAAAGCCTGAGGACCATTGACATCCCATCTGCAAGGAACATGGCCATTGTCATCCCTCTGGTTTATGTAATATACTGGCCCTCATTGGCGGGAACATGGCACATGAGGACCAGGAGTACAATACATGTTCATATAGTGCTGCTAGGTACAGGAGTATGATGTGTTTGTAAGTGGTGGCTAATGATAGTTAATATTCATGTGCTGGTTCTGTAAAGAACTCTGGACAATGTCTGAGGTCCTGTGATGTGTTTCCTTGTTTATGTCTTCCAGGTGCCATGCAGCAGCAACCACCTTACACTGATGCAGAGACAGCAGCATCACAGAAGCTGTAATCTTAAACTATGCCATCCTTTTTGGCTCTAGCTGGCAAAATCTGCAGGAGTGGACTGGCCTGTGGGATGAGAACGTCCACAGAGTGCACATCTTGGGCCACCATGGATGCACATACACTCAGGTCAGGCATAGAACAACTGACCTGAAACATCATGCCAAGCAAAGGGCTGCTGCTGTAGAGAGGGACCGTACTGCTACCAGTGCGGGCCATCCACACAGGCTCCATTTACGTCAAAAGAGAAGCTCCTTTCCAACCTTGAGGTAGCCCCCACACAACCTCAAACACAGGAAACAGTAGTCATGGAGGTGGGTGGCACGCAGGCAACAGGCGAGGAGCATCAAGGTAAGGCCAAAGTGCACATCAATGTAATGAGGTAGCATTTAAACTGTCTTCTATAGAGTCTCTAGATGCATAAGTCAGTGCAAAATGAATTAGTGGGTGGGGTTTAGTAATGCACACAAGTGCACATCTATGGTGAAGGATAGCAAATTGTGTAATATCATAGTATGTACTGTACCTGTGCAGAAACATAGCATTCATCTTGTACCAATGCCTAATGTGAATCTGCTGACAATAACTCTCACTCACAACTACATAGATTCCTCTGGTTTGCACATGAGACAGCAGCCTGAAGCCGATATGTATGGGATTTTCCTGTTGTGGCTCACCAGTACCCCAGGCATGCTAAAGTTAATGCATGTGACCATGCACACAACTGTTACACTCAGCCATTTGGCAATATCTGCATGTTCACCTGTGGTGGTGTTTACTGCATTGCATCACAGTGGTTATCACAGGGGCCTATTTGCAGGAGATACCTCACAGCCTGTCATTGCAGGACATCTGGACAAAGACTGACAAAATGGGGGGGACAAAGGCCCAAAACTAGGGTCATATTGTGGAAATTTGTGGTATACAGTGCATATAAATGGTATACACACCTGTTAGAATGCCAGATATTTGTGATATACAAAAATGAGAGCACAACAGACAATTTCAAAATACTGCTAACCTTTCATGTGACCTATAACCTGTACAATTCGATTGTAAAGCAAACAAATCTGTTAGGGGAACAATAATAACACATAACAATAGTACAGCAACCTAGCTGCATATGTGTGCACAGGCTGAAGCTAGTACTGGGTTGAGGCAGCTTTTGATATAACTACAGCAATACATCTTATTGCGTACACATCTACCATCAATTACAGAGACTCTTTGATTAACAGCAAATAATGGTCAGCTGTCCTACCAGGACTATCCCAACATATACCCAATTGCCTGCAACAGCCATGGTTTGCATAGAGCTGACAAAGTTGCTAAGGGACCACGTTTGAGATGTATCAGCCTGGAGAAAGGTACCAAAACATTCCCACAGCATTGCACATACCATGGAACACAGTGCAGACAGTCATCAAAAGGTGGTAAAAATATGGGGCTACATTGACATTACAAAAGAGTGGACATCCAACCAAATTCTATGAGAATACAAGACCAAAACTGGCCAGAGAGGCTGCCAGGAGCCCTACAGCAACAGCAGAGGTGTAGCAGGAATCTCTGGCAAATCCTGGTTGTGTACTACATGACACAACAATCTTCTGTGGTCTCCATATGTCTTGCCTATAGGGTAGGGTTGGAAGATGGCAGCAGTTCCTCACACCAAACAATATCCAGGCCTGGAGAAAGTCTGAAAACAATACATCAGGTCTCCAAACATTAAGTGGGAAATGTGTTATGATAATATGGGACCACAGTTGAACTCTTTGGCCACAATTCTGACAGGTTTGTTTGGCAACACCACTGCACATCACCACAACACCACCCTCACGGTGAAGCATGGTGATGGCAGTGTCCTGCTTTGGGATTGCTGTTCACAAGCTGGAACTGGGGTTGTAGCCAAGTTGGAGGGGATTGTGAACAGTTCCAAACACCGGTCCCTTGTGGCTCCAATACTTCTGGTGTCTACCACATAGCTGTAGATGGTGAGGAATTCCTCCTTTCCACACAACAATGGCCCAAACCATGCATCCAAATCAATAAAAGGATGGCTTCACCAGAACATATGCAATGTTCTGCACTGGACCAACCAGAGCCCACACCTATGTCCAACAGGATATATGCAGGGTGACCTGATGAGGGCAGTGCACAGAGGATGCCCTTGCAATCTGACATAGTTGGAGGAGTTTTGCAAGGGAGAGTATGCCAACATTGGTAAGTCAAGATGTGCCATGCTGATAGACACCTTCCCAGGAGGACTGAATGCTGTGATTAAATCAAAAGGTGTTTTAACAGAGTATTACTTTCAGGGTGTGCACACTCATGTAACCAGCCTATTGTACCTATTTCATTTACCATATGTTATCTGTAACTGATGTGTATGTTCTTCAGTTGGATTGCACAGGTTATATGTCATATGGAATGATGACAATGTTCTGACCTGATTTCTGAGGCCTCATGTGATATATCACAAAAACCTGGCATGTTAATAGGTGTGTGTACACTTATTATATCCACTGTAAGCTTGGGAGGTTGTTTGAGTAACCAACGCTGTTTTAACATACATGTACTGCAGGTTATGCAGTCTGCACCTCAAATTAGGACATTAATTAGTGGCACCAACCCGCAGGTCAACCCAGTAAAGTATCAGAAAAGCACAGGAGTTATGAGGAACAGACCAAACATATGAGCCACACATCTTGACATTCAGCAAAAAACTGTACAGTTGGGAGGTATGTGCTGTAGGAGTTGTCACAGTGCTATACGGGTGAATGGCAATAATTTTCATGGGTGGATGTGTGCTAGGTGAAGGACCATCACCTACCAACACCAGTCACATATGCTAGAGGTGTATATTAGTAGTAACAGTAATTAGAAAGCACTGCACTGCAAGATGCTGAGGGTCTGTCCAGAGTGTGTATGTTACTGTCTGACTGTGTGTCATGAATGTCCCCAGTCGGCTAATGTGAGGTCTTTTAAATACCTTTGAGGCACCTCGCCTGTATGTGTGTGTGTGTGTGTGTGTGTGTGTGTGTGTGTGTGTGTGTGTGTGTGTGTGTGTGTGTGTGTGTGTGTGTGTGTGTGTGTGTGTGTGTGTGTGTGCATGTGTGTGTATACCAGCAAACCGTATAGTGCAGCTAGTAATTTATATATGTTTTGTCCTCACAGGTGGACATGGTGGCTGTGGTCCCTCCCACTCAGATTCTGATGTCAGTATCTCTGCAGACTCTGACCATTATGATACTCAGATTGAGGCATAGGTGGGGTTGTCAGGGGCTGAATCTGTGCCATCAGTTGGCATCCCACTATTGCCAACCCCAGTATCACATACAGTCAGAATGCCTACACATACCCTGTCACCAGTGGCCACAGATAATGGACAGTTGGTAGGTGGTGGCATGGAACAGGCTACTGTGGTGACTATGGCAAGTGAGGGTGCAAGCACTAGCCATAGGCAGAATGCTGATGGCGTCCCACACAGGCAGATGGGCATTGGTGCACAGAGGAGGATTGCAGCCCATCATGCCTCTGTTGCAAGTGCCACAGCAGCAGTCACCAGACACATGTTTCGGGCCATCATGGAGGCACAGGCATGTAATGAACATAACACCAGACATATGCACAGGGTCATTGATGAGCATGTCCCTGGTATCTGTGGCGATATTTGTGAAATCACTGTGGCCATCCATGAGTGTACTGAGGTCATGGATAGATGGGGGGGACCTTGGCACTCCTTGACCATGGAATATCTGTGCTTGAGCATTTGGTGGATGATGGCCAGCAGCCACATGGATGTAGGGCAGCACCTACGACAGGGTTGCCAGATTTCTGACTGGCCAGGTAGGGACTAAAAAAAAAAAAAAAAAAAAAGTCCTACGATCAGCTGAGGGTCTACGTGGGCTGTGCACCATCATGTTCCTGTACTGGCAGTATCACCAGCACTACTGAAGGGGGTGTGCTGTGCATGCCACAATGCAGCAGGCCATGGGCAAGTGGTCCTGACCAGTCCCAACAGGGATGTGGATCCAGCAGGCAGCAGTCACCATCAGGGAGTAGTACTGCATCTGGACTCAGCCCTGGTGGTGCTGGTGATTCCCCTGGCAGGCCCAGTTCCCATGTCCATGGCCAGAGATGGTGAACAGTACACCCTGCCATGTACAGCCCACAGCTGTCCAAAATACTCCAGTGTAGTGCACACACATGGCGTGACTGTGTGCATACAAACACACAGACACATCACCATTAGACAAGTCCCCTCCACACACATACACACACACACACACACACACACACACACACACACACACACACACACACACACACACACACACACACACACACACACACACACACCACCCCTGCACAGCCCATTTAATGAACACCCCTCCAAACACACACACACACACACACACACACACACACACATACACATGTGAAGTCAACTATATGGCTCAGCCTTAACCCACACAACACCCTGTGCATATGATGATACCTGTGCCACATTCCTGCCATCCATACCATCGATGCAGGAACATGCTAATATGGGTCTGATGCACAGGGTGACTTTAGTAGAGTGTAGCTAGTTAGTGCTTTGTAAGGTGCTGTCATCTGGCATTTGTAATGGGTATACATTAGAATATGTGTGTACCTTTTCAGCCATGATGCATTATTGGTGTTAGTAACACTAAGTGAATGTGTTCTCACATGTTGTATTCTGTTTGTGTTCCAGGTGTCTGTGTATCAGCAGGATGTGGCCCTGCAGACATCACAAATTTGGGGTATGGCAGTGCTGTAGCACATCGACCATGTCATATCTGAGGTACAGCTGTATCTGCACACATTTGCCAGGTTCATGTAACAGTTCTTGCATGTGCCTTACAGCTTATAGGGCTGAGGGGTTGTATCTAAGACTATGGTGATTGACATCAGTGTGGTAGGTGGAACACACCTCAGATTGCTAATGCCCTCAACCCCAGAGGATATTCTGTTGACCAAACACATAGAGAATACTGTTCACACATGCATACACACGCACGCACAGGATCACAATTGCCAGTGTTATGTTTGGTACCCCTGTCCATCAAGTTGTGGTACCACACTATTATGCAGTTATTGCAGGTGGCACAGGACTACTAGTGTGATGAGTGTCACAAGGTACCTGTAAGGTGAATAACATCACGTGGCCTTGTGAGGTGTGACAATGGTGGGTGTACTGGGTGTGAGAGTACTCATAATAGTGTCACATGCAAGTCAACATACTAACAACAACTGCTATACACACACCAATGCGTACACACACACACACACACACACACACACACACACACACACACACACACACACACACACACACACACACACACACACACACACACACACACACACACACACAGACACACACACTTGCCAGTGCTGACATTAGCAGACCAACATATCTTGTTATGCATACCAGACTATTCCATACTGTTGCATGAGGCTTAAAAGTCTGAAGATTGTCTACAGATACCACTACAGTTAATGTGAACAGTGGACTTCATACAGTAGACCTCAGAATGTGTACTGTGAGTACTATGGTATAAAATATGAAACCATGCCCATCCAATGGATCTTGTTCTTGCACAAACACACACAAGATACTCTTCTCTCACACACATTTGGCAAGACTGAGATTAGAACCCCTACCTATCTATTTATTGCTACTACATTGTTATGCATTTATCACATGTGCCACAGATGTTATGGGGTGACACTTATCCAAAGATACTTCTAAGATGATGGATATCACCAGACCTTGCAAATTATGACAAAGGGTGATGCACTGTCTGAGAGAGGCCACAAAATACTGTAACCTACACATATACCCACAATAACACACACACACACACACACACACACACACACACACACACACACACACACACACACACACACACACACACACTTGCCAGAACTCATATTAGAACCCCTAGCTATGTAGTTATTGGCATTATAGTGTTATGCAGTTACCGCAGACACCATAGAACATATAGGCTGGGGAATGTCCCAAGGTAGCTCTATAGTGAATAACATCTACAGCATTTGTAAGGTATAGCAATGGTAGTTGTACTGCATGAGATGAGCCACCAGCTACTTTTGCCCACATGTTTGCACACTCACACACACTTTTATACACACTAATGCACCCACACATTTGACAGTACTGAGCTTCATAGGTTCAAAGATTCATAGGTGTGTACTTGACAAATGGCCATGTGGGCTTTACAAGGCTAGCCCATGGAAATAGACTGGCACATATGCTTCATCAGTACTTATCCCTTCTACATTGGAACATTAAGAATTGTTTTGTATTGACAGCACACATTGGCATATAACCTGATGATCCATGAGTACTTCATTGTCCATCCTATGTATCACAAGTGTGTGTGTCTCATGCACACAACACAGGTACATGTCAATCTCACTTCTGTAATATGAATTAAAGACATGATAGCTGACCTAAGTCAGCAGTATGCATTTATTATTGATCATAAGATTGCACTTACTGCTTCATATCATCAAGTGTGGCTATGCACAAAATATTCAACATCATAATAGCTTCTCTGACACCGCATGAGATAATAAATCTGTCTACACTGCATTGTCATATGGTAGAAGTCAAACTTGTGTAGTGGCAGTTGCTTTAATTATTGTGCCCTCTAGGTTGTTTAAATAGATAAATAGGAGGCTCTAATCTCACGATAGTAAACTTGTGTGTATGTGGAGTAATCATAGTCATGTAAATGTGACCTTACATACTGCTGGCTTCACTGAAACACTAGATGGAGAAATTTTTACAGTGCAGGGTGAAGCCACATCAGTGTCAGACCCTTTTCCCAACATCATCTTCTCTGCCATACAACACTGATATAATCAGCTGCAAAGTGATTCTCTCAATGTAGAAGTCAGACTTGTGCAGTGGCATGTGCATTAAGTCCTGTGCCCTCTAGCTTTTGTAACTTGATAGATAGGAGGCTGTAATCTAACAGCCATCAACTTGTGTGCATGTGGGTCGTGTATGGTGTCATATCAATATAACCTTCAAAAATGAATTGTGATGGTTTAGAAGAAAATGGTCTATGAGAAGAGTTGCTTGATTTAATAAAGATGGACAAACATATTAACATCAATGAAAGAAATAGACTACAGAAAATCAATAGAATCCAAAAAGTTAGAAGTTTGCTAAAACAAATGAACACAGTAATTAGGACTGTGCATACAAATTCATGCAATATAACACAAGTAAATAGATTATGTTACTGTTCTGCTAAATTAATAACAGATAAAGTCTTACTACAAAAACACAGTGGAGTAAGGGAAAGGAAGGAGAAAAATTGTTTCACCTTTACATCATTGATCCCAATATGGGCGAAATGGCTTCCGCAAATACCGATGTGCGAATGTCTCCAACGTCAAATTCCACATAAGCAAACAGCAAAACCTTACCCTTTTTTGACCCATGGTAGCACTGGTGTGGAGGTGTGGCTCGGCCAGAAATGCCGAAATTCAACATTTTTTCGACATTTGAGAAGTTTTGCTGTTTTGCGGAAATGGTTCGATTAAGTGCCCGGTCGATCATGTGTGATCGATGATATGAAGGTACACCAGAAAAATCAAATGCCATCCTTGAAGTATCGAGTAGAGAAAACTGTAAAGCATTTAAGACTAGAAGTGTCACTGTCAGAAGAGGGTAGAAGAGGGAACAGATCAACAAAAATACTCAGAAAGATAGACATGACAAAAGTGACGCACAGTATCAGAACAGATCAGGATATATCATGGACTATCACAAATATTATACTAAAAATATCAGCACAGGCAGAAAGACTTAGAATATATGCAGATAAATATTAAGGAAAAGTATAAAATAAGCAATTTACTGATGACCCAAAAAAGTTTTATAGAGAACTGGGAAACAAGGTAAAAGGAATTGAGACACCACCAAAAAAAGAAGAAATAGATACATGTTGGAGAAGTATCTATGAAGATTCTGTGGAACATAGAAAAGATGCTGAATGGATAGAAGAAGTAAAAGAAAGAATAAGATGTTCAAATGTACATGATATGAATTGAGATGAAGTAACAGCCAGAGAGATTGAAACAAAGGTAAGAAAAACTCCTAGCTGGAAGAAAAAAACATGACCCAGGTGCAGTATCTAACTTCTGGTTAAAATATTACCATCTTTACATGAAGATTTAGCCATGAGTAAGAACCATTTATATGCACACCCCAAACAGCCACCAACCTGGTTAACAACAGTAAAACCAATACACCTACTTAAGAGTGAAGCTGCAAGGTATCCTAAAACTATGGGTGGCACAGTGGTGCAGCAGTAGCATTGTCACCTCACAGCAAGATGTACTCTGGTTCAATTCTTGGCTGGAATGCCTTCTGTGTGGAGTCTACATGTCCTCCCTGCATTCATGTGGGTTTTTTCTGGGTATTCCAGTTTCCTCCCATGTTACAAAGACATGGGTCTGGAGCATTTCTCCCTGGGAATCTGCTGAAAATTGGCTTTGTTCCAAGTCAGACTTTCCCAGTAAATAAATAATTAATAGATAAGTTGCCTTCTGATAGCTTATAAACTATACACTGGAAATGATGCTGACAGAATTTATAGTAATTTAGAAGAAAACTCAATCATGGCAATAGAATAAAAGAATAACAAAAGAAAGTCATATGGAACAATGGATCATTTGTTATTAAGTAAAGACATAATATAAAGCTCTAAAAGGGGAAGAATTGAAGTATGCCATGGATAGACTGCCAAAAAACATTTGACAGTATCCCACATTCATGGATAAAAGATTACTTAAGAATGTATAAGATACACCCTACACTGATCAATTACATTACAGCCACCAAGAAGCAGTGGTAAACCACTTTGCAGTTAAGCCATGATAAATGAAATGTATTATTCCAGGGGTAAAAATTCAAAGGGGAATATTCCAGCGTGACTCATCTTCACTGTTGCTCTTTTGTCTTCCCTTAACCCATTAAACTGTCTACTTAACAGATTAGGTCATGGCTGCAAATTGGCTTCCAGAAAACAACAAAGTGTAAAGACATCTCATCTTCTTTTTGTGGATGATTTAAAACTGTATAGTTCATCTGATGAGGAACTGAAAGCACAACTGCAGGTGGTCAAAACTTTTTTCAGATGATATAAGAATGTCATTTGGTCTTGATAAATGTGCAAATGCAACCTTTAAAGCAGGAAAACTAACTGCAACAACAAAAAAAAAACATCAGCCTGGGACAGGAATGTGATATAAAAAAACTTGAGCAAAAGAAAGTGCATAAATATTTGCAAATTTATGAAGTATCAACAATAAAACATGAATAAATGTGAATAGAACTTAGCAAGGAATATTTTAGAAGACTAAAATTAATATTGAAAACAGCACTGACATCTGTGAACAAATTCCAAGCTATAAACCAGTTTTCACTTCCCGTCCTACTTACAGTTTTGGAGTGATTGGCCTCAAAAGGTGTTGGATCATTTCAACGTGAAAACAAGAATGATGTTTCATGGTTATCAAATGATTAAAAAAATAAGTGTATACCAAGACTATATATTCCTGATTCTGATGGAGGTTTGGGCCTCCTAGAAATTGATTACATATATAGATCTGCTAACCTCACAAGACACAAACATTGTGAAAGTTTTAAAATATGAGGAGACTAAGTCTAAGATGACTTCCCTGCTTAGTTTAGCAGAAGCATATTGTTGTCAAGCTGGAATGGAAATCAAACCAGAAGTAGATAAAAATTAAGCATCAACTGAATGTGCCAAAAAGCAAAATAAAGAATATATGGTGAAGGATCAGATGAGAAGGCAAGAAATATGGAAAATGGATATAGTTGCAAATACAGAAAACTCTTGGAACAACCTCATGCTGAAAAGGGCAAGATGAAGGAATGATTAAGGAGAGGTAGATTTAAGCCCAAATATGAAAGGTTAATATTGTCAGCTCAAGATAGTGGATTACATGCATGTTGGTTTACAAAGTCCATTGAACATGTGGGTGAAACAGACAAATGTAGGTTTTGTAAAACAGAATTGAAAACAGTTGCATACCTCATTGCTGGTTGTGGCATACCAATGGAAGAAGCTCTGTATACTGAAAGGCATAATAATGTGGCAAGACTGTTGCATTGGAGATTGTGCAAACATTATAATATTGAAGTAGCTGAAAAACATTGGAACCATGAGCCACAGAGAATTATAGAAAATGATGAAGTTTATGTCACATGGGATCACCCATTACCAGCAGTTCAAAAGATAGATGCTAGAAAACCAGAAGACAAAAGTAGCACTGATCATTGAAACTGCTACACCCAGTGACTACAGTGTCTTACATACAGAGAGACATAAAGTCATAAAATACCAGAATCTGCAGGCAGAAATGAGAGCCATGTGGAAGAAAGATACCCAGACAGTTCCAATAGTAGTAATAGCAATGGGTCTTATAAAACATAATTTACAGTCATACATGGAAATGTTACCAATAACTGTAACTCTGTATGAATTGCAGAAGGAATCATTACTGGGCACATTGTGGGTGCTGCGAAGAGCACTTCTGCAAACATCAATGACTAAAACAATACCAATTTCATGAACTTTAATCATACTTTGACTTAGAAATGGGATCCTTTCCTGTCATGGTATTAGACACCCAAAATACTTGGAGAAATTAAAAAAGAGGCCTAGTTTCCAGTGTTGTTTTTTTTTTTTTTTATATAGTTTCTTGCATATGATATTCATATTTTACGTTGCTGTCAATGGTGATACTGTGTAATTTTATGTGTGGGGTGATTTCCATTCATGTGTTGTTGGGTGACATGATTATGAGGTCAATTATTTTGTTGGCAATTTGTTTTGAAGAGAAAATCATTAGTTTGCTTTTCTTTTGGTTTAGAATTAAATGTGAGTTCAACAGCCAGGATTCTAGGTAACAGAAGGATTCTTGAGTGAGTTTTGTAGCTTATATAAGGTGGGGACATAGCAGGTGAGGGTAGAATCATCTTCTGCATACTAAGCTATGGAAGCATGTTTGATTGAAGTATACAGGTTGTTTATGAAAAAAATTAAATAGCAGTGTAGAAAGTATGGAACTCTGGGGAACAACTACAGTAAGAGGTAGAAATGCTGTGAATTCTGCCCACCATTTTACTGCTTGTTGTCTGTTAGTAAGGCAGCTGTGAAACCAGGATATGGAGGAGGTAGGAAGACCAAAAGATGTTAGTTCTGTTAGCAGTGCCAAAAGCTATTGACAGTGCGAGAAATATGGAGGATACTATGCTCCCATTATTTCTATGGGCATTAATAGTGGGGGTAAAACTAAAGAGAGCTGTGGGGGTACCTTGGTTGGGGCAGAAACCATGCTGTGTGGGAGTGAGGATATTATAATGTACGACATGTTTGAGTAACTGAGTATGGATGCAATTCCCAAGGATTTTTGTTAATGGCGTTAGTATAGCAATGATACAGCAGTGTGTTAGGTCCCTAGATTTCCACCTTTGTGCAAGAAAATAGTGTAGGATGTTTTCCAGAGCAGGGGGACATAGTTTTCTTTATGGACTGGCTAATTAGGTTGGAAACAGGGTAAGTGAGGGCATCAGTTTCCTATTTGATATATTCAATTGCAAAGTGAAAGTAGGCAGCAGGTTGTTAGTTTCTGTGGGAATGTCAGGGTGGTTATTAGTATCTTTGATGAGGGAGTGAATTGAATTCATGAAGTGAGAGTTAAATTGGTTTGCAATATAGTCCACTTGATTGTTAGTTATAGTGGAAGGGGTTGTTGTCTGGTTGCAGTAGGTTTCTTAAGGATGACTAGAATTGTTTAGGATTTGATTATTGTGTGTGTGTTGCAAGTCAGGTATTTATTTATTTTCTAGTTTTACTTGGTACTGTGTTTTATTCCTTAGTTGTTTGTAAAATTGCAAGCTTGATTCAATTTCTTCCTTTGTCCATTTTTTCCATTATTTGTCTGTGTGTAGTATAGCTTGTTTGGTATTTTTAGTTAACCATCTAGCTGGGTTTGATTTTATATGGGTTTCTGCATATTGGTGCTAGGGTATTAAGAGCATTGAGAAAGATGGAATTGAATTTGCTTACTGCTTCATCGAGGGTTTGGGTTTATAGGATATTCCAGTCATAATGTTTTAGATGAGAGACAAAGATTTCTTTATTGAAGAGGATACGTCTATGGACTTGACTGTAACAGGGTTGTTTCATGATATTAGATGGTTGTCACAGGGCAAAAGTTGGGAGGTGGCTACAGATAGTATCTAGTACACAGCCTAAGTTACATAGTTAGGAGAGTTTAAAATAATCCAGGCAAGACAGGATTGTTTCTTTTATCATGTCTTGTGGCAGATATGAGATGGGTGAAATTGTAAAGGCTTAGGGAGAATGGAGGGTGTGATGAGTTTGGTTTGACTTAGTCAGTATATTTAAGTCACCTATTATGATAGTTTTAAAGATGATATTGCCAGATACCCAGGAGAAAATATATTCAGTGGTGCTGATATTATTTCCAGTAGGTATGTAGATGACTATGATACTTAGGGTTTTATGGTTGTTGAGTTTCAGGTAGGAGACTTGTTCATTCAGCAATATTAAATCTTGGAATGGGTATAGGGCAGGGAGATAGATGCAGAGTATTAGGGTACACTATTGCTATTCCTCTCTATAGTTATTCTCAATCTTATCTAAGAATATTGTATTCCCAGGGCAGTATTTCAGTGTCTTTAGTTTTGGGGTTTTAACCAGGTTTCTGTATCTACTAATATGTCAGAGGAGTGTAAGGTCAGGTAAATATGTAGGTAGGGTAGATTTAGTTAATGCATCTTGGGTTCATATTATGTAAGGGGATATAACTTTTTGTTTTTGTGGAGATTGCTTTTGTATGGAAAAGTTGCTGATAGGAGTGAGTTGGACCAGGACTGGGGTAGGTGTCTCTGCTGAGTATGAGTAAGTTTGAGAAAGTATGTTGATATGGCAGGGTTTTGAGTTTGCATTTTTTAGATTGATACCTGGTTTTTGAAGTATGGTGTCACAAAGCTGGTTCCTATGTTTGTAGAGTTGGGGGATGCTTCTGTTATAGATATCGGGGGCTATGTAGTGTGAGTGATGGGTTTGGTTGTATGAGAGTGAGTGGTTTGTATGTGTTGAATAGTGCAGGGAGATGTTGGAATGATACCGTGTTAGTTATGAGAGTGAGAGCGTGTATAGAGACAGTACCATGACCATATGTTGCAGGAACATTGTGTGTGTTGAGAGTGGAAAAAGTATGAATTTGATAAAGGCAGGGATGAAAGGAAAAGTTATACGATAAGTAGCTTACTAATTAAGGTTTGGGTTAGAGATTAATAGTGAGCTTAAGTGAGGTAGAATTGGTATGGTGATTAAGGTATGATTAAGTGATTGTTTTACTTTAGTGGTCGATGTGAATTGTGGGTGTGGTGTAGGAGGGGCTATGGATTTTAAATTTAGAGTAAGAAGAGGTTGGTGGGAATTTAGGGTAGGTTGGGTAGTAGAGTGAGTCCAGTCATAATGAGGTTGATTGGGAGATAAAAGATTTACAAGCAGATGCCAGGGGAGATGAACCATTTACAGGCTGCCTGTGTGCATTAGAGATATAGGTGCCAAACCATGGATGAATTTCCTCTTCCTCATCCAATTTTCCAAGTTGCATTTGAATTGGGTTAGGGAGGAACTCTTTCACGTGGTTGGAGAGCTAGTTAAAGAGTAGGAGTAGTCTCTGGGATACATGCCTGTCTCTCCAGCAGGTTTAAGAGGCCAGTGCCTTATCCACTAGGCCACTGGGACCTTGAGGTGGTCCAATTTATATCACAGTCAAAGATTAAGTCTTTAGAATGGATACTTCTAGTACTATTTGTTTTTCAGATATGCAGTAAGTCCATCATAGTGGGGTCTGACAATGCCTTGTATGCCAGGCATAGATCACCACTCAAAAGCCTGTAGGCCTGGGACCTTGAGGTGGTCTGCACAGGACACGTTACTTATGCCCTGTATTCCTTTAGTGAGGAATCTCTGAGGAGGTTCCAAGTTTTGGATGTTCCTGGTTAGGTACATACCAAAGGAGGCATTGTACTCACGACAGATCTGATGATAGGGGTGAGTTGTCAATATGAGAGTTACCAGGGTTGGATGACTTCCTGAATGACATTATTACTATGCATTTCTTGGCATTTAGTTTTAGTCCTCGGCTTTGACACCAGTTATTTGTTTATGTAAGTCCTTCCTGAAGAACATTTGTGTCTGTGGGGATCCTATGACGACTCCTTCTAATTTGCAGTCATCTGTAAATTTAGTCAGCTAGAGGCCATTGGCATTGGACTTGACTTCAGAGAAGTAAATGCCAAAAAGGAGTGGTACCAGGACTGATCCCTCCAGGACTCCCCTTGCAACTGGCCTTTTTGTAGAGGTGGACTCCCCATTTCTAACTTTCTGTATCCTGCCTGTGAGCCAGCTGACTATTCACTGGGTGAAATAAGGGTTTATACGTAATGTCTTGAGTTTGTCAATAATCCCTGAGTGTGTTATTGTGTCAGATGCTTGGCCAGGTCGGCAATGTGATCCATTTTGCCCTCATCCATTGTCTTTGGTTACCTTATCAAAGAACTGCATAAGTTTGAATAGGCATGGTCTGCCCTTGATGAAAACAACTTGTGTGGGGTCCAGTGTCTGGAGATTTTTTATGTCTTTAGTGATCAGTTTCATGATAATTCTTTCCATGGCTCTGCATATGGGACTAGTGAGACTTATGGGTCTGAAGTTTACAGTGTCTGTAGATGGCCCACATTTGTGCAGAGGGATGACTGCTGCTGTTTTCCATTCACAAGGCATGAAGCCCGTTTGGAGGCTACAGCTGAATAGCAATTCCAGAGGGCCTGCTAGGCCATGTTTCATGCTATTTAGAAGGCATTCTGAGATATTGTCTGGACCCATTGATGCAGTGTTTTTGTTCTTAGAGCATTAAGGACCTGTTCCCTAGTGATAGTAGGGGGAATTATATTTGCTGGTATTTCCTGAGGGGTGGTTAAGGGGGAGAGAGGGATAAAGTTGGAGCTGAATTTGTTGACCAGTAGGTTTCCTATATCTTCAGGCTAAGTATACATGGCTACATTAATAAAGAGCTCTGCACACAATTGTGTATTGTCTTTGAGGTTGCGAACATAGGTAAAAAATGCTTTGTGGTTATCCTTGGCCCCTGGGAGGCCAAATTTACCTCAGATTTGGCTTTGGTAGATTTTTTTATCCTCTGAGTTGTTTGTTTAGTTTGGTGAGGGTACTCTTCTCCTGCTGGGTGCTACACCTCCTAATTTTCGCCATGATTTCATACCTTGTGTGTGTATTTGCTACTGTATATTAACGTGACTATAATAACAAATCACCACTGTTTGCCTGTAAAAAAGTACATATTGGGGTTTTTAAAACTTGGAAAAGTTTACCTGTGGTTACTTAGTTTATACCCTGTGTGTATTTGATACTGTATATTAACCTGACTGTAATAACAAATTGTCATTGTTTGCCTGTAAAAATTTATTTATTGGGGCTTTTTCCCTTGGCTTCTGCTGAAAATGGGTCAAGGCTCAGTCAGACATTCCCAGTCAACAAATGTAAAATAAAAAATAAAATAAAAATTTCTTTCTAATGCTATACAGTATATTGATGTTCTAATTCCACCAGGGTGGCTTGTTTTTTGAGTTAGTTCTGTTCTTCCCACTGGGTGCCTCTATGCAACTATTAACATGTTTCTATAGGATTTCTGTGAACAGCTCTGTATAGGCAGCAGTGTTCTTGGGGTTTATGGGTCTTGAAATTTTGCCAGGTTATCACTTAATAATAGGAAGTTAGCTTTTGAGTTTTTCCTGGATTCAGTTTTTTTTTTACTTTTAAGGAGACCATGTTGGTGTCTAACTTTACCAGAGAAAACATTACACCAGGAGGTGTACAACACTCTTCCATATTAATGTGGACCAGATCCAGTATGTTTGCATGTCTGGTCGGTATATTGACATTTATAAAATCCTGGAATCTCTGTGCCTTCACATTTAATGATTTATATGATTTCTAGTTAATAGTGAGGTAATTAAAGTTGCCTATGATTATAGTATTGGGTCCGATGGTGCTTGTTTTAAATAAGTTTAAATACATGTTGTAGAACAGAGTACATGTGCTGGATCTTTAAGAAGCATACTAAGGACTGAACGTGCATATATAAACAGCAAGCATATGCTATAGTCAGTGCTATTTTGAAAGTCCAGCCACAGAGTGAGCATGTATGAATGAATGTAGCTTGTTTGTATATAAGTTACCTAAGTTCAATAATAATGTGTTTGTACATAATAAAGCTGCTTGAACAGAACCCACAAAGACTTGTCTATTACAACCTGAGTAGACAAGCAACATGGTGTCAGAACCAGGATTCCAGAGACTGATATTCAGAGCCACGAGGTGCAGAAATAACAGTGAAGGTAAACTAAGAGAAACAAACATGAAAAAGGGCCAGAAAAGAACCAAAGGTAATGTAGACTTGCACGGAGAGTTTATTTTATAAAAAAGATAAAACGGAGCATTACAAGGGCACAACCACATTATTAGACAAGCGAAAGGCACAAAAGGTGTATTAATTAAACAAAATGTTTATGATTAAGATATTTAATAAAATGATTATCAGAAATGCAAAACAAGTATTTTTAAAGCAAAATGGTCATGTTTAGAGTAAAATGAGCACAAGAAAAGTGCAATGGGCACGAAAAGAGATTAAACGAGCAAAATGAATATAATAAGGGCAAAAAAAGGCACATTAAGCATGAATAACGCAAGGGGACTGCATGTTTTTTGGCAAAGTGCTGCATTTTGGCATAACTACTACTTCATATTATATCAAGGCATAACTAGAGTTATTCAAAGTATCTCAAAGTGTGTACAAGTGCTTACAGCGTATGCTTATTACTGTGCATGCATTCCGAAGAGTTTATTTGTGTGCAAAGTGCAACTTTTTTGAGAAGTATAGTTAAAATACAGCCATTTGAAAAGTTTCATGTGCTGGGTGGGAAAGTTTCAGTGTGCTGTGTACTGTTTATTCACAAAGTGCAGTTACTTCAAAATGTTTCTTACTCTGAGCTTCTTCTGCCCAGTTCATTTGCACAGTGCAGTTATTTGAAATGTTTCTTACACTGATGAGGTAATTTCTTGCAGTACAGCAATTTTGAGAAAATTACAGTGCCCAAGAGACTTATTTCACAAAGTTCAGTTATTCAGAGGCTTAGTGTGCTACTGGGCAAAGTTACAAATACTGGCATAAATTTCTTGCATATGTGTATATGTGTATGTTTGTGCATATTTGCAAAACCCTTCACTGGCATGTGTTAATATGGCAGACAGATTTTGAAAGCCCTCAATACTTGTATTTGGTCAGAATGTTGCAGAGAATGGGAGAATATTTGAGCAAGAGTATGATATTTTTACAGAAGCAGCTTATTCTGACAAAGATGTATGTGCCAGGGCATTCATTTTGTTAAACCTAGATGGGTCAGAGGCCATTGAAAGAGAGTATTCATTTGCAAATGCACCAGCAGTATATGAGGGAGAAGGTGAAAATCATGTTGTTGTACAAGCTGAATCAATGGAAGACCCCAACTGTTTGAAGCACAAATTCAGAGAAATGTGCAACCCCCAGATGAATATTACATTACAGAGGCATTTGTTTTACACAAGAGATCGGAAACTAGGAAAATCTTTTGTAGCTTATATTACTGACCTGAGAAACAAAGCTAAAATGCGTCAGTTTGGTGACTTAAAAGATGAGTTAATAAAGGACAGGCTTGCATGTACTATTAATAGTGATGCTGTGAGAAAGACTTTGCTTTGTGACAGTGATTTAACATTGAGTAAAGCCATTGATATTTGTCATTTCCATGAGGTTACAGAAAGGCACACAGGAATGCTTGCAAGTGACAAGACCATGGTTTCAGCAGGTTCCAGAGCAAATGTAGATAGCATGCAACATGTGGCAAACAGAAGCTGGTCTAAGTACATGGCAGCCACAGCCTCTGCTAGTTCATTAGGGAAATCACTTGTTTTCCAGCAAGTTCTGGGAAAGGAGTATGCCCAGTGCATTACAAGCATGAATCAGCAAAACACAAATCCAGCTTTGTTGTTAACTGTCGAAATTGTGGTGCCAATCATGAGTCTAAAAGAAAGACATGCTTAGCATTTGGTCAGCAATGCCAAAAATTTAGCAAATCAAGAAAACCCCACACAGTTATAAAGAAGGGTCACTCAAAAAAGCAAATTGATCAAGTAGACTGCAGCTCCACTTACTATGTAGATGGTGTATCAGTAATTGGTGAAAAGGTTGATGCAGTGAATTTGTTAGCAAAGAACAAAGTGTTTTGTACTGTCCAGATCAATGGTAAATCCACCGAGCTCAAAGTAGACACTGGTTCAAAGTGTAATGTTATATCAGCAGACACATTTGCTAATGTGAGAACTAATGAACAGCTCAATGTGGCTAGTAGTGTGAAACTTGTTGCTTATGGAGGTGAAGAAATACAAATGGAAGACTCAGCGGTGCTTTTATGATACTTGGCTAGAAACTATTACAGCTTGTTATTCTATGTAGTTTGAATACAAGTACAGTCATTGTTGGGTCTCAGAAACAGTTTGAGAAAGTATCTGCTTTCTTTTACCAAAGAAGTTCATCATATAAGCCGCATATGCATAAGCACAGTACCTAGCAAGCTCAGCCAGCTTAAAGAACTAAACAGGGCGAGTAGTGAAGCACACGGACCGGGACCACCAAACCCTGCATTGAAAGTTAAAAGGGTCGCTCCCCTGCTAACAGTACTTAGCAAGCTCCCCCAGCTTAAAGAACTAAACAGGGTGAGTAGTGAAGCACGCGGTCCGGGACCACCAAACCCTGCATTGAAAGTTAAAAAGGTTGCTCCCCTGCTAACAGTACCTAGCAGGCTCGCCCAGCTTAAAGAACTAAACAGGGCGAGTAGTGAAGCACGCGGAACGGGACCACCAAACCCTGCATTGAAAGTTAAAAGGGTCACTCCCCTGCTAACAGTACCTAGAAAGCTCCCAGCTTAAAGAACTAAACAGGGCGAGTAGTGAAGCACGCGGACCGGGACCACCAAACCCTGCATTGAAAGTTAAAAGGGTAATAACCCTGACTCTTAACTGATGTTTTAAACGAACTGTAGCTGGGTCCGGCACTGGAATTTCCCTCAAAAAGCCCTATTGTAAACTGCTTAGCCATAAAAACAAAAACCCTCAGTTGCTAGTGTTTTAAATTCATCTAGTGACTACCTTGCAGTTAACCCTCCTGCAAAACAGTAAATTAAGGCTAATTTAAAACTTACAACCTGCCTAAAAGGGCCTATTAAACTAAAGATAATTTTGAACTTAAAACTTGCCTAAAAGACCTATTGGAAGTAAAAGTACACCCACCTTGCAACCTCCAATCACTGGCAAATTGGAAAACTGGTTAAGCCACTGAACCGAGGTTACATATCCCTTCCACACTAACCACCATTTTTCAAAGCTCTAGTGCCCCAGGACCTAGCCAGTCACCTGCTATTAACACGGTATGTAAATATATCATAAATATCTTATAACCTGTACCATATCTCATAATATTGCTTGATTTTTTTGAAACTACTGCTGCTATAGGGAGTAATGAACAGATCTTTGCTGTGTACTTAATTTGTTACCTAAGAGTGGTACAGACTAGCGTTAGACATTGTAGTGTTTTTTAAGCTTGTACTTAGCTGTTTAAACTACCTCATGGCTCTGTATTTGTTGTTAAAATAAGGCCGCTATAAACTAGAGTAAAGATAACGACAGTGCTTGAATTGTACACCACTATTTAAATACCCGCACTGTTGTATGTGATTACATTGGATAATTACGGCTCAAAGGTCGCAGCATAGCACGCTGTAACCAGGAATACCTACAGTCTGTTTAGATAACTCCTCTTTGCTATTTACAAAGTGTGAGAATGTATTAGCAGATATTTAGGCATGCAAGCTGTAAGGCAATATGTTTTTAATATTATAACTGTCTACTGAAATGTGACACTATCTATACAAGGGGACGCTACTTAACTAAAGGTACGAGAACTGTGTACTTGCAACACTGCTGCCTGCTGGTAACTGTTACAAATCTATCCCCACAGGTCGCTCACCTGCTAACAGTACCTAGCAAGCTCCCCCAGCTTAAAGAACTAAACAGGGCGAGTAGCGAAGAACGTGGACCGGGACCACCAAACCCTGCATTGAAAGTTAAAAGGGTAATAACCCTAACTCTTAACTGATATTTTAAACGAACTGTACCTGGGTCCGGCACTGGAATTACCCTCAAAAAGCCCTATTGTAAACTGCTTAGCCATAAAAACAAAAACCCTCAGTCGCTAGTGTTTTAAATTCATAGGTTCAGAGGTTCATAGGTTCATACTAGGCTATCTGCCCAAGGGCATTTATAAGCCTAGCCCATAGTTATTTGGCTTTCGCCACCCCTTTAGTTTGAATAAAACTATGCCTATTATTTTGCTGTGCCTCTGTCAAGCAGTGACACTGAAGTAATCCCTGGGGTATATCTGCGATCCCCCATCCATTGGTCAAGATTCCTCTTTAACAAGGCCAGCGAGGTGCTCTGCCTCACATGTACCGGGATTTTGTTCCACAGCATAGGGAGTCTCTGGGTGATGAATCTGTCCCTCCAGCATGTTCTATTAATAACTGTGTCAAGGTTTAAGTCTCCCGCCCTTGTGGTTCTGAGGGATCTAGATTTTTTGAGGTGAAGCATATTCATCAAATCAGGGTTTGACATGGCCTTATATGTCAGGCACAGGTCACCTCTGAGCAAGCGGTATGAGACTGAATAGAGCTGGAGTTCTTTCAGTCGGGCAGCATAAGACATATTTTTGAGACCCTTTATCCTTTTGGTGAGGAACTTTTGGGGCCTTTCCAGCTGCTGCAGGTGTTGGGTCAGATACATTCCGAATGGGGCATTGTACTCAATCATAGGTCTAATGAGTGATGAGTACAGGGGGACGATGACCTCCCTTGATCTAGATGTGAATCGCTTCATGATCAGGTGGGCAATGTAGAAGGTTTTCCTAACTACTTTAGCAACATGAGTGTCAAACGAAAGGCTACTGTCAACCTGGGTCCCCAGATCCCTGATGACTTCTTCTGTGCTCAGTGGATTGCCACCTATATGGTAGCTAGGGGTAACCTTGTTTTTCCCGAAGGGTATGACTATGCATTTCTTGGCATTTAACTTTAGGCCATGGCTCTGGCACCAGTTATCCGTTTCTGTGAGGCCCTTCTGAAGGATATCTGTGTCAGATGAGTTTTCGACTATGGCGCCCAGTTTGCAGTCATCTGCAAACTTTGTCAGCCATAACCCTCCTGTGTTTGCTTGTACTTCAGAAAAGTAGATGCCAAACAAGAGTGGACCCAGGACTGAGCCCTGTGGGACACCACTTGTGACAGGCTTTGAGTCTGACATGGCTCCAGCAACTCTGACCCTGTGGGTTCTGTCACTTAGCCAGTTTGCAACCCATCTTGTGATGTATGGGTTTACATTCAAGCTGATGAGTTTTTCGATGATACCTGAGTGGGGTATTGTGTTGAAGGCCTTTGCCAGGTCAAGGTAGGCTGTATGGACTGCCTTTCCCTCATCAATGGCCTTGGTGACTGTCTCGAAAAAGTCAACCAAGTTTAAAAGGCATGATCTGCCTTTGACAAAGCCAAACTGGGTTGGATCCAAAGTCTGCAAGTTCCCTATGTCTTTATTTATGAGTTCCATTATGATCCTCTCCATGGCTTTGCAGATAAGGCTTGTCAAGCTAATGGGACGGTAATTTCCAGGGTCGATGGAGGCACTGCCCTTGTGAAGTGGGACCACAGTCGCCGTGCGCCACTCCTTGGGTACGTATCCTGAGGTGAGGCTAAGATTAAACAGCTGTCCTAACTGTGGGTTTAATTCCTCATTGAGTTCATGGAGCACACAGCCGGGGACACCATCCGGTCCCATGGATGCTGTGTTTTTTGCTTTGGAGAGAGCTGTTCTCACCTGGGCGTTGGAGATGTTTGGGGGGCTACAATCCTCTGGTATAGATAAGAGGAGGGGGGGGGGGAAGTTTGCACTGAACCTGTCAGCCAGTATGTTGGCAATGTGTGTAGGTTCAGTAATCTTCACATCATTTTGAACTAATTCTGAGCATATCTGGGAGTTTCCTCCTAGATTTCTAACATAGCTAAAGAAGGCCTTATGATTGTCTTTTGAGTCCTTGGTGATTTTTCTCTCAAAATTTGCCTTGGATGATTTTATGAGAGCTCTTAGTTTTTTACTTATAATGATCAAAGGTGTCTTACCTTTCAAGGATTTTGTTCTATCTTGTAGTAGCTTCCTCCTTTTGTTGTAGAGCTTGTTTATGGCTGGGGTCCACCAGACTGGACGCTTGCCTTTGGTACAAAGAGTCTTAGTTTTGTTTGGGATTGCCTGATCCATGCAGTCCTGTAGGTGCTGTAGAAGGCATTTGTAAGTGATTCAGCGGTTTGAGTAATGTTTACCACTGGCTCAGGGGCCTTAAAGGAGACCACACTAGTTTTTAGAAGTGTGAAGTTGGCTTTTGAGAAGTTTTTCACTGTGGTCTTTTTATTTCAGGTGGGGCGGGATGAGGACCTCCAGCGAGATTAGTTTATGATCTGATCTCACCAGTGAAGGGTATACTTCTGGTGTTGAACATTGTGATCCCATGTTCGTGATGATGAGATCAAGTATGTTTTCTCCTCTTGTGGGGATGGTGACTAGTTGTTCCATGGCATTTGAGTTTATGAACTCCAGGAACCTTTGGGCTAGAGTGTTTGGGCTTGAGTAGTGTTCCCAGTCTATATTAGGGTAGTTGAAGTCACCTAGTATGATGGTGTTTGGAGATACATTTATCCCTCCATTGTTTTCAGGAAGGCCATGTGAGGTTCCTGAGTTTGAGAGGGTGGCCTGTAACATGCTACAAATTGCAGAGCAGTCTTGCCTATGGTTAATTGCACCTGGATGGTCTCCGATGCATCGTGCATTGCCACCAACCTTGAGGTGTGGGTGTCCTTTATGAATATGGACACCCCCCCTCCTTTCTTGGTGTTGTCCGGATTTTGGGGCCGGAACGCATGATATGAGGTGAAACCTGATAGTGCTGGGGTGCTGTCAGGAGCCTTGAACCAGGTTTCTGTCACAGCACAGACATCGATGTTCTCCATACTGAGAAGGGCCTCGAGTGCGTGCATCTTGAGATTGAGACTTCTGGCATTGAGCAGCATTACCCTTAGTTTTTTACTTTTTGTGTTCTAGGGTGGTAGGTTTAGAATTTGAGCCTTGCCTAAAAAGGCACTATGGGGTGGCAAGAGCCTTTGCCAATATCCGGAAGCCTAGGGGTGACAGGTGCAAGCCGTCCCTTGCGAAGCAGCGTGGCTTGTCCAGCATGTCATCCCAGGCAGACAGACATTGGATCCCTTTGAATGACACCAGAATTTAAGCCAATTATTAAAGCTGATCATCTTATCACTGTATTGTGGCATCATTCTAGGTGAAGGTAGGATACTGCTCAAGGTCAGGGTCATACCTGCCTGGGCTACATAATCAGAGAGCTCCTCAATGTCTCTTTTCATGTAGTCCAAGGAGGTACATCTCAGGTCGTTGACACCAGCGTGGACAATGACTGAGTCGTACTTGTACCTGCTGTTGAGAGACCTGAGTGCTTGTGTTATGTGGCGGATTCTAGCACCCAACAGGCAGCTTACTGTGACCTTCTCCTTACTCAGTCTCGTGAGCGGGACGTCAGTGTGTCTGACTATGGAGTCACCTATGACAAGTATGTTTGGTGTTGTATTTGGCCTTAAGGGCAGTGACTGCTTTGCACACTGATTTTGTTGTTTATGTGTTGTTTGTGTGGTGTATTGAGTTTGCAGTTGCTTGGGTGTCTGCTTTGGAGGCCTCTGCTGTTTAGGTAAATTTTACTCAGAGCCTCGAGTATGTCTTAGTGTGTTTATGTGTTTGATTCAGTGGTGTGGTTGAGTTATGTGAGACTGGTATTGTGGTGTGTGTAGTTGCCTTCTCCTCCTGCCTGGTCTTGCCAGTCCTGAGTTGAGAGAGCTCAGCCTCCAGTCTGGCTAAATAGCTGCATCTCTCACAAGTGTTAGTGTTACATGGGAGGAGGAGAGGGTTGTCCGTGTACATGAGGCAATTGTAACATTGTCTCAGAATTCCCAGATTCACCAACTGGGCAGGAGAGGACGCCAGCATCTGACCCTTCGACATGCTAGAAAGAATTATGAGTTGGTATGAGACAGAAAAGTAGTGGGCTTAGCAGGGAAGTGGGCACTCCTGGGGGTTTTGCTAGTGAGAGATTTGTATAATATAGGAGTGCTTGACCTGCAAAGAGAATGCTTATAAGACAAGGGATATGCTTATAAGACAAGTGCTGAGCTTTTTGAGAAGAAAAAGCTATTTGGAACAAGTGCTGCACTTTTTAGTGTAGGTGTAAACTGTTTAGGTTCCTAACAGAGCAGTTCTAAGGGAAAAATTGAAGAACAGACTTTCTGGAGCCAGAAAGAGTTTAAACTTGTTTAACCGGCGCTGCCCGATGCTGCTCTAGTGGCAACTCCGCGCAAAATCGCGCTAAAGCACGTTAAAGCGTGTTTGATAGCAGGGGCTGGAAAGAAGCAGGAATAGACCCAAAAGGGAAAATAAAACTACAGTTTCAAGTCAGTAACCACCTCTACGGGGGGCAGGGAAGCTGCTCAATGTTAGTCACTGCCACTGATCAACAGAGAGACCCTCCTTCAGCCCAAGCAAAAATGGCCTCACAGAAACTTTCAAACAGTTCAGGAACAGCAAGCCTGTAACTGAACTTTTTTAACTCTCAGAAAAGTGGGAAAAAAGCAAGATTTTTTTTTTGTTTTTGTTTTTACAGAGATAGCAGAGGTTCACAAGTAATATCAAGTTATAACAGTGCAGTAAAAGAGCCCACACAAGAGTGCTAGGTCAAGGACATAAAATATGCAAGTTTTAAGAAAAAAACGATTTAAAATTAAGTGCAAACAGGAAATTCAGCAAACAGCTTTTGGTTGTGCTCTAAATACAGCTACTAATACAGAAATCAAGTTTAACAAGCCAGAAAATGCTCAAGCTAGGCAGCTATGCAGAAAAACTTAGCAAATAAACAGAGAAAAAATACTTAAAATCTCAAAAGTGGCCCCCTTCTTCTCTCAGCTTTTTTTCCTCTTGGAGGGTGCTTCACCAACAGCCAACAAGCCTGAAAAGACGCCCAAACAACGAGGCAACTAGGTTTTAAGAGAGGAAGATGAAGGAGTTATGGAAATGACCCCTAGTGGCCAATAAAACTACAGTTTCAAGTCAGTAACCACCTCTACGGGGGGCAAGGAAGCTGCTCAATGTTAGTCACTGCCACTGATCAACAGAGAGACCCTCCTTCAGCCCAAGCAAAAATGGCCTCACAGAAACTTTCAAACAGTTCAGGAACAGCAAGCCTGTAACTGAACTTTTTTAACTCTCAGAAAAGTGGGGAAAAAGCAAGATTTTTTTTGTTTTTGTTTTTTACACAGATAGCAGAGGTTCACAAGTAATATCAAGTTATAACAGTGCAGTAAATGACCCCACACAAGAGTGCTAGGTCAAGGACATAAAATATGCAAGTTTTAAGAAAAAAACGATTTAAAATTAAGTGAAAACAGGAAATTCAGCAAACAGCTTTTGGTTGTGCTCTAAATACAGCTACTAATACAGAAATCAAGTTTAACAAGCCAGAAAATGCTCAAGCTAGGCAGCTATGCAGAAAAACTTAGCAAATAAACAGAGAAAAAATACTTAAAATCTCAAAAGTGGCTCCCTTCTTCTCTCAGCATTTTTCCTCTTGGAGGGTGCTTCACCAACAGCCAACAAGCCTGAAAAGACGCCCAAACCACGAGGCAACTAGGTTTTAAGAGAGGAAGATGAAGGAGTTATGGAAATGACCCCTAGTGGCCAATAAAACTACAGTTTCAAGTCAGTAACCACCTCTACGGGGGGCAGGGAAGCTGCTCAATGTTAGTCACTGCCACTGATCAACAGAGAGACCCTCCTTCAGCCCAAGCAAAATGGCCTCACAGAAACTTTCAAACAGTTCAGGAACAGCAAGCCTATAACTGAACTTTTTAACTCTCAGAAAAGTGGGAAAAAGCAAGATTTTTTTGTTTTTGTTTTTACAGAGATAGCAGAGGTTCACAAGTAATATCAAGTTATAACAGTGCAGTAAATGACCCCACACAAGAGTGCTAGGTCAAGGACAGAAAATATGCAAGTTTTAAGAAAAAAATGATTTAAAATTAAGTGCAAACAGGAAATTCAGCAAACAGCTTTTGGTTGTGCTCTAAATACAGCTACTAATACAGAAATCTAGTTTAACAAGCCAGAAAATGCTCAAGCTAGGCAGCTATGCAGAAAAACTTAGCAAATAAACAGAGAAAAAATACTTAAAATCTCAAAAGTGGCTCCCTTCTTCTCTCAGTGTTTTTTCCTCTTGGAGGGTGCTTCACCAACAGCCAACAAGCCATCTAGTGACTACCTTGCAGCTAATCCTCCTGCAAAACAGTAAATTAAGGCTAATTTAAAACTTACAACCTGCCTAAAAGGGCCTATTAAACTAAAGATAATTTTGAACTTAAAACTTGCCTAAAAGACCTATTGGAAGTAATAGTACACCCACCTTGCAACCTCCAATCACTGGCAAATTGGAAAACTGGTTAAGCCACTGAACCGAGGTTACATATCCCTCCCACACTAACCGCCATTTTTCAAAGCTCTAGTGCCCCAGGACCTAGCCAGTTGCCTGCCATTAAAACGGTTTATAAATATATTGTAAATATCTTATAACCTGTACCATATCTAGTAATATTGCTTGATTTTTTTGAAACTACTGCTGCTATAGGGAGTAATGAACAGATCTTTGCTGTGTACTTAATTTGTTACCTAAGAGTGGTACAGACTAGCGTTAGACATTGTAGTGTTTTTTAAGCTTGTACTTAGCTGTTTAAGCTACCTCATGGCTCTGTATTTGTTGTTAAAATAAGGCTGCTATAAACTAGAGTAAAGATAACGACAGTGCTTGAATTGTACACCACTATTTAAATACCCGCGCTGTTGTATGTGATTACATTGGATAATTACGACTCAAAGGTCGCAGCATAGCACGCTGTAACCAGGAATACCTACAGTCTGTTTAGATAACTCCTCTTTGCTATTTACAAAGTGTGAGAATGTATTAGCAGATATTTAGGCATGCAAGCTGTAAGGCAATATGTTTTTAATATTATAACTGTCTACTGAAATGTGACTATATCTATACAAGGGGACACTACTTAACTAAAGGTACGAGAACTGTGTACTTGCAACACTGCTGCCTGCTGGTAACTGTTACAAATCTATCCCCACTGGTCGCTCCCCTGCTAACAGTACCTAGCAAGCTCCCCCAGCTTAAAGAACTAAACAGGGCGAGTAGTGAAGCATGCAGACCGGACCACCAAACCCTGCATTGAAAGTTAAAAGGGTAATAACCCTAAGTCTTAACTGATGTTTTAAACGAACTGTAGCTGGGTCCAGCACTGGAATTTCCCTCAGAAAGCCCTATTGTAAACTGCTTAGCCATAAAAACAAAAACCCTCAGTTGCTAGTGTTTTAAATTCATCTAGTGACTACCTTGCAGCTAATCCTCTTGCAAAACAGTAAATTAAGGCTTATTTAAAACTTGCAACCTGCCTAAAAGGGCCTATTAAACTAAAGATAATTTTGAACTTAAAACTTGCCTAAAAGACCTATTGGAAGTAATAGTACACCCACCTTGCAACCTCCAATCACTGGCAAATTGGAAAACTGGTTAAGCCTCGCTCCGCTCACCCTCGCTTCGCTCGGGCTCAATCCGCACCCCACCCTTCTCCCAAATCTCACCCGCCCCTACTATTGCTTAATTTATATCTCCCTGGCCACTCCCAATTCTTCTACAACCAAAAACCTACAACCTGTACTACAACCTCAACCTACCCCATCTGCCAATACTAGTCTCCCTCCCCTCCACCACTCTCATACTAGTACCAAATCTTAACCTAACTGCTGTGTCTATCTCCACACCTTTATTGCTAAACTTTCTGCCATCCCTGCTAATCATCCCATATCTAATCTCCTCCTGTGAGAACACTAAATACCTTGGTTTTCACTACCCCAGATTCCAGACCTCAACTCCTTCACTTACACACAACATTCCTCAACTTCTCCCCTCTCAGATTCTCAACCCACCCAATTATGTCCCTATCAGGCCAAAATACATCCGCTCCTAACCAAGGTACTATCAATGTACTCTACTCAGGATCTGGAAACTCATAACTTGACTAAAAATCAACCTCACCATGGATGGTGACATCCACCCAAACCCAGGTCCAACCACTACTACTACCTCTATTCACTCCACCAACTCATCAAACAATATAGACCCCTCACATAGACCCTCAGACTCCCTGCTGGCCTGCCATCTGAACATCAGGAGCATAAATAACAAAATTCAGCACCTACATGCCCTCCTGGCAGTATATTCACCTGATATACTCTGCCTCACAGAAACATGGCTAAAACTTGCCACTAAGGACAATGAAGTTCTGCCACCTGGGTATAACATGCATAGACTTGATCGCACCCAAAAAAAGGGCGGAGGGGTAGCAATACTCTACAAGTCCACCTTATCTGCCACCATAGCCAACCTACAACCCCCCCCTATTCAACAACGCTGAAATCATTATCACAAAGCTACATATTAACAACCATAAAAGCATAAACATTGTCTGTGTCTACATTCCCCCAGGGAAGAACACAGACACCCTTGAGGATTTCCTAACCTGGCTCAACAACAACCAGCCGCAGGAAACCATAATCCTCGGGGACTTCAACATTGACTGGAAAGCCTGCTCCTCTCAATCCCCAACAACCCATGTAAACCTCCAAGCATCTACCCAAACCATAACCGCACCCACTAGACTAAGCAAATCACAAGACAAAGCTAGTATCCTGGACTGGATACTCATCAATAACTCTCCGCATCTCTATACGGCAGCAACCGTACCAGATGATCTAATTGATCACTGCCTCACATATATACTCAAGCTTAAGATTAACTGCTATCATCAACCCACCTATAGAACTATAAGAAGCAACAAAAACTTTGATCCCCAAAAATTTAACAAGGAACTAAAGGCATGCAACTGGTCTGCCCTAAAAAGCCTCCCGCTAGATGAAGCAGTCATTTACTTCAACTCCAGATTCCTGGCTATTCTCAACCTTCATGCCCCCAGTTGTACTAGTAGAACCAAGGTCAATACTGCACCTTGGCTCACTAAAGAAACTAGGGCCAAATTTGCATTAAGAAATAAAGCATGGGACACCTACCGGACTACTAAACCCAACCTGACCAACTATTATTTAGGCAACTTAGAAATGATGCAAAAAAATCTGTAACTATTGATAAAAAGAAATACTACTACCGCCTACAACAAGTACACAAAACTAAACCTCAGAAATTCTGGACGGGAATAAACCGACTCCTCCACCCAGGACAAACCACCACCCCAAGCCCATCTGCCACTAATCAAAATCCCCCAGAAGACATTGCCAACTCCTTTAACACCTTCTTCACTGAAACCATCCAAACTTTAGCAAACCAACTCACACCCACTGGTTCTAATCCTAACACAACCAATTCCAAAGCTATAACTCCCTTCAGTCTCCAACCAGTCCCCACTCAACTCATTAAGACCCTACTTAGGAAACTAAGTCCCACCACCCTGGCTGCCGACCTCCTCCCAGCAGACTACTTACAAAAGGCTGCAGATGCAATTGCATACCCCATCTCTGTCCTTATTAACCAATCCATATCAGAAGCCATTATCCCCGACATATGGAAAATCTCACATGTCATACAACTTCACAAAGGGGGCAGTTCCACTGAACTGTCTAACTACAGGCCCATAGCCATTTTGTCAGCACTCGCTAAGATCATGGAAAAATGTGTTCATATTCAACTCATGAAATATCTCATGCAGAACGAACTTCTATCCAACTCGAAACATGGCTTTAGGCCTAATCACAGCACTACAACAGCCCTCCTCTCTTTCTCAAGCACTATAAACCACAATCGTAACAATAACAAACTGTCCTCTGCTCTCTTTCTAGACCTGTCCAAGGCCTTTGACATGGTGGATCACAAAATGCTAATGAATAGCCTGGAGGCCTATAACTTAAACAAACAGGCCCTCCAATGGTTTGAGTCCTACCTACAAGGCAGGCAACAGGCTGTACTATGGCAGAGAAAACTCTCCTCACACCTCTCCATCAGACTTGGAGTCCCCCAGGGCTCAATACTAGGTCCCCTTCTTTTCTCCATCTTTATAAATGAACTTAGCACAGTCATACCAGAGGCTACCTGCATTCAATACGCAGATGATTCGACCTTGATCTGCTCTGCCTCCACTCCAGCAAAACTTACCACAATAACCCAGAGCACCTTCAACAAGGTTGAAAATTGGCTACCAAACCAATGCCTAATACTAAATCCCAACAAAACTAAGTTACTTCTCTTCAACCCAACATATAGGACCTCCTCACTACTGTTCAACATAACAGATAATAATGGTACCATCATCTCCCCAGCAAACTAAACTAAGCTGTTGGGTATCACGATCGACAACAACCTCAGGTTTGATGCACACATCAATCAAACTATAAAAACCATCAATAAAAAATTCGGTAGTCTCTACAGGATCAAATCATTCCTCACCCCGCAAGCTAGAATTGCAATTGCCCGCTCCTATCTCCTAACTAACCTTCTCTATGCCTCCCCTCTCTTCTCCCACCTGAGTAAAGCCGATCTTAAAAACTGTCATCATGCTACAACCACATTGCTAGATTTGCAAATGGCTCACCCTACCGTACCCACCACTGCCAAAACCTGAATCTCCTGGGCTGGCTGGAACTACCCCACCTCCTACACCTCAACCAGCTCAAAGTTGCCCATAAAATCCTCCACCATCCGGACACCACCCCAGCCCTAAGAAACATAATCTGCCCCTACAGCAACAACCGAACACTCCGCTCATCCACCAAACTCCTAGTACTTACAATCAAATCCAACCATGCTGCAGGCGACTCCCTCTTCGCCAACTCTGTCGGTAAAAACTGGAACTCACTACCAGCTGACATTACCCTAGAGTCTTCACCAACCATATTTAAACACAAACTTAAAAACCACCTCAAATCACACTGGATATGTCCCTGTACCAACCCGGATTAGGACCCCACATATTGCCTGCCCGTCCATCTCTCCTCATTCAACCAATGAGATCCTTTATGTTAGCTACTCTAGGTATTGTTTGAGTAAATATAATTTCTTAAACCCAAGGTAATATGTTATCTTAACTACTGCTTTTAATTGAAAAGTATGCCTTAGGCCTCATGGATGGATGGATGTACTATGTGTACAATCAGCTTGTATGTAACCTCAATTTATTGGATTATCTATTTTGTAATGCCTATAACTTAAGTGCTATGTTCCTAATATTTGTAATTTGTAATTTCTATATGTAATTTGGAGCTTTTCTCCCTGAGACTCCGCTGAAAATGGACAAGTATCCAGTCAGACCATCCCGGTTAACAAATGTAAAATAAATAAATAAAATAAAATATCCTAGTTCCAATTTTTCTGAAGCCATTTTGTCAGAGTATGTTGATGTTTTCGATGACAAGATGGGTAAACTTCTAGTTGTGTATTCTATGAAGTTAGACCCAGAGGTCAGTCCAATAATCAGACCAGCAAGAAAAGTTCAAATAACTATGCAGGATAAAGTCAAAGCTCAATTAGATAAAATGATGCAGCAAAGTGTAATTTGTCCAGTTACAGAATTAATTGAATGGGTGTCATCCATGGTAGCAGCTCACAAAAAAGGCTCAGACAAAATCAGAATATGTATTGACCCAAGAGATTTGAAGAAAGCATTGAAGAGACCACATCATCCAATGCATACAGTCAAAGAGGTTGCAGCTCAGTACCAAATGCCACTGTTTTTTCTGTCTTGGATGCAAAAAGTTAATTTTGGCAAGTGATGCTTGATCACAAATCCTCATTACTAACCACTTTTGGTATCTCACATGACAGATATAGATTCCTGAGGATGCCATTTGGTATAAATTCTGCAAGTGAAGTCTTCCAGCATGCAATGGAGCAATTTTTTTTTAGTTATCCTTGTGCCATAACAGTAGATGATTTATTGGTTGGAGGCAATGGTGAAGCAGAGCATGACAGAAACTTTAAGAGAGTTCTGGACAGAGCAAGTGAAGTGAACTTAAAGCTCAATCCCCTGATGAGTAAATTCAGACTACCAGAAGTTACATATGTAGGTCATTTATTTACCAGCACTGGCTTAAGACCAGACCTGTCCAAGCAAGCAGCTATCTTGAGATGTCAGCACCAGAAAATATTCCAGCTCTACAGTGTTTCCTTGGCATGGTCAACTATTTAGGCAAGTTTATAACAGACTTCAGCAGGTTGACGGCACTGTTAAGACAGCTGATATGCAAAAATGTTACATGGTCTTGGTTGGAACAGCACCAGAAGGCATGTGAAGACCTTAAGCAGACAATTGCCACCCCACCTACATTAAGATACTAAGATGTCAATAAACCAGTAACTCTTTCTTGTGATGTTTCAAAAGTTGGTGTTGGTGCAGTTATTCTTTAGGAAGGCAGACCAGTAGCCAATGCATCTAGAACACTTACCCAAACTGAGATGCACTATGATCAAATTGAGAAAGAACTTTTGGCAATAGTATTTGCATGTTCAAAATTTCATGATTATATCTATGGTTGGACTATTCAGATTGAAACTGATCACCAACCTCTAGTGACTATTCTAAAGAAGCCTATACATTCAGCTCCAGAGACATTACAAAGAATGATGCTCAAATTTCAAAAGTACAACTTCAAAATGGTCTATATAAAAGGCAAACTTCTTTATCTGGATGATACCTTATCCAGATCTCCCAGAAATACAACAGAACAGCTTGATGCAGATAATTTTTTATTTTGATGTAATGGCAGTGTGTAATTTTTCTACCACGAGACTTGATGAAATGAGAGATCATACAAAGACTGATCCAATTTTGCAAAAGTTCGACTACATTAATGCCATCAAAGTAATCTAGTGTACCACCTGAAGTGCAAACCTATCTTCCTTAGAGAGATGAGATGTTGATGGAAGATGGCATTATTTTCAAAGGTCCTAAATTGTTGTTCCTGCTTTTTTTTTTTTTTACAACATGAATATATCCAGATTTTGCATCATGGTCACCCAGGTTCCAAATCTACCAAAAGAAGGCTAAGAGAAGTAACATTTTGGCCTTCACTAGTAAAAGATATTGATAAAGTACTTTCTTCTTGTTCAGTATGCAATAGTACTAAACTGCATTTGCAAAGAGAACCCCTTCAGCTAAGTCAAGCTCCTGAATTACCATGGTCAACAGTAGCCACTGACATATTTGAGTGGAACAATCAGCATTACTTAGTGTTGGTAGACTATTATTCAAACTGGTTTGACATTGATGTACTACCTAATCTAACATCCACTATTGTTATTACTAAGTTGAAACATCATTTCTCAGTCCATGGTAATCCACACAAAGTTATTTCTGACAATGGTACTCAATTTTTTAGTCAGTTGTTTCAGAAATGTGGAAGAGAATGGGACTTAGTACATGTCACTAGTAGTCCAGAATATCCACAGTCAAATGGACTATCTGATCGCACAGTGCAGAGTGCAAAGCAATTACTTGAAAGGTCAGAGCGTGATAATACTGATGTTTTTTTGAATTTACTTAATCTCAGAAACATACCCTGTGATGATATATTTGGCTCACCTGCTCAGAGACTTCTATCCAGGCAAACCAGAGCAACACTGCCTATTAGTTCCAGTTTATTGAGGCCTAAAGCTGAAAACAACAGAACCATAAGAGTCCAATTATTCAGGAAATGCTCTTTTCAGATGTCCTGTTATGATATATTGAGCAGATTTCTTCATCCATTGAAAGAAAGAGAGAGACAATAAGGATACAAACGGTGAAAGGTTTCAACCAGATTGGTCAAGTAACAGGTATATGTACCGAACTAAGATCCTGCTTTGTAGAATCTGAGGGTGTGGAGTACAGGAGAAATCGCAGACATCTTCCTGTATCAGAATCATTATCGCAGCCTCGTTCCTGTGATACAGACTCGAGATCTCAGAGCAATCCAGACAATGTTCCCATTCCAGAATGTGTCTGACTTTCTACTTCCATTCCTGAGGTTTTTCCCTATATTCCTAAGGTTGAACATTCAGCAGAGACAGTTCCAGTTGCTAAGTCTAATTCTTGGTTTTATGTCACATGATTTGGTCATACTTCCAGACCTAGTGTGAAATACACAGTGACCTGGACATAACTATATATCTGTATCTAGTTCTGTGCAATTGCATGACAAAGAACTATTTGTATTGTTTGCATGTCAACTGATATTCACAGCATTGCATGATCTATTTCTCAAAGAGGGGGGATGTAGAAGAGAGAGTGTATGTGCTGTATCTTTAAGAAACATATCAAGGACTGAACATCCATATATAAATAGCAAGTATGTGCTATACTCAGTGCAGTTTTGAAAGTGCAGTCAGAGAGTGAGCATATATGAATGAATGTAGCTAGTCTGTATATACATTATCTAAGTTAAAGTTAATAAGCTTCAATTGTGATGCATTTGTACATAATAAAGCTACTTGAACAGAACCCACAAAGACTCTATTACATCCTGCCTAGACGAGCGACACGTTATGGGTTTTTGGTTCATAGAAGAGGGCCTATAGCTTGCAAGGAAGTGGTATGGGATTTTGCCTATCATGATTTTTACTTTGTAGGTGAGTATACATCAAAATCATACCCTTCTCCCAACATCATCTTTTCTGCAGCCCAATGCTGTCATCATCTATACAGTGCACTCTTCCACTGTAGAAGTCAGACTTTTGCAGTGGTGCTTGTATAAAGTATTGTGTCCTATATATTGTGTAATTGGAGAGATAGGGGTCTCTAATATAACAACAGTCACCTTCTGTGTGTTATGTTGGGGCCCTAGCATCACTGGAGCATTGATTCAACAGCTGTTCTCAATTGACTCCCAGTCATGAGAAACATTTGCAAGATCAGGTCAAACCCACATCCTCTTATCACTCTGTCCGTTAACACATGCTATCTGCAACTGACTGATGAGGTCATCATTTCAATAATGCACCGTGACACCACTAAAGTCAGATCTGTTGTGCATGTGTATAATATACTTGCATGTAGATTGTGTCAATAGATAAGTAGGGAGTTTGAATAAAGCACTGAGACTCTACTGACTGTGTGTTTGAATTTCTCAGTACTGATAATATTTAGAATCCCACACAGCTGTAGAAGTCAATTTTTTCACACATATCTCCTTTGCATGGCACAGCTGAAAGATGCGTTGTAGCTTACATACAGTCAGACTTCTCTTGTGGTGTATGGGCATAATACACTTGAGTGTTGATTTTGTTGTTAAATAGGTAGGGAGTTCAAATAGAGGAATGACTGTCAACACTGAGTGTGTT